>NC_091790.1:132161250-132470000 GCF_041296235.1 Equus asinus | reverse complement strand
TGAAGCTTTCACTTTCCCTGGTCAAAAGCTGTCTTTTCTTAGAGAAGAAAATTGTGGCAATCAAATTTGAATTTTTCTAGAAGATGTAGGTGATTTAGGAAAAGACCAATGCATATCATTTGCAGGATTTTAAAAAATTGTGTTATTTCAGTAATCTTTCCAATATAACTTTAGCTGCAAAGGTACATAAAGGTTTTAAAAAAAAAGAACTGAAAAAGTTTGGTTGAATAAGCCCAGGGAAGGATGGGTGAGTTACGGCTGACAAAGGTGACACTTTGGAAACAGTTAGATAGTTTGGATAATAATTCACTCAATCTTTCTGTGGTCCAGTATATCATTTATGGAATGATGATGATAAGAAAGAATTATTAACCAAGCACATACTCTGCAAGGGACTAGGTGAGTTACAAATCTCTCTGGCATTAATACCATCTTGAGAAGATATGTCAAAAAGATAAGATGCTAATAAAGAAGGCACTTTGTAGGATGAGGTGTTTAGATAAACCTTAACAGAAGATGAAAAATTGAACTAATCTTTGAAAGTTCAGTAGGATATTTAAAACCAGTGAAGCAAGGGAAAAGGGTGATAATATTACAGCTTGGAGGAAAAGAAAAGGGACAATATATATCACACTTACATGAAATTAGAATCAATTAACTTTGCCCTAACACAAGATACAGAAACCTAGTTACTTAACCTCAATGTAAAATAATAATAATAATGGCTAATAAACACAAACTGCTTGTTACCTGCCAGTGATTATTTTAAATGTTTTTACATGCATGAATTCACATAATCTTTACAAAACCTCTGAAGTCATTTGTATGATTAGCCCCCTTATACAGATGCTGGAATTGAGACATACAGAAGTTAAGAAATTTGCCCAAGCTCATACAGCTAGTAAGCGGTGCAGCAGGGATTCCAATAAAGGCACTCAACAAATGGAAGCAATTTTTCACTTAAAATTTAAAAATTGCTATTTTTTAAAATAATAAACTAAAAAGCTCTATGAAACACTGAATAGAACAACTTTACAAATTGAACTTTGCAAACTCATATGTTTATTACAGAGTTTTTCCATTTTCTTCATTGAGGTTAGTGTATTATATATCTCTTATACACAGCAACGAATATTCAAAGGCAAAGCAGGTTACATAGAAATGGAAATAAGCCTCAAATATTTGTTAGCCAGGAATCATTATTCTACTCAAAATTACTGGATATAGTAAATTAACTTGGGGCAATATTGTACTGCTGTATCGAAATGATAAAAATGTGAGTAACTTCATGAGTCATTAATCAAATGCAGCTGAATAAATTACTGAGAGTTCAAACTACAGGCAACATCTTTGGAAAAAATTAACAAATGCTTAAGAAAAAAATTCAATATTGTTCGTCAATTCACAGCAATCTGTATATATATTATGGATTGTCTGTAAATTTTGATATTTTAAATCCATTATAACATATGTGTGTTTGCTTCTGAAGTGTTATTTTGTTATTTTCAACCAAATAAACTAGGTGGGTCAATAAAAAGCAACTCAATGATACAACTCAATTAGGTAAAAATATGTAGAAAATATTCATAAATACCCTGTTATCTTAATCAGTTCTCAACAAGGGTTTCAAAAGTAGAAGTCTGCTCTTTTAACTTTCAATTTTATTCCTGACAAAGTCAAAATTTGTTTCTTCATTTGGGACACTTTCATATTTATGGCAAAGTGTACAGTAATTTCCTATACATGCCAATTATTTTAGAACAGAAAGAATGCAAGTTATTTCTTTAATTGTGGAGGTCTGAAAAGGATTTCAGGTCTCCCTATAGCTTTCAGGACAAAATTCAGAATCTTTCTCTATAACCAATACCCCCCCCAGGATCTGGTCCTATAACCACCTCTCCCAGTTTCAGCCCCCAAGATTCTCCCACAGTCACTTAGAGTTTCTGCTTTGATATATTTGTAGCTTCCAGGGTTCATGAGCCCTGGCGCATGCTCTCATGGCATTCTGGAAAAGTCCATCCTTCTTCCCCTTATTAATCTAAATAAATTATGCTCATCCCCTTACCAGTATCACCTTCTCCCAGAAGCCTTTCTTTATCAATCCAGCATAATTCTGTCTATGGTTCTAAGGAGTTGTGTATTATAGCGCTTGTACTCTGTGACACTATAGCAGCCGATTTGCTTTTTTGCCTCTTTTGCAGAACTAAGCTACTCAAGGACAAACGTTATGTCTTATTTGACTTTGCCCTGTAGGAGACCTGGCTGTTGCAGAATGACTTATTGACCAATTTCAATAATTCACTGTCTGGTTTAGTTCTTCACAGCCAAGCTACAGGGTTAGAGTTACTTAAGCACGTTTTTAAAAGGGAGACTTAGATGTTCATTTACTGGGTATGTACATGAAAAGGAAAAGAGAGAAATGGTGACGCATCAACTTCCCGGTCCTTGCTCCCCTACTATAACTCCCTTTCACCATCTCTCATCCCTGGTCACATTCTAAGAGACACTAAGGGACCTGAACATGCTGCCTGAGTGAAAATTGTGTCTTAGAGGGGAAGTGATGTCAATGGCTCATCCTTGCTGCAAGGATCCATCTTTCTAATCCTGAAGAGAGAGTGAAGTTTGTTCACGAGACGTAACTATAATGTAATAAATGTAATGCCAAAGGCAGCCAACTTCTACAACAACCTGTCAAAACTCTTGTACATAAAAGTATAATTAGCTTCTCAACCCGCCTCTCAATCGAATATTGTTACCTCAGAAGAAGCAGATGAAGTTCTTATTACTCTTTGATGTATTTCCTTCTAAGACCTATTGGTTCAAAAACCTTACCAATGATTTTGAGAGACAGATTTAATAAATGAGAACCTTCTTCCAGCGGGGATCTTTTGAACCAGCATGAAGTTATCGTTAGTTCATGAAGACATTTTGAGTCAAAATATGCTTACTATTTAAATATTAACATCATTTCTTCTATCTTTTCCAAGGGAGAGAAAAATTCAGAAAGAGATCCCTTACACAAGGCTGACCATTGTCAACTTTTTGTTACTAACCCCCAAAATAAGATAATCAAACTCAGAACATAAAGTAATATTATTTTCCCTGCACATATTATTCACTGTTACTTTCCTAGATAATTTCTTCAGCTGTGGGATGGGATCATAATATTTTCTGAAAAACAATATCACTTTGGCAGTTCTTGGCTCAGTGCTTATCCCATGCCATAAGAAAACAATTCTGGAACTATCGTTAAAACAAGCCTTACTGAAAACCTCACTGCAGCTCCTTGTCAGTAATGTTGATATGGTTAATACTAAATAATGCCTCCCCAAATAGAGCAAGTACATTTGCTTAAAAAGTGTGTTAGAAAAGAAGCACTCAATAAATATTTCTTGAATAAAAAGTAAATAAACCTTCCAGAAAGATTATAAAAGAATTGCACTGTAACTTCAAATCCAATGTATCTCATCTTATATATTATCTTTTAAAAATTTTGTGGTTAAATTCAACCATGCTTTTTGAAAGAAAATAAGGGAAGACTTTTTTAAATGATTTTTTTCAAGAACATTTTTGTGAAGCAAATAACTACTCTTTAATTTGCTTCCTTTACATACCTTCAATTCTCTATTCTTACATTTAGGATTACCCATTCTCCCTGCTCAATACTAAAGGCTAAGTAAACCTACAGGAAAAAGAATTTCTGTTTGTCTTGTATAATTAGGTCAAGGATGGAAAGGTCATGAAGTTTTGGAAGATAACAAAGAAAACATATTAACATGAGCATCGCTCTGTTTCAGTGCTTGAGGATATAGAAAGGGAATTTATGATATTTGGGTTGTGGATCAGGATATCTTTTCTTCTGAATAGGTCAACATGCATCTTTGAAAGAGTTATAAAATTCTGGGATTTGAATGTCTCCCAAATGTCAGAATTTTTTCACCTGTTTCAAGCTCTATATACTGTAATACTTTTTCTTTTACATAATTTCTACAAAATAAAATTCTGTTATATTGTTGTCGATCATTTTAAATTCCAATGAGGATTATTCAGTCTCAGCTTGTCACATGAAACTTAGATTAGAGTTAATTCTTACCTGTCTAAAAATTTGTTATTCAGAAATGCCAAAGAGCATATGTAACACTTTAAGCAATTTCCTTTCAAAATGAGAGAAAAGAAAGCACTTTACTAATTGAAAGTCAACAAATCACATTGCTCAAGAGTAAATACTAACAGTGGCTACATTAGGCACATGAAGCTCTGGATGACTTATTTTTTCTGATTTTCTGATTTTTCTAATTTCTTTAATGAAAATTATTTCATTCTTATTCTTATTCTTATTCTTATTCTTTAATGAAATTATTTCATTTCATTCTTTAATGAAAATGTGTGCTTTACACAATAATCTCTTGCATTTAGATGATGAAAGGCAAATGGAGAATCAGCGTATAACTTTTATAAGCAATATGAGATCTTTGGAGTCTGCAATGGGAATATTAGCACACGTCTTTATCATGATTTCAGTTACAATCATGCACTGCTTAACAACAAGGATACATTCTGAAAAATGCATCGTTTGGTGATTTTGTCATTGTATGAACATCATAGAGTGTACTTACACAAACCTAGATGGTATAGCCTACTACACGCCGAGGCTCTATGGTACTAATCTTATGGGACCACCTTCATACATGCATTCTGTCATTGACTGAAACATCGTTATGCAGCTCAACACTGTACACTGAAACAGTAAAAACCATGTGGCAGATACTTGTACTAAGAAACCATCATGTGGTAGAAAAACAGTGAAATAAATAGGAGAATATTCAAGTGAGAAGTGAGTGTCATTTGCAAACGCGTAAAGGTGATAATTATATAAACAGCTCATGCAGCAATCATGGTAACTTTTTAAATCGTCTAAATTACCAATTCCTCACTCTTTGGTTTTGGTGGTTTTACATAAATGTACATAGCTAAAGATTTAAAGACATTACTAAGAATGAAAAGTATTTTCATTTTTAAGGGAAGTACATGGGTCTTGGTTTTTGAACAGAAAAATCAAAAGCAAACAGAGTTCAGAAGAAATACTGAGGGGGAAAATTATGGAAAATGATCAAATCTGGTAAGACCACAAAGAATCCTTAAGCGTTTGATGACTATGTTTTCAAAAGAGAAAGGCAAGTTGAAAAAATTGTCCAAAACAAAAATTAAACATTTTCTTTGGAAAACAGAAAGCATAAGGTACCCCAAAATTATTTACTCATATAATAATGGAATACAAAGATGATGGAATTAATTTTGCTCAACATTTTTCAAATGGGATGAAGATCATAGCATTAGCTCATTTTGCAGCAAGTACAGATTTCCAAGGGGGCTGAATTGTGGTTCTATTTCACAAAAATGTCTATTTATTAAACCAAGGCCGCCAAAGCTATTTTGTCACCTATACTCTCCAAAATTAAACTCTTCTGGCACAACTAAACCCAACTGGCACACATAGAAAATGATTGATTTTAGCTTCAGTTGATTTCTGAATATACAGAATAATAAAATTAAGGGAGGAAACAACACATAGTGTGTGGCCTGATAGGTACAATAAAGCTAATTATCACCCCTCACTAAAAATAAGTAGCACCTGGAGACTTCATATGATCCTTCATTAAATAATATGTGTGATAATAATAAAAGATTTTATTTCTTCAGACCCTACTTAGCATTATGTACGTTTAATTTAACAAAACTCAGTGGGATTCTTGAATGTTTAATTCATGCTGCCAGAAATTTATTAGAAAATAAATGAAGTGTGATAACAGTTCTTAAAGTGAATTTGACAGGTATCAAAGAAAAAGGTAATATCATTTAACTAATGAATTAAACATTTAAAAATTATGGAATCACTAATTTTAGAGCTCAAGGGGACTTTAGAAATCATTTTGAGCCAAATTCCCCATTTCCCCATTAACATAAAGACCAGAGAGGTGAATTTACTTTATCCAGGTCACACAGTAACATTTTGTGCATCCTGTATACTAAGAGGTCATGACAATCGAGAAGAAATCAATCACAGGGAAAGAGTCCCTTCAGATATGTCACATTTGTTAAGGCTTGCTGTACCAAGCACTTTACATGTGTTGGCTCATTTAATCTTCAGAGAAACTCTACAAGTTATGCATTATTGTCTCCATTTAATAGAGGAGAAAATTGGTTCAGACTTTAAATTACTTGGTCTACAGTACAGTGAGTGGAGGAGCCAAACTTTGATCCTATGTATCTGACTGCAAATCCCAAACCGTTTCCTTCCTGATTGCTATAAGAAGCTTACGGCCTCTTTTTTAAGGTGAAGTCATATTCCAACATCTTCTTGATGTGGCAACCCCATATCACACATAATGATTAGAAAATTTAGTGTCCTAAGAGTAAATCTTAGATGAAAGAAGTTCTAACAGGAAAAATCAATGTGACCCTAGAATGAGACACTTCTAATCCGAAGGCACGCTTTGTCATGTTAGCTCTCTCTCCCTTTTATTACGCGGACCAAAGCTAATTGTTGCAGGAGGTGCTATGTACTGTTTCAAAATATTAATTCCTACCAACAAGTCTTTGTAAAAGTACAATAAGAGAGAAGGCTTGACTTGGACCAAATTGAGATTGCTTCTGTGGGGTCAACAACCTCTTGGGAATCTAGACGTTCTAACGATTTGCTTAAGAAGAAAAGGGATCAGTGAGGAGAAGATTTAGGAGGGTTCTGTGACCAGAGAAGAGAAACAGGGAAACAAAGAAGACTTCCCCGCCTTTATCCATTGTGCAGCCCATTGGGCTGGGTCTGAAGCCTCAGGAGGAAAAGGCCTTTCTAAACTGGCTTTGATGGCAATGAGTCCAGGAAGAAACAGCACAGCTTTTGCATCTCAGAGATCTACAGCTTGGGAGTTCGAGGAGACAGCCCCTGGATAGGTGGCAACTGGCCAACAGAGCAACAGCAAAGCTTTGGTAGATGTGCTGAAGCCAAGTGTCCATGACAGAGGCTCAGCCAGGAGCTCTGGCCACTCAAGAGACTGAGATTTGTTCATGAGCACATGCAAGACACCCGCAGGAACCTCCAGAAATACAGGGGTGAAGTTTTCAAAGGGCTGAGGTCTGTTGTGAAAAAGTAGAAGAAATATGTTCAGTAAAATCTGGATAGAGATGCTGAAACAACCTCATTTGGTGAGGCTGGTGAGGGAGTCAAATCCAAGTAACACTAGGAAATAGAGGTTTTACGGCCACATGTTTTTAAAGCTGAAATGGTGTTTGCATCCTGTATATATAGCCCAATCCCATTTGATTTCAGATGAGGAAACTGAGGTTTAGAGACCTTTCCTTCTCAAGGTCACACAACTAGACAGTGATGGCCAGAGCCTGCGCCTTCCAGTGAATCATGCTGCAGCTTTTTCTCACTGCTGGTCTGTTTTATTTATTTAAAATACCTTTGCATTTAGCATTCTAGGGGTTCTTTAAATTTTTGAGAAGTGAGAATTATTTTTAATAGAATGTGAGCTTTGCAGTTTTAGAAATACTAGTTATTGTAAATACCAAATGTTTCCCTAAAGTAGCTCTTTGAAAAAGCTTTGATATAAAAAGTTTTTTTCTGAAATAACTCCTTTGTAATGCCAGAAAGGGCATCTGGGGACAATTTATCTTTTCTATGTCATTTATCTAATATCCTTACATTTAAAGTGCTAGTACAGAGTTTTGATCATAAGACAAAATGCTGAAATCGAATGCATCATTGGCTTGAAAATGTGTCCAGTTAAATCTCGCTACTGCCTCTGGTCTTTTTTATACTTTCAGAGTGAAATGATTTAAAGTAAGAAGAATGCTACATGCTGACTGGGAAGTTAATGATAATTGGAAATTAAGTTAAATACTGAATTGAGAAGGATGTGGCTAGTGTCCACCACATATATATAGAAGTTCAGACTTCCTCTATATTATAGAATTAGCAGACATTATCAGCATTAGAATAAGAGTAAGAATTTTGAGTTCTATTTTTAGCTTACTTTCTATTTGCTTTGCGGTCCTGTGTGATTTAATTTCTATCTTCAGTCTTTGGTTTCTAAGAAAATATGCATGTGGCCCTTCTAATCTAATAAAATGCAGACATTGTTTTTGATTTATAAAGGCGATGAATGAGTTATTGATGTCCACTATAATAAGGAAGGATATTGTCTCACACAGATTATGAGCTACTGTAGGTAACCAGGGAATAGTGAGTGTACTTTTCCTCCCATATATATTTACTTCACAGTTCAGGAGTTGTATTGACAATCAAATAAAATTACATATTTGGAAGCTTACTTTAAAATTTAAAGTTCCATTGAGATATAAGAAATTATTATTACAATCATGCATTGCTTAACGATGGGATCACATTCTGAGAAATGCATCATTAGGTGATTTCATCATTGTGAAAACATCATAGATATACTTACACAAACCTAAATGGTGTAGCCTACTACACACCTAGGCTATATGGTACTAATCTTTTGGGACTGTGGCGGCATATGCGGTCCATCATTGACCAATACGTTGTTATGAGGCATATGACTATTATTATTATTAGCTACTGAGTAATGTTCCCATATAGCTTTTGAGACTACTATGCTAGCAATCCCTTCCGTCAGTATGCTGATGGCTTGCAGTTGGATAGCAGTACTGTGAAGGTGAATTAGAAGGAGATGTTATTTCTATTTCATACTCAAATGCTCTAAGGCTTACTGATAACTTAGCCATGCTTTATCTTGACTGAGAGACACTATTCTATTCTCCTGATCAGATCAATTCTGTGATCACTTCTTTCTCCATGATTCCAAATCCTAAAATTCTGTGTTGAGCTGGAATTTTAAAAGTTCTATTTTGGGTAAACAACTAACAATTTTATTCCAAGACTACTTAAGAACGAAGAACACAGGCAAAGGCAGCCTCCTCTAAAAGGAGTGTACCACACTCTATTGACTAGGAGAATTAAAACACCTCAACACAAAACAGCAGGCAATAAGGAGAGGAAGATGACATATCACCTTTTTTCCTAATTAGTGACTCAACAGAGAGACATCCCATCCTAATCCTCAACACACACACACACAATATGGCAACTCCAAGCCATCATCAACCCATGGCCCCTAGAAAGGTGACTGGGGAAGTTAAGAACTCTCCTCACAGAATTCCAACCTGGCTGTTGTCTGTGTCTCCATCCCATTTTGGTGTTGCTCTTCCCACACTTGGTCATCACCTGACACATAAAGTAACAATCAGGAATCAAGACCATCAACATCCTTCTGTAGACATATGGTGTGCCTTGCCCCTCTGCCTATCAGTATATTCCACCCATTTTCTCAGTAATCTAAGAGTTTCTTGTCTTGAGTGATGGTTTTCATCACGTACTACAAGCAATTTCCTATCTGGCAATATATCAACACCCTCCTCATGCTTAACATTTCAGCCAATATCCTGCTTTATTCAGGCAGTTTAGAAGACAGCATACACATATCACTTCCCATTCTGTATGTTGTACTCATGTATTCTACAAGCATCAACTTATCTTCAATACAGTCCCAATGAACCAGCCTGATTATCCTGAATTAATTCTCTTCATTCCCCTATTCTTAATGAAACTTAGCTTGTCACAATCTCCAAAAAGCAAATGAGAGATATGAGAAATCTCCACCACGTAGGAAGTAGGAAATTTTAAATTCCCTAAAAGGGGTAATGTAACTCTAACAGAGCAAAGGATTAGCTTGAATTCATTCTTTGAACTCTCATAACACTATCAGTCACTCTTCTCTTGTCCACTGTATTCTTCAGGCTCAGTTCCCTGTGCACATACTTTGTCTCGTTTACCAGCCTCATGGACAGAGGGCACTTCTATCATCTGGGCAAGCCCACATAGCCTCCAGCAGACCAGTGCTAAAAAAATAGCAATTATTTAATAATTATGAATTTAACCTTTTGCACTGACAGTGAGTTCGTGTATAAACAACTCCTTCTGTTGGATTTATAACAACGTTGGATATAAAATAATCTAGTAAACTCTGCTTAGTAAATAGGTAATATAAAATAACTCAGTTTAGCCATCATGTTTCCATTTGAAATGACCTTTTATAAATTGCCACCTATGTAGTTTGGTGAAAAATACCTCGGTGTCAAGAATTAGTTAATCTGCATTCAACAAGTGAGCAATTTTACCCACTTCCCATCCATATAATCAGTGGCAATGTAATATCCAAGGGGGAAAAAGCATAAAACATGTTTGGATATTGTAATGAATTTGATTGCAATAATACCAAATTAAGCCTATTTCCATTTTGATATTATAAAAAAAGCAGCAGGAGGTTTGACTAGATAACTTGCTTTTACTTTATTAAAGTCCTTATGTTACAGTCAGCTGGACTGAGTGCTCCCTAGGAGTGAATTAAGAAGATTTGGGCCTTGTCTTTATATTCAAAACAGTGTGGCTCCAAGTCAGGCTTTTACAATTCACTTTACTTGGGTTGCCAGAGGGAGATTAAGGAGAACTCCCTAGTTCCTTGGCTGTTTATTACCTTCTTTATGCAGAAGGGTTTTCCTCCTACTTTCAGGCCGTGAAATCTCATGCTGAGGCATTAGGCAAATGGAAGACTGACTTGTCCCAACAGGACCATCTCAGTTGTCCCGGACAATGTCATACAAATAGGGGGATTGTCCACTGCTCTGGCCACTTTAGAGGGAATTATAACCCTACAGCCCTACCTCTTTTTAATCAACATATATTCATGGCTGTTTTGTTCCACCTCAACAATGCTAATTAATTAAATGTTTGCTTAGTGGTCCAAAAGAGTTCGTATACCTCCCAAAGCTTCTGGCAAACACTGAGAGGATTTAAAGTTCTTCTATAAAGAAAAAAGACACTTTTAAAATGTTAGAATCCTTATTCACAATGGGATGCGAGTACAAGAAGGAAAAAAAGGGGCCTAAATAAAACTGAGTCAACTTGAATAGTCCTTAAATAGTTGGTACCACTAACATCAAGCACATCTCCATCTTCAGCCAAGTCTAATGAAAGCCGCAACGTGCAGCTTTCTAATGGCCCTGCCACTTTCCCTTCTCAGCTTTCTGTTTCTCCTTACATTGTGATGTTCAAATCTATTTTTGTAGCTGGTTTATTACATTTCATTTCATAACAGTTGGCACATTTTCCCTGACTGCAGCCATGTTATAAAGTCAGCCACACATTATCCTATCAATTGCCAAGGATGTGAATCTTCCTGTCTATTGTTAGGGATTTTATTTCCTCTAGTAAAATGTGCTTTCCTGTGGCAGCTGCAAAAGAGCATTCATTACAGCCGAAAAGGGATAGCTAAGAGGCAGGGCCACCCACCAGCTCTAATGCAAAGGGAACATGGTTGGTCCAATGGGGTACCAGTCTTGCTTCCCAAGGCAGGAACAGCATTATTCTCAGTGTGCTCCCTCTCGGGTCATGCCTTCTGGATTTTATGCAGGGCCAAATTCTGGACTGAAGAAGAGGAAGAGATACTTTCCTGCTCCATAACTAAGCAATTTTTAAAATCACTGGTCAAACTGATCATAGAGAAAAGGCTCCTGGTACCTAGTAAGATAGTCCATAAACTTTTATTGCAACAAACACAGAAAAAGCAACCACTAATTTGTCACAGCATTTTTCACATGTTTGCAGGTATAAAGAGTTCTACTAAGAAAAGAGGACATTGTTGATGTTGAAACACATCAGAAATGATTATGCATTGGTGGAGTACTTTGGATATATTATAAATTGTGTTGTATAAGAATATTGATTGACATGAGAAATTTTCACATTATACAGTAATATGGAATGTTCACTATAATTGTTAATCACTTAAAAAATAAAGTAGACTGTCATGTGGGGTTGGTGAGCTGAGGAGTCAAAAGAAAGATTTCTTGGACTCTAAAGGTCTGGCAGTAGTACTCTTTTATTTAGAGAATAGTGTGGCATAGCATGGGGACAGGACCCATGGGCAGTCAGAGCTGCTGCGTGGGGACAGGACCCATGGGCAGTAAAGAGCTGCTGCTGCTGCATGGTGACAGGACCCATGGGCAGTCAGAGGTGCTGCTGCAAACATGGGTTGTGGGTATGGCTAAATTTAAGGAATAGGTATGTGAGTTCTCTCTTTACAAGACAAAGGAAAGAATATGTAAAAAAAAGTTGTTAAAATGGTATCAGTGCAGGTGGGGTCTGGTTATTGGGTGGTCCTATAACTTTTAGATAAGAATCAAACCAGATTAAGTAAATGGCAGAAGCCACCACCTTAAATATTATCTTCAGCTAAAGACAAAGGAGGATGTGGGCGGGGGGGGGGGGGGGAGGGGGAAGGTCAGTTACATGAGGTTACCAGACAGTAAACAACTTAAGTCCTTGCCTTCCCCCTTAAGAGTTTCCAGAGATAAGGTCATCCCCCCTTCCTCCTGGTGCAGAGAGGGAGACACCCCCCACAGATGGAGACTTCCTTCACAAATGCAAACGTCTCTCATCAAAGGGCAAGCAAATTCCACTGCTCAGAGCCTCCTTCTCATCTGCAGTTTTTAACAGTAACCAGCCTAAAATAATCCTCATCATCCACTTTATACAATGCTAGCCCTGGTTAAGTCCAGCTGTCTGCCTAATCCACACCTGCACCTGAGCATCAGAAAATTCCTACAGAAAAGCATTCAACCCTGCTGAGTGATTTCACCTAATATTTTTGGCACAAATTTCATGTAGATCCTCAGCATGTCTCTAGTCCTTTGGTTCTTTCATAAACTAAGATGTTATTTCACATCTTCTCTTCATTCAAACTGCCACTATTCCCTCCCCACTTCTCCCTCCCTCTCAGTTAAAGACAATCTTCCCATCACCTAGTCTGCCTGTTGGCTGCCCTGCATGTGTATGTAAATACTCTCCTCTCTCCATTCTAATAAAATGTACTGTCCCTAATCTTGTGTTAAGTACAAATACTCTTCTCATTCCCCAGATCCTATCCTATCCTTCCTGGTTCATTCAAGGACTTTGCTTCTGCATTCAACCTCTCACTCACCCACCTGCATCATCTGCTCTCTCACTCTCTCTCTCTCTATATATATCTATCTATATATCACCCAGTCCATAGTTTAAGTATTTCTGTTAAATGACAATACAACACACAGTTTATATCACCAGTCTGGTTTCTCCCCTGAACTATATAGATTTGTATAAACAAATGAGTTGTATTAACTGAGCATCTTTTATATGTAATGGGCCATTCACATGTATTATAACCAACAGAGAATTACGTTTTCTTCCCTTCCCCCCAGGCATCTTCCCCACCACTAGTCTTCTCAGGCAATGGTACTGTCATTGTTTCTGTGGCTCACACCAAAAAACTTGGAGTCATTCTTTACCACTCTCTTTTCCTCATAGCCTACATCCAATTTGCTAGCAAGAATTGTATGGTAATGCAAAATATAATCTAACAGTAGCCACCCTATTATCTCTTTACCTACCATAAAAGTTCAACTTATCATCATTTTTCATCTAGAATAGCTTTCTAACCAGTCAAGCTTTTCTGTTTCATCCCCAGTGGTCACTTCTGCACAGTATCTAAAGTGATCCTTTTAGTAAAATGTAATTCAGGTTATATCACTCATATGACCAAAAACATTAAATGATTTCCTACATATAGTAATGTCATCCATTTAGTTATATTTTCTTTTAATATATTCATAGACATATGATACAGACTGCTCTATAATATTTTTTAAGATTAATTAATTCATCCATTCAACAAACATTTATTGATTGCCTACAATGTTACAGGCACTATTCTAGCCTCTGGAGATACAAGGATGAAGAAGAAAAGAATCCCGTAAGAAGTTACACTAGTTCCTTGGATGTCTCTTAGCACAAAAACATTTATTTTTCCTGTTAACAAAAATAATACATGTTCACCACATAAAATTTAGAAAATACAGAAAAGCATATAGAAGAAATACACTACATGGTTATATTAATTTTATTTTCACTTTCTTCTCACGCTTTTCTGTATTTCACTTACTCTATTATCCCTGTGGGCGTGGCCTATGTTCTCTTCATTCCTTAGTGTCAGAGTCCAGACACTTCATCCCTACTGGGTTTTGGAACTTACTTCAACCCTGAGCTGGCTTCTCAATGGCTGAGATCATTCTCTTTTCTCATCAAGCTCTCATACTCTAAGGGGCCAAGCATGTGCTTCTCCCCTCTTGCCAGAGAACCCTCCCTTGATGTAGGTATCACATCAAGTATCCAATGGCTACATTGGAGATATCTCTAACCATCAATCAAAAAAGCAAGAGAATCTCCAAACTTCATGAATGTGTTTTATAGTTCTGTTAATTTAACCCCCACAGTAAGCAAAGGGAAGGGGTTGTTCTTTTAGAAAAGCAGCCAGATCAGAGATCCTGAGGGATTCCTTGGTTGGTCTAAAACTGTCGTCAAGTTTGTGGTTCCATTCATAAATATTAAGAAATAGAAAACACAAGCAAAATCATGAAAACTTCAAATAAAATCAAAAGCCCTGTGAGAGTGTAGTTTTACCACAGAACTGCTGCACAGCCTGGAGTCATAAAGAGAAGCACTGGGGAACTGATTAACTAGGACTGTAGTGACAGTAAGCTAGAAAATACATTTTCTCTTCAAGGCAGAGCATCTGATGGCCCTGCATGATACAGTGCAATGCCATGCACCTCATGGACACCAATTTAAATCCAAGCAGGGTCAGTTGTCAAAGCAGAAGTCATTTGTCCCCAATAGCTTTTTATTAGCCCATGTGAAATGTTTCCAAGTTCTGAACCTAGTTCTTAGGGAACGTGACTACCTCATCAAGAATATTACTCAGTGTGCTCTCACTTGGCACCACCAATGATAAACCATGCCCACATAACACAAGAGAACAGATGAGTGAATAATGAGTAGCATAGCAGTTCAATTTTATAAGCATTATAATAATAGCAACAACAAAAAACTTTGTATTTATGTAGCACTTTACATTTTACAATGCACTTTCTGTTCATTATTTAACTATGAAATTAATTTACAAAATATTATTGCTTTTATTGAACTTCAGATTTGCTAAGTAACTTTTACCTTAATTTGTCATCTAAATTCAAATCCTGGCCATAAACAGAAGTGAACTAGGACTCTAACCAGGCCTTCTGATTTCAAGTCTACTATTCTTTCTTGGACAGTATATTGTCTCTTTTTAAGAGTCTTCGTACCAACTCACTTCTTTAGAAAAAGTAGTTTCATCAAGCAGACAATTTAGAGAATAAACTGTTGTGCAGACATTTTTTTCCTAATGTAGAAATAGTCTGTTCTTTCATAGTAGAGTGAGTATGTGATATTTTTAGAATAATCGGTTGAGCATGCTATGATTATTCACAGTAGAAAGTTTATATTTGTTCTTTCCTCGTTACTACTAATAATACTAATAATTTAATAACAGAAATAATTTATTGATTTCTTGACATGCGACAGTCTTTATTTTTTAAACGTCACAAAAACTTAACAAAATGAGCATTATACCCTATTTTTCAGATAGAAACTCAGGCATAAAAAGGTTAAGTGTTGGTGCCAGCCCGGTGGTGTAGTGGCTAAGTTTAGATGCTCCACTTCAGTGGCCCGGGGTTCATGGGTTCAGATCCTGGGCACAGACCAAGCACCACTCATCAAGCCACATTGTGGTGGCATCTCACATAAAACAGAATAAGACTGGTACAGATGTTACCTCAATGACAATCTTCCTCAAGCAAAAAGAGGAAGATTGGCAACAGATGTTAGCTCACGACCAATCTTCCTCATACACACACACAGAAAGGTTAAATGACTTCAAGACGTGCAGAGAAAAGGTGGCAGAGCTGGGATACAATTCCTATCAGTCTGGTTTCAAAGCTTGTACTCAATCATTACACTTCCACCAAGAGGAGCAACAGCACAGAGCTGAATCATTAAGGAAACTTCTCTGAGGATGGTACAAGGAAAATTAGACTATGAACACCTGCATTACTTTTTTAGGGTTCATCTGGTCAAGAGAAAATACACAATATTATTTTCTCAAGTACTATACTATTTTCCCAGGAAAATTACCAAATGGTATATATACTTTACAAATACAATTAATATCATATACTAACCCACCAAACAAATTCAAGTGTGATAGCAACTTAGCAAACATTCTTAGTATTGAATACTAACTCACAAAATAGTGTGAACTCTATGCCCTTAGCAACAGGAATTCAGGATAAAAAAAATGAATAGACATACCTGCAGCCTTGGAGAGCCCTTGGAGGAATCATTGCAAACCACTACAAAATGCAAATGAAATACAAGTTGTGAGAGGCCTGGTTCTCAAACTTTAGTGGGCATTTGAATCACCTGGTAGACTTGTTAACAAATAGATTATTGCCCACCCACTCCATGACCCCAAGTTTCTGATTCAGAAAGTCTGGGAAGAGTCTGAGAGTTTGCATTTCTAATAAGTTTCCAGATGATACCAACTTTGCTGGTCCAGGGACCATACTCAGGACCACTGTGACGGAGGTTCAACAGAATTCTAGGAGTGCAATAAGCCTTCCAAAGTAGAAGTAAACTTTGTGGAGGACTCAGCCTTTGACAAAGGAGCAGAATTTCAGACATTGAGAGAGAGTGCTTCAGTCTCAAGAGGAGGCCTAATCTTTCAAGCTCTTCTTTCTTTCATCTTAGTGATTTGGTGGCCTCACTCTACTCTTGGAGAAAGGCATGAAAATTATGAAAGCGTATCTCCTTGCCCAGCAACTCAATATACAGTGATGTTTTATTGGCTTCAACCAGGGTTCTGACATTTTAGAAAGGAATGAAAGAGCAGTTTTGACACATTTTAAGCCTTATTAAATTCCTTCTTTATTCCATCTCAAATAATTTGTTTTCTCTGCAACTACATGTTTTGAGTTGTTTTTTTTGTTTTGTTTTTTGTTTTGTCCTAACCCAACTGTCACATTCTAGGCGTGATCAAGAATGTGAATGAGATGTTGGTCAGGTTGTCATTCGTAGATTAGTTTGATTGATTGTAACAGCTTGAAACAGTCACAACTCCTCAAATAAGTGTTCTTCCTTCTTTTATCCCAAGAGGCAAAGAAAGAAATGGAAATAATTCTAAAAGCATTTTAACTGTGTGCTGGAGCTGGAGAATAATCAAAGGGACAATACACTGACTTATCAGAAGAGTTTTATTCCCATTTCCTCTATCATTTTACCACACGATCCTAAAGAAGTAATTGAAGTTGTCACTGCTCTAATTTTTGTACTTGTAAAATGGGGATAATATTTGCCATGAGGCTTAGTTAGTGCTTGAAAATGTTTTTGAGATCATTGCTAAAGGAGAAAAGTAAAATACTAATACTCCACATTGAACTATGGAACTCAAACTATAAAACAAGAGGAATCTGCACTCTTTCAGCAACAAATTAGTTGAAAAGACATTTTCCTACTACTAAGCTGTGCCTTGTGATGACAAATGTATATTGGTCTCCAATATTGTCAAGTACTTTAGAATCATTTCTTCTAATGGTTTTTATTCTATTTCCCTTGCAGATGGAACAACTAAAGGGAAGATAGTTCAGTTGTAATCTGTCAGTCTAAGAGTGAGAAAATCTTTTCCATAAAGGACCAAGTAGTAAATATTTTAGACTTTGCAGGCCTCATATGAGCATGACATCACATATGATGATAACCATGAGTCATTTGAAAACTGGGACAAATAATCACCACTAATCATCACTATTTTTAATTTTCCCATAAAAAGCATCAGCATCCCTTCCTTCTTTCACCCTATTCTATTACTTATTCAGATTTGGTCAGTAATAAATATTTAGGTAGAATTTGTTACCTAAATATTTACTTTTTTAGTTAAAAAGTGAATCATTTTTAAAATAACACTGTTGTTTTCAAGTTCTATTTGGCTTCCAAAAAATAATTTATCAAATCAAGCTAGTTGATTTCAGCACCCCAAACACAAGCCATTCTGTTTCACTCACATTTTCTATTTTGTTTTTCCTGCCGCTTCATTACTTGTGTTTCCTCATGAGCCTTTAGAGAAAATAACGCTATTCCTTCAGTTGTGCAAGTTGAAAACCTATTTTAAAGAGCTGTGCCCCAGCCATTTTGATTATCCTACATTCTATTCCCCTCCTCATTTATTTAAAAAAGAAAGAGACTATATATAAGCCCCCATCTCTCTCCTGAGTATAGTTTCAGAAGTCTGTTGTATCCTTATTAATACTTTTACACACATTTCATTTGGTTTCCTTCTTGAAGTGACAATTTACTTTCCTATTTAACTTCTCTTTACATCTCGTTTAAGAAGTTTTGTCTAAAGTCCTTTATAGAAAGATTCCTAATCAGGCCTCCTTTTAAAACGATATAAAGTAGAAATAGAGAGTTTCACAATTTAAGGTACAAGAGTTTACAAAATGGAAAGTAGTTTAAAGATTGTTGCTTCCTTGTGCTCATAATTAAGATTTTTAAGATTAAGAGCTTCCCCTTTAACTGAGATAGACTTCTACATAAAGTTCCTCATAAATCCATACGTCAATCAAACATTTCTTATTTTATGCTAATATACAAGTAATTATATTTAATATTATGTTATAGAAAATGAAAAAGACACATTTTTAATGTTTAACTGTAATTTCATAACTCAAGATGTTTAAAGGCATTTTTTCTGGTTTTTCTTTCCCTACAGTGTGCACTTCAGAAATAAGCCTATCAGTCCTGACAGATGGAGATCATACTGGCTATGTTTTCCTCAGGTCCATGCCATAATTGGAAATCAATCAATCGTAGAAATGTCCTCACAGCACTCTGATTTAGGATTATGTCCTCAGCTTTTATTGAGGGCTGACTGATATAACAAAGGGCTCAATGAAGAAATTTTCTGTAGTTTTGATAAAACTGCTACTAAAGGCACCGCCCATTATATTGTTCAATGTCCCCAGAGAATTTCTCACATTTTATGTTTTTCTCAAGGTTCCAAGCAAGAAAAGATGTTTTCCCTCTTGATGATTTTTTTTGGTCTCTTTCTTGTAATTTAAAAAGAGTCATAAACCAATAAACAAATTCAGCAAAATTGCAGGATACAAAATCAATATACAGGAATAAGTTGCACTTCTATACACTGACAATGAAAAATCTGAGAAGAAAACTAAGAAAATATTCTCATTTACAATAGCATCAAAAAGAATGGGATGCTCAGGAATAAAGTTAACCAAGAAGGTAAAAGACTTGTACACTGAAAACTACAAACCATTGCTGAAAGTAATTTAGAAAGACATGAATAAATGGAAAGATATCCCAAGTTTATGGATTGGAAGACTTAATCTTGTTTAAATGCCCATGCCAACCAAAGCTATCTACAAATTCAATGCAATGTTTATCAAAGTCCCAATGGGATGTTTTGCAGAATAGAAAAAAGAATCCTAAAATTCATGTGGAACCACAAAGGACCCTAAATAGACAAAATAATCTTAAGCAAGAGAACAAAGCTAGAGGCTTCACACTTCCTGACTTCAAAACATGTTACAAATCTTCAATAATCAAAAATGTATGGTATTGGCATAAAGACAGACATATAGACAAACAGAATAAGCACAGAATAGAGATCCCAAAAATACACACATACATATACTCTCAAATAATCTTCAACAAGGCTGCCAAGACTATACAATGGGGAAAGGATAGTTTCTTTAATAAATGGTTCTGGGAAAACTGGATATCCTCATGCAAAAGAATAAAATTGTATCCTTATCTTAAATCATACACATTTATCAACTCAAAATGGATTGCAGACTTAAACATAAGACCTGAAACTATAAAACTTCTAGAAGGAAACATAGGGGAAAACCTTCATAACATTGCTCTTGGCAATGATTTCTTGGATATGACACCAAAAGCCCAGGCAACAAAAGCAAAAATAGGCAAGTGGGACTAACATCAAACTAAAAGGCTTCTGCACGCAAAGCAAATAATCAACAGAGCGAAAAGTCAACCTACAGAATAGAAGAAAATATTTGCAAGCCATCTATCTGATAAAGAGCTAATATCCAAAATACATGAAGAATTCTTAACAACTCAATGGCAAAAAAACCAAATAGTTTGATTGAAGAATGAGCAAGGGACTTGAATAGACATTTCTCCACAGAAGACACATAAATGGCCAACAGATACATGAAAGATGCTCAACGTCACTAATCATCAGGGAAATGCAAATCAAAACCACAATGCGATATTACCTTACATCTGTTAGGATGGCCATTTTCCAAAAAAAAACAAAATAACAAGTGTTGGTGAGGATATGGAGAAACTGAAACATGTTTACTGTTGGTGCGAATGTAAAATGGTGCAGCCACTCTGGAAAACAGTATAGAGCGTTCTCCAAAAATTAAAAACAGAACAGAACTACCATATGATCCAGCAATCCCACTTCTGGGTATATATCCAAAAGAATTGAAAATAGGATTTTGAGGAGATATTTGCACTCCCCTGTTCATTGCAGGATTTTTCACAATAGCCAAGAGATAACCTAAACGTCCATCGATGGATAAATGGATAATACAAATGTGGTATATACATACAATGGAATATTATTCAGCCTTAAAAAAGAAGGAAATCCTGTCATATGTTACAATGTGGATGAACCTTGAAGACATTATGCTAAGTGAAATAAATCAGTCCAAGAAAGACAAATAGTGCATGATTGCATTTATATGAGGTATCTAAAGTAGTCAAATTCAGAGAAGCAGAAAGTAAAATGGTGGTTGCCCAGGGCTGAAGGAAGGGGAAACAGGAGTTGTTAAACAGGTATAGAATTTCAGTCATGCAAGATGAAAAAGTTCTAGAGATTTGCTGTGCAACATTGCGCTCATAGTTACCATATTGTATTGGGCACTTAAAATTTTGGTAAGAGGGTAGATCTCATGTTATGTGTTTTTTACCACAACAAAAAAGACAAGTTACCAGCTGGGAGAAAATATTTGCAAATCACATATCTAATAAAACACTTCTATCCTGAATATATAAATAACTCTGAAAACATAAGAAAAATGGACAAAAGGTTTGAATAAATAGTCCACCAAACAAGATATAAGGTTTGAATGGATTGTACACCAATAAAAATATAGAAAATAAGCACATAAATATACACTCAATATCAGTTATTAAGATAATGAGATGCCACTACATACTTATTAGAATTTCTTAAAGTAAAAATTTTCACCATACAAAGTGATGGTGAGGCTGTGAAGTCACGAAAACTCTCATATGCTGCTGATCAGAACGTAAACTTAAAAATACCACAAACACTTTTGAAAACCATTGTGTTATTTCTTAAATAGTTAAATATACACATACCACTTGACCTAGTTATTCCAGTCCTTGTATTTACCTACGAGAAATGAAAGAATATGTCCACATAAAGACCGGTGCATGATTCAGAGCAGCGTTATTAATATAAGCCAAAACTCAAAATATCCCAAATATCCATCAACAGGTAAATGAATAAACAAACGGGCATTTTCACAGAATGGAATACTACTCAGCAATAAAAAGGAATAGGCTACTGGATGAATATTAATGTAATTATGCTGAGTGAAAGAAGCTAGAATAAAAAGAACACTTAGAGTATAATCCCACTTACATAGAACTCTATGAAATATTAACTAATCTATAGTGACAGAGAGCAGAGCAGTGGTTGCCTAGGGATGGGGGTGGTGTGGAATGGAGTAGGAAGGGTTAAAGGCAGCAATTATAAGGGAGCACAAGGAAGCTGTTGGAGGTAGTAGTTATTGTTCACTATTCACACTGTGGTGAAGGATTTGTGGGTTTAAACATATGTCAAAACTCATCAAATTGCATACTTTAAATATGTTTATTGTATTTCATATCAAGTACACTTCAATAAAGCTGTTAAAAATTTTCCTCATGCAGCTCTGAAATGATCTGTGATTTTCTTAAAAAGGGTTAATGAAACAGCATTCTCTAAGGTAAAGGAAAGACCTGACGGCAAGACTTCAATGAAGAGACGGTTTACAGTGGTCTTGTGAGAGTTCTTAAGAAACTGGACTGACATAGTTTCTGTGGGAATGGAGAAGAAGGAACTGTCTTGTTTGGTAGCCTGGCTCACCTAAGAGGATATGGTAGTCCACCCTCTCCACGATTTCAGCTACCCACATTCAACCACAGTCCAAAAATATTAAACGGAAAATTCCAAAAATAAACAATTCATAAATTTTAAATTGCACACCATTCTAAGCTGTACATGATGAAATCTCACATCATCCCACCATCCCACCCAGGATAAAAATCGTCCCCTTATCCAGTGTATCCCCAGTGTACACACTACCCACCCATTAGTCACGTAGTAGCTGTCTCAGTTATCAGATCGACTGCCACGGTATCGCAGTGATTGTGTTCAAATAACCTTTATTCTACTTAATAATGCCCCAAAGTGCAAGAGTAGTCATGCTGGCAATTCAGATATGCCAAGGGGAAGCCACAAAGTGCTTCCTTTAAGTGAAAGCTCTTGACTTACTAAGGAAAGAAAAAAAATACATATGCTGACGTTGCTAAGATATATGGTAAGAATGAATCTTCTATCCATAAACTTGTGAAGCAGGAAAAAGAAATTCATACTAGTTTTGCTGTCGCACCTTAAACATTAAAATTACAGCCACAGTGTGTGGTAAGTGCTTAGCTAAGACGAAAGAGGCATTAAATTTGTGGGTGGAAGACATGAACAGAAAGCATGTTCCCACTGACAGCAATGTGTTGCATCAGAAAGCATTGAGTTTATATGAAGACTTCAGGGATCCCCTGAAACAAGTGATATCAAGCCATTTACTCTAAGTAAGGGATGGTTACAAAGATTCAGGACTGGTTTGGACTGAAAGAGAGAGAGACCACTTTCACATAACTTTTATTACAGTACATTGTTATAATTGTTCTATTTTATTGTTATTGTTGTTAATCTCTTACTGTGCCTAATTTATAAATTAAACTTTATCTTAGGTATGTATGTATAGGAAAAAACATAGTATGTGTAGGGTTCAGTACTATCCACGGTTTCAGGCATCTGCTGGGGGGCCTTGGGATGTATCTCCCATGGATAAAGGGAGACTACTGGATTCCCCTATCCTGAAAACAAAAGGTAAGAACTCATTTGGCCCCTAAATTCCACTGTCGTTTTACCAAAGCATAACCATTTTTTCCTTCAAGTTCAGTCTCAATAAATAAGAGGCATAAACTGTAAGAGAATCAAAAATGTTTATTTGGAGTCTTGGGAATTGCAATTTGAGAGACACAGATTCATGTAGAAATTCAAATGTGGTCTGAGGAGAACAAAAGAGACAAGGGTTTATAAAGGCAGAAAGAGAGAAATTCCAGCAAAGGCACATAGGTTGTCTTACAAGATTTGTGATTGTTGCTGGCAACAACTGTTACTTCTTGGTTATATGTGATTGGTTGCTAAGGCCATCTGTAAGGTGGAAAGTTCTTACCTGTGGGAGTAAGCATGTTTCTTGGAAGATGGTCAGGATGATAGCAGTGAGGCACAGTTCAAAAGTTTATACTCCACCTGGGTAGAGACATGCATGAGCCTCACTTTCCTAATGGCCTCCCAGCTCCATTTGAGATACCCTTGACATGTGTGACTCCATTTTGTAATCACCTTCCACACAAATTTAATATAATTCTTGGAGTCCAGGAGGCATAGGAATGCTCCATAAACTTCATCATATTAATTAGATTCACCATCATGTATTCAACCAACAAGTATCTTTTGGTCACCTACTTACTCTGTGCAAAGCTCTAGACTAGTCATTAAGGTATAGGGAGTTCTATGCAAAGGTGCTGGCAGATAGTGACTGCCATACACATTTAGCAAGATGAACAACAGAATTAAATGATTGCCTTTCAGAACCAGTAGTGAATTACTGGTTTGGTGTTGATGCCCAAGGTTTCCAGATTTGTGTCTTCTAATTTGTGTGCTATGTAATTATAACATGTAATTGTTAAGGTACTGTGAATGTACCAATTACTGTGTTAACAGATATAGTCCAAAAGTACAACATCTATCTTGAGTAAAAGTTTTGTGCCCTACATCAGCCTTTGTTTCTCTGTAGTCAGGCTGGCCTCAGGACAAATAAAATTACATAGAAATGCAACCCTGAGTTTTACTTTCCCCCATAGGTTCTAAATAATTTGGCTGTAACTCTTTGGGGATGACTTTCATGAAAAACCCTATAATCTTCGTTATTGTATTTCTCAGCTGCAGGTACTTCCAAAGCTGTGATTTATCTAAATTGTATTTTTGTCAAAGGGTTATAAAGGGGATAATGTGAAAAGTCTATTGGGATATTGTTAGCAAATTTATAAAATTACTTTCTGTATCCAGTTAGACCAAGTAATTTTTTCACTCGTTGCTTTTAGGGCAGGCCTATGTATCATTGAAGACTTCAAGGGAATAAAAGTTAAGCACCCAAACTAAAGATTCTTTGTCTAAAAGTATGTCTGTTAGGACAAAGTTATCATTTAAGGGGCTTAAGGATAGCCTTTAGATGAGTGAACAAATCTAAGCCTAAAGCTACAGAACTGCGCATAGATATTCCCAGAATTCTTCCTCTTGCCTACTTTTTGCTGTTCCCTCAGACCCAGCAGTGAATTCTTAGTCCCAGTGCCAAATGCACACCAGGGCACATTCTCACTGCTGCTTGATCTGACCAAGGTTGCAGTCCATACATCAGGGTTTACTCCAAAGAGGTTTGTCTTGTGGAATAGATGTGCCTTAGCACTGCATCCCATTCTGTGGCCAGCAAGGGGCTGATGGTGCAAAATACTGAGGAGGGTCTGGCATCCTGTGGGCTTGTAGACATGAAGTCTGTTGCATTTACAATGCTAGAGCTCCATAGGATTTTGGAATATCACCTTACCCCTTGATGTTATGTTGAGAAGTTGTGGAATATAAACGTATTTTCTCAGCCCTATAACCAAATGTCTGGAACATTTTCATCTTAGCCATCCAGGAAATTTTTGTGGGCCCAAAAGAAATGGAAAAGGTGTATGAGCCAGAAATAGTGAGCATAAAGCTCAAAAGTAAAGCTAGCTGGAACTAGTGGCCAGATAACTATGTGGTGTGCATGGTAGCAAATTTTTAGCAGCACTTAGAAAATAAAGTTGGGCAAATAGCAAAATGAGATAGCAGAACTTTTAAAACCAGAATAATTTATTGTCTATTTTCTAAGTTATCAGTTTAGTTCACTTAGTTACTGGGTTACAAAATTGAATAAGAAAAACAAGGAAAGACTGATAAATTGTCACAGATCAGCAGAGGCTAAGGAGACATGACAACTAAATGCAATGTGGTATCCTGGATTGGATTCTGGAACAGAAGGAAATTAGTGAAAAAAATGGTGAAATCCAAATAAAGTTTCAAGTTAGTCAATAGTAATGTGTCAATGTTGGTTCCTTAGATTTGACATATATGCCACAGTAACATAAGATGACACCATTAAGGAAACTAAAATCGGGTGGGGCTTTTGCAGGGATTCTCTGTACTATATTTGCAACTTTTCTGTAAATCTAACATTATTTCAAAATTAAAAAAATCTATTTAAAAATGAAAAAGGCTGTGAGCAGATGTTGAACTCGCCTCCTCCCACAAACACAACCAGGTTACAACACTTTTAGGAAGAATCACCCTGGATTGAAAACTGAAAACTGGATGAAAAGAACCCCCACAACAAGGGACAGTCCTGACGAAAGCAGAAGAGGCAGTAACTCCGGCCAGAGAGGAAAAAAGCCACCTTTGGGAGCAGCGGAGCTTCTCAGCTGGCCAGGCGGGAGCCAACCTAAGGATACCTAGATAGCATCTCAAGACGCCTAAGAGGCTCGTGCTACTATACATCAGAAGGCAGATGGACTTCCCCCCCGGGAGGAGGTGGAAGTAGGTGAAAACTCTCCGACCCCCGACCACCAACCCCTGGACAGCCTAGTTCCTGCAGGAGGCTCTCTTCCAGCGGACTCCCCCATAGCATCACCACACACCAAGGGCGGGAGCATGCACTCACCAGTGGAGCAACAGTGGAAACAGGTGGCAACAGCCCTACTCAAGCACCCCCCATTACACCTAAGCCCAGGGGGAATCCCCAGGGTCTCGCACCCGCCGGCAGGGAAGGCCTCCGCTCGCCGTTACCAGGGAGGCCCAGTCCAGAATCCAGAACAAAGGGAAGCTCCCGGTGGGCAGATTCCCCGGCACGGCACCAGACCACAAGCTGCTGCTGGGCCCACAGTCTCTGGCGCACAGGTTGGAGCAGGGGGCACCTGGACTTCCCGTGGACATGCTTGGGGACACAGTTGGAGGTCCAGCGCCCAGCTCTGCGGCCCAGGGAGAGGCTCCAGGGTTCTGCACCTCCCCAGCAGGGAAAGCCTCTGCTCGCCATTAGCAGGGCGGCCACGCCCAGAACCCAGGACAAAGGGAAGCTCCCAGTGGGCAGATTCCCCGGCATGGCACCAGAACGCAAGCTGCTGCTGGGCCCACGGTCTCCAGCGCATGGGTTGGTGCAGGGGGTGCCCGGACTTCCCGTGGATGTGCTTGGGGACTGGGTGGAGTTCCAACACCTGGCTCTGTGGCCCGGGGGAATGCTCCAGGGACCCACACGCCCCCAGTAGGGAGGGCCTCTGCTCACCATTGGCAGGGATGCCTCGCCCAGCATTCGGAACACCAGGTAGCTCCCAAGAGTAGAATTCCCCACAAGGCAGCAGCTTACAAGCCACCGCCAGGCCCACGGACTCTGGCCATGTCCCAGACGAGGCAAGGGGCTCCCAGAGATCCCGTGAGAGTGGAGTGGGGCAGAGTGGAGCTCTGGTGAAATAGCTATGTAGCCCAGGGGGGAACTCCAGGTTCCTACATCAGCCTCAGCGAAAGCCTCTGCACAGCACTAGTGGAGAGGTCCCAACTGGCAATCACAAGGTGGGAAGGCCCTGGGGCAAAAGTAGCACAGCTAGGTGAGCTAACGACAGACTGCAGAAGATACCCATAGCTCTGCTGGGACCTATAGTGGACAAGTGTGATCTTGTGGGCTCTGTTAGGGGCAAAGCAGCGATTATAGGTGATCCTGCTCCTGGCTGCTGGGAAAGCCCACAATACTGCTGCAGACCACAAGCAGGGAGTGCGTCTAAGTGGGCTGCAACAGTAGGCACCAGCAGCCTGAGGGACCCTTGCGATTGCCCCCACAACTGATGAGGGACCCTACAGGACCACTATGACTACGAGGAGGGGTCCAGGTCCAGTCAGTAACAGCTGACAGGGTTCCTGGTTGGTGCAGTCTAAACAGCTTCCCTCCCCCCACACCAGTCGCAACAAGTGGAAGCAGCGACTAAATTCTATCTCTATGCGGAGGCACAAATCCACTCCATAAAGCAGCGTGAAAAAACATATTAAATCTCCAGAACAGAAGGAAAATGATAAGCACCCAGAAAACAATCCCAAAGACAATGAAATCTATAACCTAAATGACGATGATTTCAAAAATACCATTATTAAAAAACTCCATGAGTTAAAAGAGAATTCAGATAGACAACTCAATGAGTTCAGGAGCTATGTCACAAAAGAGCTTGACACTATAAAGAAGAACCAATTAGAAATACTGGAGATGAAGAACACAATGGAGGAGATTAAGAAAAATCTGGACTCTCTGAACAGTAGAGTCAATAATATGGAGGACAGAATTAGCAATTTGGAGGATAGGAATATAGAAATGCTGCAGACAGAGGAGGAGAGAGAACTAAGACTCTCCGAGAATTATCCAACTCAATTAGGAGATGCAACATAAGGATTATAGGCATACCAGAGGGAGAAGAGAAGGAGAAGGGGGCAGAAGGCCTGTTCAAAGAAATAATAGCTGAGAACTTTGCAAACTTGGGAAGAGAGATGGAACTTCATGTGACAGAAGCCAATAGATCTCCAAACTTTATTAATGCAAGAAGACCAACCCCAAGGCATATAGTAGTGAAACTAGCAAAATTCAACGACAAAGAGAAAATACTAAGGGCAGCCAGGCAGAAGAAAATAACTTACAAAGGAAAACCCATAAGGCTATCAGCAGATTTCTCAGGAGAGACCTTTCAGGCTAGAACAGATTGGAATGAAATGTTCAAAACTCTGAAGGACAAAAACCTGCAGCCAAGAATACTCTACCCAGTGAAAATATCCTTCAAATACGATGGAGAAATAAAAACTTTCCCAGATAAACAAAAGTTAAGGGAGTTTATCACCACAAAACCTCCTCTTCAAGAAATGCTCAGGAAGAACCTCATTCCTGAAAAATCAAAAAAAGGAAAGGAGTTACAAAATCCAGAGCAAAGGAGATAAGAAGAAGGACAATAACACAAAATAACAGCTCTCCATCAGGACAAAATGCAAAAGAACCAGAAAACAAGTGATAAAATGGCAACAGTAGGCCCCCATGTTTCAATAATCACTCTAAACGTGAATGGATTGAACTCTCCAATCAAAAGGCACAGAGTGGCAGGATGGATAAAAGAACAAGATCCAACAATATGCTGCCTCCAGGAAACACATCTCAGCCCCAAAGACAAACACAGACTCAAAGTGAAGGGATGGAAGACAATGCTCCAAGCTAATAATGAACAAAAGAAAGCACGTGTTGCCATACTTATATCAGACAAAGTAGACTTCAAAGCAAAACAGATAAAGAAAGACAAAGAGGGGCAGTATATAATGATAAAATGGATGCTCCACCAAGATGGCATAACACTTATAAATATATATGCCCCTAACACAGGAGCACCAAAATTCGTAAAGAAACTATTAACAAAACTAAAAGGAGACATCAACAGCAATACAATAATAGTAGGGGACATTAACACCAATGGACAGATCATCCAGACAGAAAATCAACAAGGAAATTATAGAATTAAATGAAAAATTAGATCAGATGGACCTAATAGATATATATAGGACACTTCATCCCAAAACAGCAGGTTACACATTCTTCTCAAGCACGCATGGAACATTCTCAAGGATAGACCATATCTTGGGAAACAAAGCAAGCATCAATAAGTTCAAGAGGGTCGAAATAATATCAAGCATCTTTTCTGATCATAATGCTATGAAACTAGAAATCAACTACAAGAATAAAGCTGGGAAAGGGCCAAGAATGTGGAGACTAAACAACATGCTACTGAACAAACAATGGATTATTGAAGAAATTAAAGAAGAAATCAAACATTATCTGGAGACAAATGAAAATGAAAACACACCGTACCAAATGATTTGGGATGGAGCAAAGGCAGTCCTAACAGGGAAATTCATTGTAATACAGGCTTACCTCAATAAGCAAGAAAAATCTTACATAAACAACCTCAAACGACACCTAACGGAATTAGAAAAAGAAGAACAAACAAAGCCCAAAGTCAGTAGAAGGGGGGAAATAATAAAAATTAGAGGAGAAATAAATGATATCGAAACAAAAAAGACAGTAGAAAGGATCAATGAAACAAAGAGTTGGTTCTTCGGAAAAATTAACAAAATCGACAAACCCTTAGCCAGACTCACAAAAAAAAGAGAAGTCTCAAATAAATAAAATTAGAAATGAGAGAGGAGAGATCACAACAGATACCGAAGAAATACAAAGGATCACAAGAGAATACTATAAAAAACTATATGCCAACAAATTGAACAACCTAGAAGAAATGGATAAATTCCTAGACTCACACAACCTACCCAAACTGAATCAGGAAGAAATAGAGAATCTGAATAGACCAATCACAAGTAAAGAAATAGAAACAGTAATCAAAAACCTCCCCAAAAATAAGAGTCCAGGACCAGACAGCTTCTCTGGGGAATTCTACCAAACATTCAAAGAACATTTAATACCTATCCTTCTCAAACTAATCCAGAAAATAGAGGAAGATGGAGTACTCCCTAATACATTCTATGAAGCCAACATCACCCTGATCCCCAAACCTGACAAGGACAACACAAAGAAGGAATACTACAGGTCAATATCACTGATGAACATAGATGCAAAAATCCTCAACAAAATTTGGGCAAACTGAATACAGCAATAGATCAAAAAGATTATACACCATGATCAAGTGGGATTTACACTAGCGACACAGGGATGGTTCAACATCCGCAAGTCGATCAACGTGATTCACTACATTAACAAAATGAGAAACAAAAACCACATGATCATCTCAATAGATGCAGAGAAAGCATTCAAAAAGATCCAACATCCATTTATGATAAAAACCCTCAATAAAATAGGTATAGAAGGAAAGTACCTCAACATAATAAAGGCCATATATGACAAACCCACAGCCAACATCATACTCAACGGACAAAAACTGAAACCCATCCCTCTCAGAACAGGAACAAGACAAGGATGCCCACTTTCACCACTCTTATTCAACATAGTACTGGAGGTTTTGGTCAGAGCAGTACAGCAGGAAAAAGAAATAAAAGGAATCCAAATATACAACGAAGAAGTAAAACTCTCGCTCTTTGCAGATGACATGATCTTGTATATAGAAGACCCCAAAGAATCCATACAAAAACTATTAGAAACAATTAACAACTACAGCAAAGTTGCAGGGTATAAAATCAACATACATAAATCAGTAGCGTTTCTATATGCTAACAATGAACAACGGAAAAAGATCTCTAGAACTCAATCCCATTCATGATCGCAACAAAAAGAATAAAATACCTTGGGATAAATTTAACCAAGGAAGTGAAAGATCTATACAACGAAAACTACAAGACCTTCTTGAAAGAAATCGACGACGACATAAAGAGATGGAAAGACATGGATTGGAAGAATAAACATAGTTAAAATGTCCATACTACCTAAAGCAATCTACAGATTCAACGCTATCCCAATCAGAATTCCAATGTCATTCTTTACAGAAATTGAACAAAGAATCCTAAAATTCATATGGGGCAACAAAAGACCCCGAATTGCTAAAGTAATCCTGAGAAAGATGAACAAAGCTGGAGGCATCACAATCCCTGACTTCAAAGCATACTACAAAGCTACAGTAATCAAAACAGCATGGTACCAGTACAAAAACAGATGCACAGATCAATGGAACAGAACTGAAAGCCCAGAAATAAAACCACACATCTATGGACAGCTAATCTTTGACAAAGGAGCTGAGGGCCTGCAATGGAGGAAAGAAAGTCTCTTCAACAAATGGTGTTGGGAAAACTGGACAGCCACATGTAAAAGAATGAAAATCAACCATTCTTTTTCACCATTTACTAAAATAAACTCAAAATGGATCAAAGACCTAAAGATTAGGCCTGAAACAATAAGTCTTCTAGAAGAGAATATCGGCGGTACACTCTTTGACATCAGCTTCAAAAGAATCCTTTCGGACACCATAACCCCTCACATGAGGGAAACAATAGAAAGAATAAACAAATGGGACTTCATCAAACTAAAGAGCTTCTTCAAGGCAAGGGAAAACAGGATTGAAACAAAAAAAGAGCCCACTAATTGGGAAAAAATATTCACAAGTTATTTATCCGACAAAGGGTTAATCTCCATGATATACAAAGAACTCACACAACTCAACAATAAAAAATCAAACAACCCAATTACAAAATGGGCAGGGGACATCAACAGACATTTCTGCAAAGAAGATATACAGATGGCCAATAGACACATGAAAAGATGCTCAACATCACTAATCATCAGGGAAATGCAAATCAAAACTACACTAAGATACCACCTTACACCTGTTAGAATGGCAAAAATATCCAAAACCAAGAGTGACACATGTTGGAGAGACTGTGGAGAAAAGGGAACCCTCATACACTGTTGGTGGGAATGCACACTGGCGCAGCCACTATGGAAAACAGTATGGAGATTCCTCAAAATTTAAGACTAGAAATACCTTATGACCCAGCCATCCCACTACTGGGTATCTATCCTAAGAACCTGAAATCAGCAATTCCAAAAGTTCCATGCACCCCTATGTTCATCACAGCATTATTCACAATAGCCCAGTCATGGATCCAACCTAAGTGCCCAGCAACTGATGATTGGATAAAGAAGATGTGGTATATATATACAATGGAATACTACTCAGCCATAAAAAAGGACAAAGTCGTCCCATTCAGAACAACATGGATAGACCTTGAGGGTATTATGTTGAGTGAAATAAGCCAGACAGAGAAAGACGAACTCTGTATGACTCCACTCATAGGTGGTAGTTACCATATGGACAAAGAGAACTGATCGGTGGTTGCCAGGGGAAAGGGGGGTGGGGGGAGGGCACTAGGGGTGAAGTGGTGTACCTACGACATGACTAATAATGATGTACAACTGTAATTTCACAAGGATGTTAACTTTCATAACCTTAATAAAAAAAAGAAAACTATAAAAAAAAATGAAAAAGACAAAACTTTTATCCTGGAGTAGTTAGAGCATAATTGGGAAGATGCAATAATAAAGAGATCAGCTCAATTCTAGCACTAAATGGTTTAACAAAAGGATGCACAAGGTGCCACAGTGCATAGGACAGGTAGAGCCCTTAGTCCAATCTAGGGTTTAATGAAGAATATCTGAGATCAATCCTGAAGGATTTGTAGGATTTGCAGGAAAAGGATTTGTAGGAAAAGGAAAGGGCGACCAGAATTACAAGTAGAAGGAAGAGCATGAGGCATGCAGAGAACTAAGACAACTTGCAAGGGCAAAGGACAAGACTAGGGATGGGAACAGATCAGGCTGTGGAAGGCTTATGTACCTGGATAAGGAGCTGGAACTCTACCTAGGGGTAATGGTGAATAAAATCACCAGATCTGCAATAGCACAGGGATATATTTTTGGAAACAGAGCTGATTGCAAGATTCTAAAAAATATTGTATACATTAAACAGAAGAAAAAATGAACAAATATACAAGATTATATTAATGATATAAATATAAAGAATATCAGCAAAACCAAAGAAGGCTTCTTAGGGAAAATTTTTAAAAATAACGAGTCTGTACAAGTAATGTTCAAGAGAAAGGTACAAATAAAGAATATTAGAAAGGAAATTAAGTATATAGGATAGAAATTGGAAGAGAGATTATAAAAAATAATTTGTCAAGAACTGAAAACATGAAATGAAAAACTTTTGAAAAAAATAAATTATAAAAACTGGTTCAAGAATAAAGAATTTAAAAACTAAAAAAGAATCCACTGAAAATTCATTTCTCCCTCTAAAATGCATTAAACCAAGATAGTATTAGATCAAACCTTTTGACTCTTCTGGTATAACCATGATTACAAAATTTGTTAATACATGATTTTTTAAAGTTTTATCCAACGTAATAAAATAAGAAAAAATAAAATAGTTGTAAAAATTGGAAAGTACCAGGGGCTGGCCCAGTGGCCCAGCAGTTAAGTGTGCACATTCCTCTTCAGTGGCCTGGGGCTCGCCGGTTCAGATCCTGGGTGTGGACGTGGCACCGCTTGGCAAGCCATGCTGTGGTAGGCGTCCCACATATGAAATAGAAGAAGATGGGCACAGATGTTAGCTCAGGGCCAGGCTTCCTCAGCAAAAAGATAAAAAAGAGGAGGATTGGCAGATGTTAGCTCAGGGCTAATCTTCCTAAAAAAAAAATTGGAAAGAATCAGATTGTTATTTTTCACAGGAGATATAATTGTCTGCATAGAAAATCCAAGAGTATCTATGTGAAAACTATAACATAAACTGTGGTACGTCCGGACAATGGAATATCATTCAGCACTAAAAAGAAATGAGCTATCAAGCCATGAAAAAAGCCAGGAGGAATCTTAAAGTCTACCTGATGTATGATTCCAACTATGTGACCTTCTGGAAAAGGTAAAAATACAGAGACATTGCAGATCAGTGGTTGCCAGAGGTTGAGTTGGAGGGTGGAGATGAATAAGCAGAGCACAGAGGATTTTTACAGTGGTGAAAATAATCTGTATGATACTATAACGATAGATATATGTCATTATACATTTACCGAAGTCCATAGAACAGACAATACCAGGAGTGAACCCTAAGGTAAACTATGACCTTTGGGTGATTATGATGTATCCATATAGGTTTATCAATTGTAACAAATGTCCCACTCTGCAGGGAGACGTTGAGAATGTAGGGACGGGGGTACACAGAGAAATCCCTGCACCTTCCTCTCAATTTTGCTATGAACCTAAAACTGCTCAAAAAAAAAGTTACAAAAAAAGAAGACATATGAATGGTCAATAAATACATGAAAAGTTACTCTATATCACTAATCAAAAAGGAAATGTAAATCAAAACCACAGTGAGATATCATTTCATACTGGTTAGAATGGCTATTATCAAAACCAAGAAAGGTAAGTGTTGTCAAAGATGTGGAGAAATGTACAAAACTTCTACAGAGAAATTAATGAAACATGACTGAAGGATATAAAAGATTAAAATAAATGTAGCATATTTGCAGATGGAAAGACTTGATATCACAAATGTCAATATCCACAAATAAATCACTAAAATCAACGCAATAATAATGAAATCCCAACAAGGTTGTACGTGGAATTTGACAGACTAATCTTGAAATTTAAATGAAGCATAAAGGTGTCAAGAATACTCAAGACAATTTTGAAGAAAAAGTAGGACAAGATGTGGCTACTTCCTTTCTAGACCTCAAGACTCACTATAATGCTAGAGTAATTAAACAACATGTCATTGACCCAGGGATAGAAAAAAAGCAATAAAGAAGAATAGAGACTGAAGACATTCATATATATAGAAACAGTGTATGTAGTATTGACATTATAAATCTGTGGGGAATATTCAAGAAGTTGACCCAGAGGAATTGTTTATCCACAAGGAAAAAAATTTAGACTCTACTTCATGTTATCCCCAAAATAAAAATAAAAATAAATCAGTGATGTAAAGAAAAAGTGGACCAGAAACAATCAAGAAAAAAATATAGGTAAATTGGTAAATTTTTTGACACTGAGATAGGCAGTGACTTATTTATCAGGATAGAGAAAGCACAAGACACAGAGTAAATCATTAATGCATTTGAATACTACATCAATATAAAAACTTTCTTCTCAAAAAAAATCACAAAGTTTAGAAAAATAACTCAAGAAGATATTTTCAAAGAATATAAATGACAAAGGACTCAAGTCCAGAATATATATAAACATTCTATGATTCTGAATGGGAAATTCACAGAATAGAACCCAAATGACCAAGAAACTCATGATATTTTACTCACTAGTCAGGAAAATGCAAATTAATGATAACACTTCACACCTCTGTTGGTAAAATCTTAAGGTTTTGACAAGGCTGTCAAATAAAGGGAATGTTTATATACTGCTGGTGGAACTGTAAATCAGAGCAGCCATTTTGAAAAGCCATTTGAATAGTATGTAGGAAGTTGAAGATGTACATACCCTACAACTTGTTGTATTCTACTATTAGGTGTATCGTCTAGAGAAATTCTTGAACATGAGCATCAAGAAGCATGTACAAGATTGTTCATTGCAGTATAAATATCTATCAATAGGGGAATAGATTATGATAATGTCAACATTTATATAGCAATTATCAGCATGGATAGAACTAAAAAACAACACAGAAATAAGGTAGAAAGATACCTACAGTATGATACAGTTTAAACACCCTCAATAATTCTCAACACAATTCTATATATTCTATACAGACGAATACTTATTACAGAAAAGTATAAAAGCATATGAGAGAATGATAAGCACTAAATTCAATTCAAGACGATTATATGATTATATCTGTGGGATGGAGGGGGTAAATGGGGTTGGGGATGGGTACACCAAAGAATTAAATGTTATTTTTTTAATGGGGTAAATATGATATATAATAAAAGTTGTTAAATTTGAATGTTGTATGCAAGTGTTTTTAAGAATAGTATCTATAGCTTTCTGTGGGTGTAATTATTTTATAATTTTTTAAACACAATATAATAACCTTTATAAATATTTTATGAGGATGATTAAAAAGTTTCACATATTCTAATGTGTAAATTCTAACAAGAGTTTAAAGCTGCCCTTGTGTGCATCATGTTTTCCTATTGCCAGACTTGGCAGGACTCTGAAACCAACCACACCACAAGACTGGACTTTTAAAAAGCAGTAGATGCTATACCGCTGGTGTTTTAGTTTGGAAACAAGTCGGCTTATCCATACTTATTCTTGGTTCAGCACTTCCCCGGCTATACATCCCTCCATTCCTTTCACAACTTGCTTCAAGGAGTGATCATTTACGTACATGTATGAGTCCACAATTTTAAGGGCAAGAATTGGACCTTGATCATTCTGGCATTCCCTCGGCCTAATGTTGAATAGAATGTGCGATTCACAACTTAAAGGGTAGTAAAAAGCTGTCACAATTTGTCCCCAATCTAACTTTACAGCCAGTTCCTATTATATTCTCTATACATTTTTTAATTATTCTAGATTAATACTGCTACAGAACCTGGAAACCGTGATACTATACACATCCTTGGGAAATGAATGTACCGTACTAAGTAGTAGAGAAATTGAAAAACATAACCCATGGCACCTGCTCATACACGTTCCACTCCCATAAGAAGATGTCGACAAATGCAAGCTCAATGAATAAACACCTGAGTGGTAGTGATAGATGACATTCACATCTTTTGAGTACCAACTATGTGCAAGAGACATGCTATGTACTTTTTATATGTTAAATTGGGTGTTCCTCACAACATAAAGCTTATAATAAGCTATACATATGTTCTATGTAATATTTTACACAAAGGCAATCGATTATTTGTACAATGTCTATTTTCTCAACTCAGATATAGCTTCTTAAAGATAGGATCCTACCTTTCTTGATCCTTTCTGCATTTCCAGGGTGTATCAAAACATCTGACATACAGTAGACATTCAACAAATATCTATTGATTGAAAGAATAAATAAATAAATGGTCCTATGAGCTAGGAATTATTATTTTAGTTTTACTGATGAAAAAACTAGAACATTAAATGGATTTCCCAAAGTAACATAGCTAGAAAGTGACAGAACAAGATTTAAGTGCATAGTTTTTCAACATTCAGTGTAACACTTGCTTCTCATTGGTGCCCAGTAATGAGGAAGTACTGCAGCCCAGAACACGGCTACAGATCCCCTAGGAACTTGTCACGAGGAATCTTTAGCAAGCTTCATTATTGTTTCTTCTTAAAGATAGTGAAAACGTGATACTAAATACATGACTAAGGTTATCCCCAAATTTTTAAAAGAATAAGAAGTGCAGCATATTTGTCTTCTGGGCAGCAGTGTAGAAGGTTCAGAGACCAATTCTGGCAAACTGACTGTGCACTTATTGAGCATCATTTTAGCTATGTCTTGATAAGCCCTGAATTATTTCCATTCGCACTTTAGTTCTACTTTCTACACGTTGCAAAGTGATCACGTTGTTGGCACATCTAACCCTGTCATTAGGGTCTCATTTATAATATCTGGAGACAATTAGAAAATTGTTGATAAATATCTAGTAAACAATAATGACATGAGAATGAAGGCTTTTGGGGGACATGAAGCACAATATATGTGTTTGATGTTTGTTTTCTACCTATGACTCAGCATCAATCTCTTGTAATGAACAAAATGACATCACTAAACTTTTCAAATCTGACATTTTTTCACCAGATTTGTTACATGCAGATTTGGGTAATACAATATCCTGCTGTGGTTAAGTTCACAAGTATACTTCATCATATGATGATATTACTAATATTCTTGCCATTTTGGTAACTGTCTAAGTGGGAATATCACTTTCTATTCATAGTTCACAGTGAAATTAAAGTGATTCTTACGTTATAAAAAGACAATCAATTTGTTAATTATAATACATGTGCATGTGGAATACACACACCCTCATATAAAGACAAACTTTAAGTGCTGAATTTTTTTTCAAAGAACTCAGATGACTGATAGAAAAAAATGATGCTGAGGAGGATTGAACAGGTGAAGCACAAAGGATTTTTCAGGGCAGTGAAGCCGTTCTTTATAACACTGTAATGGTTAATATAAGATATTAAACAAAACCCATAGAACTTTATAGCACAAAAAAGTAAACCTTAATGTATGTAAATGTTTAAAAAACAATTTGAGGTTGGTAGATGTCAGGATGGAATGCAGAATATGACAAAAAAAATACAAATGACTTACAAATACATGAAACCTCACAGAAGAGAGTGGGAGAATAAAGTGCTGACCTAAGTAACTTTGGAAATCAGTGGATTCTGTAAGATTAAAAGCAAAAAGAACTATTCATAAACACTATAGTGGATAAAGTTGTTTCACACAGGGCATGGATTCACAATCACTGAAACCACTGTACATGTATCCTGGACTTGCAGATGAAGTATATGATGGCAAATGGAGGGAATCAGGTTCTCACGGTCAGAGTGGGAGGTTACAGATAAGCAAGGGGAAGAGGCTAGAAAGATCAGTGTGGTACTGGATTAGAGCTGGAGACATCAAAATGAACTCGTGCTTTGCTTAATATAGATATAGATGGTTACATATAGAAAAATGTATAGGTAGGGTATATACCTGTGTTAGTATACACACATATACCTCCTTGCTCTGATAGCTGAGAGGGTCTAGAAGCAATGGTATCCAAGGAGCCATTGGATCATTGGATCCAAGGAACACAATGGTCAGTTCTTGGTTTTTAATACCTTTGTCCAATAAAAGGAACAAGGGCTCCTTAGAGAAGTGGCTGATTCTAAAACTATGGCAGAAAATATACAAGATGATCCTGGAACCAGAAAAGCAAGAAAGTGCTCAAAACAAATCACCCACAATGATAGGAGTATGTGAAAGTGATACAGGAACTAAGCAAAAGAGTTCCCAATGGCCAGAGAGAATAATTTGAGTAAGCAACAAAATAAGTAAAACAGTATTGGATTATAATCCAAGTAATAAATATCCATCAGTCCATACTGCATGATTGAAGAAGTAAGTCAATGAAGGACAAGAGACAAATCACTCATGCAGAAGAATTCCAAGTAATTTATGTAGATACTCTGCCCTCCAGGAGGGAGAGCATAGCTCCCTACTGCTTTAGTGTGGGCTGCACATAGTGACATTCTTCCAAAGAGTACACCATGGAAAGTGTAAATTAAAAAATAGCTTCACAGTGGAGAAACCTGACAAACACTACCTCAGCTAGGTGATCGAGATCAACATCGACAGTGATAAGTCACACTGATGGAATGTACCCTCGATACAATACGATGAGAACAACACTTTACCTCTGCGGTCTCCCCCCAAGAAACCATGACCCTAAACTAATCATGAGACAAATATCAGAGAAACCCAAATTGAGAAACATTATAAAAGATACCTATGCATACTCCTCAAAACTGTTAAGGTCCAAGGAAGTTCTGAGAAATTGTCACAGTCTAGAGGACCCCAAGGAGACACGACAACTAAAAGTAATATGGATGGTATCCTGGATGGGTCCTGAACAGAAAAAAGACATTAGGGAAAAACTAAGGAAATCTGAATGAAGTATGGACTTTAGTTAATAATAATTGATCAGTATTGATTCACTAATTGCAACAAATGTATGGTAAAAATACATGAAGTTAGTAATAGAGGAAAGTGGGTGTGGGGTCTACAGGAGCTCTCTGTACTATCTTCACAATAATTCTGTGAATTTAAAATTGTTGTGAGGCTGGCCTGGTGGTATAGTGGCTCGGTTCACATGCTCTGCTTCAGTATCCCGGGGTTTGCTGGTTCAGATCCTGGGCGCACACCTGCACACTGCTCATCAAGCCATGCTCTGGTGACATCCCACATACAAAATAGAGGAAGATTGCCAGAGATGTTAGCTCAGTGACAATCTTCCTCAAGCAAAAAGAGGAAGATCAGCAACAGATGTTAGCTCAGGGTCAATCTTCCTCACCAAAAAAAAAAAGGAAAGAAAAAAATTGTTGTAAATTTGAAAGTTTATATTAAAAAATAGGAAGACAAGTTTGAGAGAAAAGAATAGCTGCATGAAAAACAATAAATCAGAATATGGGAACCGAAATCACAATATACTTTTTGATAAAGCTAGAAATTAAGAGGAAATTTTCAATTTTCAAATAACAAAAGCTTTGACAAAATCAAACAGAGTGTAAAGGTAAAAAATGATACTTATTGTGTCATTGAAATTCTATACATGGGGGGTTATTTCTTTATCTGTTGATTTCTTTAAGAAGTTGGTCATTTCTATATCTGATGACCCTTTGAGGATAAAATCAGTACCAGGATCTCTGATGATAAATAAATGACTTCAGCAAGTTCCTGAAACTCAGTGTCTCCTATTCATTTTTTCTTTTCTTTCTTTGCTGAGGAAGATTCACCCTGAGCTAACATTTGCTGCCAAGCTTCCTCTTTTTGCTGAGGAAGATTCGCCCTGAGCTAACGTCCACTGCTAATCTTTTCTTTTTTTTTCATATGTTAGCTGCCACCACAGCATGGCCACTGACAGACGAGTGGTGTAGGTCCACGCCCGGGAACCCAAGCCAGGCTGCTGAAGCAGAGCGTGCTGAACTTAACCACTGGGCCATGAGGGCTGGCCACTCTATTCCTTTTTTAAACATGTAATAGTGCCATAAACCTAAGGATGCCGTTATATGAATCAAATGAGGTGAGGCATTTAAAGCACTTCGATAGTGCCCGGCACATAGTAAGCCCTCAATAATTCTATCATTATTCCCCTAAGCATCACTGATTTAAATTAAGATTATTACTATTCAGGACTTGTAGATAGTGTTAGAGATGATACCAGTTCTGTGATAAACTACTCCCCTTTGCACTATCTTCTTTGAAGACCTACCTGCTCTTACTTTGTTCTGGTTTCTAAAGATCTCTGAATATTCCTTTTCATTATTTAGTTTCCTGTTCCAAAACACATTGTTTTTTCCTCCCCTTTATTTTTTATTTTGCCAGTGGTGAGCCCCATTTGATTACTTTGTTTCTGTAAATAGTGCCACCATTATTCCACGCTTGAAGCCTCAAACTAATCTTTTAATCTTCTATTTTCTTCTTCAATCCAATTAGCCATCATCAAAACAGAAAAAAAAAAATGTCCTTTAAATCTCTCTCACATCTGTCCGTTTCTCTTGCCATCATCAGCTTTAAGCTTTTAAAAACGCATTCCTAGCTAGCTGTTATTGCATCCTACCTGATTTTCTTATTTCCCATGTCTCCTCATACTAAACTTTCCCCATCCTACAAGAATATGTTAAATGTAAATATTTTATTGAATCACTGGACTCAATTGGGTATAAGCAAAAAAGAGTTTTATTCTTTCTCCCATTCTACTTTCAAACATGCTCATGAACTAATTCTTTCCCTGTGTCTGCCACAAATCACAGGCAGATCACAAAAATTTCATGGGCCCTTTTGGTCACAAACAGGCTCAATTTGGTACAATATAATTAAAAAATTTTCCTCTCCCTTCTCCCATTCCCCTGCCCCTGATAGGGTCTACATCAGATTTAAGCCTGCAATGGAGGGTGGGGTCTTTTTGGCTTCTTCTCTCTATTCCTTTGTCACCTTCTCCACTCCTGGCTTTTCTGACATCTCAAGAACCAAGACCAGGAAAAAATGTAATTGGAGATAAACAGCGGTATCACATGGCTGTGAGAGGAGTTCCTCCCTCTGGATGTGAAAGATGCACAAGTACTGTTCTATTTTGATTCATTCCTCATTTGGGAAGCACTTCTATAGGTTTTTCCAGGTTTCTCTACTAAGACTGCTAACTACAGTTCCCAGGACACAGTCTGGAGCCATCCTACACAGTAGCAGACAGGTGGATATACGATGCACAGGCAACCCTGCCCAGAGAAACTCTCTTCCTCTAGTCTCCTCAACCTCACTTAAAAGATGGAAGTAAGCCTTCACGGACACTGGCAGCAATTGGGTTCCAATCTGTTAGCATGACTCTGTGTGGGTAGTTCCTACAGGATCCAAGCAGATATTTGACTTATATTAAATTATTCTCAATTTCCACTGAAATTATGGTAAGAAAAGTTCTATTTTTAGTCTGTCAAAACTAATTTTTTCAACTCATACTTTTATGAAAAGTGATCATATGCTCATAAAGCCCATAGGCTATTTTCTTAGTCTAAGATTCTTAATTTAAAACCCTCTCTAATCTTCTCTGACTGGTTGTTCTAATCTATTCCCTACCACTGAGCTAATCCGAACATCCTTTGCTGCCCCAAATTTAATCATTATTTTTTAAATTCCAACCTTGTTGCATCTCCATCCTCCACCCCAATCTCCACCCCAGTCAGGCTGCTTTGTTGTAGCCAACCGAAACTAAATTTGGTTAATTCACACAGAAAAGGAATTAGTTAGACAGATACTGGAAGGTTCACAGAATCAACTGGAAAGCTAGAGAACTCTATTTAGAAAGAAATTAAGGAAAGGAGAAAGCTCAGATCCTTTCATAGGAAAGATCAGTTCAGGAGGCCCCCAGTGTCACCAAATATATGACATTGGGCTCTCAAATCCTCTGCAGAAACAGGAAATAATCTGGCTCCCTGGCATTTCCCTTCACTCTACTTCCACAAGATTTAAAGTCCCAGGTAGGAACACAGACTTTAAAGTCATGGCCAAATCACATACCCACAATTCAAAAACCATGAGGCAAGGGAAAATGACAGCATCAGAAATTAGTCAAATTTATTATTTTGGGCATGTAATATGAATGTTTATATAAAAATCCCAAGAGAATATATTAGAAATAATTAGAAATCATGGGAGATATACACAAAGCAACTGGGCAAACGAGGTAGAGGGGCTCCTGCATATAGTGATGGTTGGCAACTAGACTTTTGGTGGTAAACACAATTCAGTCTATACTGAAGTCAAAATATAATGATTACACCTGAAATTTATATAGTGTTATAAATCAGTGAGACATCAAAAAAAAAATAAAGCACCTGCTATGACTGAAGAATGTCAGAATGTCAAAAGCTCTGTGTAACTATCTGAAATCCTGATATTCTGCCCAAGATCACCATTACTGTCTTCAAGTGCTTTTGCCACATCTCCAAATCTTCACACATTGTCTGCTTGGTCTAGCGCCATTTGGGGAGGTTGGATAATCCTGTGCTGCACCCTGCTGTGCCCCAGTCTTCGTGTTTTTTCAGGAAGAGCATGTTAATATGCTCACATTATTCATTTTATCTTGGTGAACAGAGGGGTGGATTGTTTACCAAAACCAAAACGAAAACAAAACAAAGAAACAAACAAAAGAACTAGAGTGTCAGTCACCTAAAAGTTTCCCTTTCACATACAGACAGAGTCAAGTGGGTCCATTGCTTACTTAAATCGATATAATTTAAAAAGTTCTCATAGCCCTTAGCTTCCCTTAGCTTCCAGTATTTCACGGTGATCCAGTAATCTCTGACATGGAAGGGATGTCCCTCCCACCCACCCATTTAGAAGGTCAAGGCATTCATTTATTCATTCAACAAATATTTATTGAACAAGTGCTATGTGCCAAACACTGAGGATTCAGTAACGAATAAGAAAGACAAAAATCCACGTCCTCATGGATTTTCACACTCCAGTGGGGAGATATAGACAATAAAGAAAATAAATAGACAAGCCACTCTCTGGCTTTACGTCAGCCTATTTCAACCACATCATTCCGTAAGACCACAAAGTAAAGTAAAGTGGTATCCACTAACTTCTGGCTGATCAGGATCTTGTGTCCAGTAATTTTCTCTGCTACTTTTCCTTTTCCTGGCTATCTCTGCTCCAGGGTTTTTCTTTGCTACTACATCCAATTCCAGAAATGTCTGCAATTTAATGAGTTTCTGCTAAAAACAGTAATACCCCCAGCAAGGTCCATTAAAAACACAGATGTGCAGTGATTGGAAGAGAACCATTGTTTACTATATTTCAAGAAGAAATAAGCTAGGAATGTACACTATTTATGAAATGTTTATGATGTCATCCAATAATATCACAAACACAGACTGACAAAACTCTAATAAACACAGGCTGTTTCCTCCACATCTCACTGCTCAACTGTTTTAACTGGTAATTCAGCTTTTAAATATTTTCATTCTTTAACCTTTTCTGATACTGATGGACCTAGTAATATGCTAAGCAATCTTCATGCAAATCTCATTACATAGCCAGTTAAATACAATAAATTATACATTCAAGATGTAAAAAGATAACACACATTTTTGTAACAACTTTATTGGAAATAAATTTATGAAACTATCGGGCGCTGTGAATCTGGTGGGCGTGAATGCTCTACACTCTGAACTCAAAAGCTAAATTTCTTTTTTGGCCCTTTTTGAAGTGATGGATCTTCTGTCTGTTTTAACACTTCCGGTGTGAAGATAAGTCTTTGCAGAATTAGAGATGTTAACATTGTTTTGAAAATATTCACATTTTATCTTTTTGATAAGTGTCTTTTAAGAACAATAAAGGGATTTATTTCTGTCAAGTAGTAGTGAAAATATAATGAGTGCCCTCAACTGCTTTGGTATTTCATCAAAAGCATGGTGTATTTATGACAGCTGAAGCCTGAAAGACAGGGAACTGGACAAAGTTTATCTAGCAACAGATAATAGGGCAGAGAGGGGAGCAGAAGGGAGACAATACACTCTCCATTAGTCTTTTCCTAGCAGGCTTCATATTTAGGAAAATCAAACACAACAAGATGAGAAGAAGAACTGATAAGATGTCTTTCTGAACTTTTATAGCTCCTTGATAGGGTAATTTTACATCTGTTTAATCTAACCGAAACCCTGGGCTTTTCTTTCTTTCTTTTTTTTTTTTTTTTTGGTGAGGAAGATTGGCCCTGGGCTAACATCCATTGCCATTCTTCCTCTTTTTGCTTGAGGAAGATTGTCGCTGAGCTAACATCTGTGTCAATCTTCCTCTATTTTGTATGTGGGATGCCACCACAGCATGGCTTAATGAGCAGTGTGTAGGTCCATGCCCAGGATCTGAACCTATGAACCCCAGGCCTCAAAGTGAAGTGTGAGAACTTAACCACTATGCCACTGGGTCAGCCCCTGGTATTTTTTAATATATTTCATTTTCCTAGTAATTTATTTTCATTTTATTTTACAAAAGTATCTCTCTGAAACATATAGAAATTTTTAGAAAAGAAAAAGAAAAGAAACACTCCTTCACCAAAAATAGAGAACCAAAAAAATATACTGAACAAGCAAACAAGAAGAATAGGTATGGGGAAATGGAGGTTTGGTTTTGCTTTACTTGTAAGGGAAAACTTTTGCAAAAATTCTTCCATAGAGGTTGAGACAACTTCTTAGAAGATCTTTTTTTTTTAATTTCCTTCCTCCCTTCATCCCTTATTTTGCTTTAAAATGTAGGTAATTTGCTCTAGCATTGATTTGATTGGGTCAAATATATTGCTTCCATGGGCTTCAACAAGCAGATTTTATATTTTCTTTTTTTTTATTTTATTTCATTTGTTAATCATCTCAACAACTTTCCTTTAACTTTTTCACATGTGCACATATTTTTAATAGCAGCTTTAGGCCTTAACTAGAGCGACTTTCACATCCCTGGTATTACAGTAGGTAATTGGTTGCTTATCTCTCTTTTTCACTCCTGCCATAGATTTATCCATACTCAGTGAGTGTCAGTTGCAAACCGTGGTCTTTGTTAAGCTTCCTTTTCATAGGCTTTCAGTGGTTTATATTGGAACTAATGGAAAAATTCCCACCACCATCACATCAACCTAACAACAGAAGCAAACAGTCGTATACGCTTAGTTTTCTCTTCTCCACCCTGTGTATCACCACAGCTGCCTGTAGATGATAAGTATGTTCGGGCAGCAAAGAAAAACAACAAGTATAGAAGGGTGAATATGTTCAACCCCATGAAATAATAAAGTTCTTTACCTTAGGAGCAGATTTCTGTTGTAGTAAGGATAAGTAGAAGGTAGAGTTCTAAAGGAAATCAAGAAAAACATCCTGAAATAGCAGATCCTAAAATATGGAAATTTAATTAAAAATCTTCCTACAAGTTTTTTTTCCCTGTTTTGTTTAAGAAATCCTGTAAGTTGGCTTTACCCTTGAGCAGAGAAGAAATTGTCTTCAGGGTAATTAAATGGGTTCCTAAAAGGCAATTCTTTGCTACTGGCAATAAAAGAGACTGAAGTGCTGATATTCACAACAACGTGGATGAATTTCAGAAACACTATGCTGAATGAAAGAAGCCAGAAACAAAAGACTATATATAATATGAATTCATTTATATGAAGTTCTACTAAAAAAAAAAACGAATCAATCGTGGGAAACATCATCATAAGAATTACATCCTGAGTATGAGGAGTAGAAGCAGGTATTGAGTAGAGTGGAACTTTCTAGTTCCATGGTGATATTCAATATCTTGAATATTGAGTTTGGATTACACGTGTGTATGCATTTGTCAAATCTCATTAAATGGTATATTTAAGATATATGCATTTCCCTGTATGTAAAATTTACCTTAAAAATAGAAACATAAACAAGTATAGAACCAGTTAATGATGTGCATGCTGAAGTGCCTAGGGTAAAGTGTACAGATGTCTGCAACTCACTTTGAAATTCATTCAAAAACCAAGATAGGTTGATGGGTAGATAGAGACAAGGCTAGGTGGAGAGATCTGTGATTAAGCAAATATAGCAAAATATTAATTGTACAATCGAGGTGGGGACTATGGGTGTTCATCGTACAATCCTTTCAACTTTTCTGTATGTTTAAAATTTTTTCATAATAAAAGGTTTGGTGGTAAAAACGCAATTTTTCCTCCCTGAGCCCAAAAGTGTTTCCACAAAACCCTGTCGAGGCCTTTGAAATGCCCCCGTTAAGTACTATAAGACTTGCTATTTTCCAGTAGCTTTATTTTGAAATGCAAACTCGGACAGAATATAAAAAAATATTGAGTTGCTAGAGAAGAAAAACCATAATTAAGCAATTATTTATATACCTGGTACTGGCATTAGCTAATTTAATTTTTGAGAGAACTTCGTAAGTTCGATATTGTTTTAGGTGCCAAGATCACATAACAGTAGCCCTTTATGTTCCATGATAACTTAAAAGAAAACAGAAATTAGTGTTTCACACAACACTATAGATTTTGTTAATGTCTTGATGCTTTTGGAGGAATAGGTGGAAAAAGAATGAAAAAAGCTCCTGAATAAACATTCTGAAGAATTACTTAAGAAAGAGAAAAACACCATCCTCATCTTTCCATCATAATCTGATTCCTTATTTTAGATAGAGAATACCTTAGAGGACCCTTTTCTGTCTTCTAGTGAGCCTCACATTCTACAACATTTAACTTAACATCTTGCACTTGATGATCATAGTCAAGCCAAGTATTAATCTTTTAAAATGCAAGAACTACAATCATAAATCTGTCTTTCCTTTATCTATTCCTCAGATCTTGGAGAACTGCAACTGGCTCCAAGCAAAAGAGCAAAAGGAACAAGAGGAGTGTTGTTCCATGAGAAAACAATCTGGTTTGGGAGATAAAGTGTCATATTATTGGCTTAGGCTCATAAAGTTGGAGGAGAGAATAGATTCTCAAGTTCGTAGTTCTTCAAGTTGGGTATCTAGCAGAGTTCACTCCATTCTAACTGAACTTACTCCTTTAAGCCCACAAATAGCTATCATCCAGAAATTTACAGAGAAATCAAAGTTTAGAGAGCTTATGTCCAGAGCCACACATCTAGAGAGTAGGGGATCAAAGCTCAAACACAGAACTGTTTGATTTTTTTAAGTGTACTTTTCCTCTGCACCAAGTTATGATTTATACAGTGTGAATTGGTTTATTAGATCAGTTTCTAGATATGTAGCTGAAAACCGAGCATTGAAGACAATGGCAACTTTCTCCTGAAAAAGAGAACAATATTAGCATGTAAAACACTACCTAGAAATAGCAGGACTGGATAGTGTGTCAAGAGAGCCTGGAACACACTGAAACAGGAAGCATCAGAAATAGTGAAAAGTCCACAGAAAGGAAAAGAAAGACATCAAAAACAAACTTCACCCACTTCCCAGTTTGTGAACTTGTGCATTATCCTGACTCGTTATTTCCATAACAGACATAGGATTGCCGTACATTGCCGTTTGCCCAGGACAGTCCTGTTTTACGCCTGTTGTTTCTGTGGACTATAAATATTATAGTCATCCTATTTAGAAAGGAAAGATGTCTATTGACAAAGGATTCATTAGAAAAAAATCTAATGAGAAGGAGCCTTTTTAAGTTAAGTGTAATTGTAATCAAATAGTAGCCAAAATTATTCTGCGCAGCTACCATTTTAGTAAGCCTACTGTTGACTCCCTGGCTTATTTCCTAGAGAATCAATCCAATTAGAATGACTGCTTTATGGAGGAGATTTGAGCTGACAGAAATTTTGTTATTCTCCTTTCAAAAAGTGGTCTCTCTAGGGGCTGGCCCCGTGGCCGAGTGGTTGGGTTCGCGCGCTCCGCTGCAGGCGGCCCAGTGTTTCGTTGGTTCAAATCCTAGGCGCGGACATGCCACTGCTCGTCGGACCACGCTGAGGCAGCGTCCCACATGCCACAACTAGAAGAACCCACAACGAAGAATACACAACTATGTACCGGATTCCCAGGTAATTTTTCCCCATCTATCATACTTACATTATTGTATAAATGTCTATTTCAGGTTCAGTATGAATTTTCATTTATATTTTCAAATATAAAATGAAATCTGTTTAAAGAATGGGAATCCATCGCCTCTGGTTCTTAAATTTTAGTCCCTAATTTACTTTGTATTTAGGTCTTATTTTATATATGTGATAAAATAAATAGTCACAATGTTTTAAAGGTGAAATGAACTGAAGAAAATCTCATTTAACTCCCTGCAAAAGCTAGATAACCTTTCCAAGTTTGTTGAGATCTTTTGTTTCCAAGTTTGGGCATGTAGGGCTAGGACTCTGAAGAATAGCTATCTGTTGTTTTGACACCAAATAACTACGTAATCTTTGACAAGTCTTTTTGACCGGAGCCCCAGTTTCCTAATTTTTAAGTGACAAACTCAACAAGATGGCTCCCAAGATCTAACCATTTCTTATTCTGTAGCAATCATTTGACTGTCTATCATGTCTAATCTCAAGTCCTTTTCTGATTACCATAGAACCATATGACTTAAGAAGTTACAAAATTCACTTCCTTATTGCAATGATCCAAGCAATTAAGTGATGGTAGTTCAAAATTGGTTAGTTATAACAAAAATGAAGGAGAATGAGAAGATCTGAAAAATATTTAGGAAACTAAGTCTTCATAATTGAGTTACAGACTGAATGTAAAGCATGAGAGAAATGGAAGGAGGACCCTTTGCTTTCTGGCTTTTATAAAAGGGTGGCGGTAGTATGATTCATAGTTGGCCCAGGGTATTTGGTAAAGAAACAGGGTATTTAGTATGGACCTAATTTTCAATTTCTCAGTTAAAAAATTTTTTCCAATATAAGATTTGCTGCTGGTTTTTCAGTGAGGGAACAGCAAGTCTCATGTGAAAACACACTTGTGCAACAATCTGCTGGAGCACAGGGCAGGGAAACCTAAGAAATAAAAAAGAAAAGGTGTCTTAGTCCTTTCTGCTCAATCTATAAACACAGATGGTTTTATGTATGTAATATATATATATATCCCCCACACACACAAAAGACCCAGGATCAGCACTCCTGGCACAGGATCCCTGGCTCTCAGTCTAGACTCTCCCCATGATTCAGCCATGCTCACGTGTAGAGTATATCCTGTGAGTTTATAAAAGCCTCATTGCCAGGCTGTAGTGAAAGAAACAGGATGAAAATTTCATTAATGATAGGGACTTACTGGTGCTTTCCTTTTCTTCCACACAGCTCAGCCTAAATGTTTCAGATTTCAGTCAAAATCTTAAATTTGTTTTTATGGAATAATGTTCTGTTGAGGAATATGCAAGAGGAATAAGATGGTTGGCCCTCTATGACACTCAAAAACAGGAAAAATCTCATTATAGTGATAATACAGGTAAAAGCCCTATCTATTTCAAAATTTCTCCATAAAATTCCCCATGAGCATTTTTCTTCAATTCCATTATGTTATTACATCCCTTATCTGGGCCAGACATGATATGATAATTAATATTAAAACTTTGCAGCTGCCGAGAAGGAAAGAAGATCTCACTCTGTGTAATTCTACAGCTGCTATAATTGCTGCTACAGGAGTTCTCTATTCCTGAATTTCAGCAAAATAATAATTCAATGCATAGCTGCTTGTTTCTTGGTTTTCAAATGTCACTTTTGATGGTACCTAGAGAATATTTCTGAATTATACTTTTTAGAAGTTGCTAACAGGCAGAGCCTTGTGGCTTACAATTCTCTTTTCTTTTCTTTTTTTTAATAAATTTCAGGTGTACATCATTATCTTTCAACTTCTGTTTAGACTACATTGTGTGCACCACCAAAAGTCTACTTGCCATTGGTCACCATACACATGTGCCCTTTACCCCTTTTGCTCCTCCCCAACCCCCTTCCCCCTGGTAACCATCAACCTATTCTCAGCATCTATGTGTTTGTTGGCTGTTGTTATCTTCCACATGTGAGTGAAATCATATATTTGACTTTCTCTATATGACTTATTTCACTTACCATATACTACTCTCAAGGTCCATCCATGTTGTTTTAAATGGCAAGATTTCATCTTTTTCTATGGCTGAGTAGTATTCCATTGTGTAGATATATACCTCATCTTTATTCTTTCATCTGTTGATGGGCACTTAGGTTGTTTCCAAGTCTTGGCTATTGTGAATAATGCTGCAATGAACATAGGGCTAAATATCTTTTCAAATTAGTGCTTTCATGTTCTTTGGATAAATACCCAGATGTGGAATAGCTGGATCATATAATAGTTCTATTTTTAATTTTTTGAGGAACTTCCATACTGTTTTCCATAGTAGTTGCACCAGTTTACATTACCACCAGCAGTGTATGAGGGTTCCTTTCTCTCCACATCCTCTCCAACACTTGTTATTTCTTCTCTTTTCAATAATAGCCATTTTGATGGGCATGAGGTGATATCTCATTGTGGTTGTAATTTGCACTTCCCTCATAATTAGTGATGTTGAACATCTTTTCATGTGCCTGTTGCCTATCTGTATATTTTCTTCGGAAAAATTTCTTTTCAAATCCTCTGCCCATTTTTAAATTTGAGAATTTTCCTGTTTCTTGAGGTAGGCCTGCATTGTTATAAACTTAGTACCACTTTTGCTACGTTCCACAGATTTTGGTACGTTGTATTTTCATTTTCAATTGTTCCTAGGTATTTTCTTATTTCTCCTTTGATTTCTTCATTGACCCAGTAGTTGTTCAGTAGCATTTATTTTAATCTCCACGTATTTGTGACTTTTCCAATTGTCTTCTTGTTGTTGATTTCTAGTTTCATACCATTGAAGTTGGAAAAGATGCTTGATATTATTTCAGCCTTCTTAAAATATTGAGATTTGTTTTGTGGCCTAGTATATAAACTATCCTGGAAATTGTACACTTTCCAGGATTCTCTTTCCTATAACTGTCAAGAGAACATTAATACCAGTGGTAGGAAATAGCACACGATGTCAACATACACAATGTCATCTATTTAGATACATCATTTCCAAATGCATGTAATTTACACTACTGTCTTGATTTATTGCAATATTCATGTATACCTCTATTATTATTCACTTAATTTTCTTTGATTCAACATATTTAATTCAATATATTTATTTTTAAAGAAAATTAGATCACTATAGTTTAAGTGAAAAAAAAGAGTCTTTTTCAAATATGCACTAAGATAAACTTAAGATTACCAGTGGTAGACAGTTTTTAAAGGCAGCCCTCAACAATCCCCACCTCCTGATGCTCATGCCTTTGTGTAAACCCCTCCCCTTGAGTGTGGACTGAATCAAGTGACTTGGTTATAATGAATAAGCTGTCACTTCCATGATTCCCAGGCTGCACCCTGACTGACACAATTAAATCTGTACTTTTCAGGTGGGACCCAGGCATCAGTATTTTTTAAACTGCAGCCAAAGTTGAGAACCACTATCCAAAATTTAGTACTGCCCCAGGAAGTGGCCCTTGGACCTTCTCTTTTCTCTATCAACCATTATTCCTTTACTAATCTCACCACAGAGTTTCACTGTTTTAAATACCATCTAGGTGCCTAAGACTCCTAATCTATTTTTCTATATCTCCATTCAGATTTCTCCCTTAAAATTCAGACTTCTATACCCAACTACCAATGCAATCGGATACTATTTCAAATTAGTATTTTAAGACTGAACTCTTGTCCCCACCCCCAAATTTCCTCCTCCATTATCTTCCCCTAAATAATTGGCAACTTCACCATTCAAATACTCAGGCAAAAAAGGTATATTTCACATGTGACCTCTCAGCAAATCCCATTGGTTCTATTTTTAAAATCTATCCAGAATTCAACCTTCTCCTTCGCCTCCACTACTACCACCCAGGTCCAAGCCACCATCACATCTCACCTGAAATATAACAAAAGCCTGCCTTAGTTGCATCTTTTCTTGCCCCTTACAGTCTGTGATCCACACAGCAACCAGAGAAATACTTTTACAAAATGTTCGGTTATCTCATTTATGAGATCAATGGTTTCCACTCTCATTAAGAGTAAAAGTCAAAGTCATTACAGCAACCTTTGAGATCTGCTTTTCCCAAACCCTTACTTTATCTTCTATTACACACTCCAGGCACACTGGACAACTTGACATTTACCAAATGTGCCAGGTTTACTGGCACCACACAGCCTTTGCACTCTATGGTCGCACCGTCTGAAACACTCATCCTTCAGAAATCCCCATGCGCGTTTCCGTATTGTCTTCTAATCTTTGCTCAAATGTCACCTTCTTGGTGATGCCTTCCCAGTCCCTATTTAAAATCGCACCCCCACCACTTCATTTCCTCCTTCCTTATTTAGTTTTTCTTAATAGTCCTTATCACTATTTAAGCGTACATACACACAACACATGCAAACCCACAAGATAGGTATGTGTGTGTGTGTATACACACATCCAAACACATTAATATTATCTGCCTCTGTCCACAAGAATGTAGGCTTTTCAAGGGAAGAAATTTCTCTCTACTTTATTCATTGTCAATTGGGTTCACAAGAACAGTGCTTGACATACAGTAAGCACTCTATTAACATTGCTGAATTTTTATATAAATTTTTTGTGGTAAATATTGTTTCAGAAAAAAAATTGTGATAGGCATATTCTCACCATTCCACTAAAGAATGGCAATTACTCAAGCCTTGGGGGGAAAAAAGGTGTTTTAGAATTTAGAGATAGACTATATTATATTTTACTTAGAATCATTTATAAATTTTTATTAAGCCTCTCATCTGAGACTGTGGCCTTAGATTCTCTGGGTGACTTATTACTCTCATGGATATACTATATTACGTTCCTCTGCTACTCCAAAGAGTTGGAGTTGGGCATTAAAATAAACCTATATAAATGTTTAATTACAGCCAGCTCCCATTTCTATCCTGTGAAATACGTGTTTTTGTACAGTAAAGAAAAACGATAACAGCCACATACTTTAGTACTAATCACCATTGATTCTTTTGGGCTCCTTACTTGTCAGTAACATTGTTTTTCAGCCTGATGTGGTTGTACTTTAAGTAACTAAGCCTTCAGCTAAAAACCTTCTGTTACTTTTCAAGACTATAGTCTTTAAAAATTAACTATTTAAATTTCTACCAAGCTATCAGCTAAGTCAAGGGGATTTGTTTCTTGTTCATTTAAATACAATTTCTCCTTCTTTAGATGAATGTTTAATGAGGACATAAGTCCTTTTGTTTGTCTGAAAAGCAAATTTTGTTATAGAATGTTGTTGCTGAAAATCCATTTTAACACATGCTTAGGTGGTGGCTTGCACTGATAGGTTAGAGAAAATTATTCCAAGATAATTGATTCTGAATAAAAGAGGTTGAAAGAATGATTACATCTTGGCCTAGAGTCTGAGGGAAGGAGGAATCATTTCTAAAATGATAATGGTTACCATTTGGGAAATCCTTAATATATGCCAGTAATTTGACACATATTTACTAAAATATCCCACACAATATTCTGTAAGATGGGTCTTATTATCCCACCTTAAAATAACAAAAAAACAGGATTGCCAAGATCATACAGCTTATATGATACCAGGATTCCAACAGGTTTTCTTTCCAAAACTACTTGCCTTCAGGCACTATGTTGATTCCATTGTCAAAATACAACAAATAATTCAAAAACAGCTAAGGATAGACTTGCTTACTCAAAGTAAAATGTATGACAGTGCTGTTATTAGAACGATTTGGGCCAAAAAGCTCCCCATTAATTAAAATATTTTCTGAATCTCTGCATAAATCCAAGCAAAATCAGCCTTGAACCCGGGCACCATTTCAAATCAACTACTCCGATATTCTGTGAAAGGCAGAGGCTGTCCATTCGTAGTGACAGTGTCCCTCACCATGAGGCTCTCAGATCTTGGGCATGATTTTTAACATACAGAATTCTATCTGAATTTCCCACTGGTTCTACTTCCTAGCAGTCTCTTCGTTTGACTTCCCTCACTTATTTCTTTCTAATTTTAACATTTATAAAGCCAGAGGCAAGTGCAGCGGCAACAGAGAATTGGAGTTTTTAAAGCACATTTGAGGTGGGACTAATTTTTTCCCATCATGTGGTTATCAATTAAGAGTAACAGAATAAGGCAGGTAGGCGTTTTGTTTGGCCCTACAAATCTCACCTGCAAGTGGCCCCATAAATTAGAGGCACAGTTCTTACTAACAATGCAGGCCTGTGAGGGGAGGAATTTATACCAGTAAAGAATGCTCTTTCTAAAGGATTTCTACCAACCACAGAGAGCAGTGTGTGATTGTCATCAAGTTCTAGCAGGCTTTGTCGTGAAGAATGCTGAGGCCTCAAAGGAGGAAGCCAAGTTCAAAGCAGAAGGAAAGGTGATCCAGCTAAAGGGTTAGACCTCCCGGCAGAAGCCAGGAATCTAGTGTTCTGGTGTTGAAAGAAACATAGCATCTCCAACCAAATTTATGAGTGCAAGGTGAAGCATACCCAGAAGGTTTAGCTGACCCTCCCTCACAGTTTCCAGAGAACCAAGTTATTCTCTCATCATAGAATTATTACAGTCTAATAACAGTCATAACAACAACATTAATTGAGTACTTACTTTGTGTCAGATATTTTACTATGTGAATGATCTCATTAGAGGGTTACAAGAGAGCTCTGAAATAAGTATGGATAATATTCCGTTTTACGGATGAATAAATCAAAAGAGCTTGTCTAAGTTTACACAGTAAGAAAGTAACAGAGGCAGAATAGGCTGTCTGTCTCCAGAGCTGAGAAATATACTATCTGATGGTGTGCTATATTTGTTCATCTTAGCCAGCGTTAGACTTGCTGTATCTGATAAAGAGCCTAGTAGAAATCAAGATCAACTAAATACATTAATGACAGAGGCAATAATTGGACCTTAAAATGGTTGATCTAACATGTTAGTCTCTCAAAAACACTTAAATGTATAGTGTCAAAACTTTGCTCCTTTAAATAACTTAAAAGTAACCCCACTAAAAAGCAAGAATTTTAAAAGTCTAATCATATGTTAACATAATATATTCAGAAACCATTTCTAAATCAAGAGTCAACAAACTTTTTCCTTAAAAGGCCAGATAGTAAATATTTTAGGCTTTGCAGGCAATACAGATCTCTGTAGCAACCACTCAGTTCTAACATTGTAAGCAGAAGCCTGCCACAGACAATACGTAAATTAATGAGTGTGGTATGTCACAATAAAACTTTATTTACGGACTCTAAAATTTGAATTCCGTGTAATTTTCACAGGTCATGAAATATTATCCTACTTTGACTCTTTACAACCATCTAAGACAATGCAGAATTCCTCTCCAGCTGGTGGGCCACACAAAAGCTGGGCAGCAGTCTGGAACTGGCGCACCAGTCGGAGTTTGCCAGCCCCTACTCTAAACCACTTTTGAGGTCTCCTTACAAATAGGGAGATTTTGAAAGAGAACAGAGACATGATTCCAAATTGAGTGAGATTCACCCAAACATGCTGCATTGGTTTTTTTTTTTTTCCTTTATATGAAATCACATACAGAGAGTAGAGCCACTTAAACATCAGCGTTGTGACAGATGAGCAAGGCAAAGAGCAGTGAAGTGGTAACAATAAGAAGAGTTCTGTTCTCCAGTTAACTAGCAGAAATTATGTCATTATAAGATAACAGAAAGACAAGAGGACACTTATTTTAAGCACCGGACGCGTTCAGTCACCTAAGGCCTGACTACATGTCTTTCAGCTAAGATGGCAATTAAATGTCTTCTTAAATGAGCTGAATGAGATGCCTCATGCTCAGTCATTAAAATGTACCTAAACAGTTAAAAGGTACATAAGAAGAGAGAATACAGATCTGGGGGTTCTATTTTCCTTCTACACCAGAAGACTGAGGGAGCTTCCATTTCTGTCAAAGTAGACTTTCTCCTCTCCTTTCAAAAGACTTCCTGGCCCAGCCCAGACTGCTGAGTGGTGCCGGAGAAAGCCACACAATCCCGCAGGTGGGCCCAATGCAAAATCTTTGTCCTTCTCTGCCCAGACCCTTCCTGCCCTCACAAGAGCTACACAGAGTTCCCCACCCTCCTTCAGCACTTAACCCAACTCCCCCGCCCCCCACCGCCAGCGGTCTTCTGCTCACGACCTTGTTTCTGTTTCACAGAGAAATTGAAGCTGTCAGGATGAACAGCCTTCAACTTCCTCCCCTCTGAGTGACAAACATCAGGATCTCCTTCCGCTCCTTCTTCCAAGTCTCAGAGCTGAAGAGTCCCTTTGTCCTTTCTCAGGCTAGTCCCTCCACCTGTGACCTTGACCTCATCTGCCCCTCCATCCCATCTGGAACAAAGCACTTTGTTTCATTTTTGAACTCTCTTCTGTATTTTCAAATACCCCCTCTTTCCCTGCTCCTTCTGCACAGCCTGTAAACATACTTGGCTCTTTCCTAGGTTAAAAACAAATTCAGAAACCCTGTCCTCTCCAGTTGGTGTCATCCTCCAGCTACCACCTTCTGTCTCACTGAGGCTTCACATCTAGTCTCCTAGAATAATCAGCTCTCTTTCTGCACATCCACACCTGCCCATCACTCGTCGTGGCTCCCATGGCTCACCACGGCCCTGAAGTAACTCAAATGAAGATCCCCAATAACCTTTCCTCCCTTGTATTTCATGTGTAATTTTATTGCTATATTAACGGAAAATTATAAACATAACCCTCTACATTTTTAACTCTTCAATGTTTGGTTATACTATCTTTTAATTCTCATTAAATAATTTCAAACTAAAACATTAAATTTTGATGGGGCACTCATAAAACTTCTGATAAAATGTCATGCAGTAAGAATGTAATGTCAATTTCCATATGTTTAAGATAATCTTGTGTCTAAATTGACCCAAAGTTGGACCACACTAGTTTTACCATAAGAGATAGTCAATTACTCACAGCTCCAATGTTTTAAACATAAACATACAACACATATAACTTATTTCCTCTCTTTTTTGAATTCCTCATTTTCCTCTGTCTTTTTAAGTGATAATTATAACTCATCAGAAGTCTTTCCACACTCTTAACTCCCCAAACAACTGTTATTATAATTGCCACTAATCCTCCCAGACCTGCATCCTTATACAACATATGTGTATGAATTTGTGTGTGTAACCTCATTACAAACTCTAATTAATTCTTTTCAGTTCTCATTTTACCTGACATCTTCTTAACATTTGACACAATTGATTCCTCCGTTTCTCTTGAAAGTCTCACTTTTCTTATTCAATGGCAATGATCTGAAACGCTTATCTTAAACTCCTTCTTCCTTTTAGCGCCATATTTCAAACAATGACCAAAATCATGCCAATGCTACCATCAGACTATTTCTCTTACACACCATACTCTCAAGATTAGTTTAGCCAGTCATGGTTTCTCAGTTGCACAGATACATGAAACTTCTACCTAGTCTTCCTGCCTCTGTTCTTATCCCTCACTAACGTTATTTCATGCTGTCACTAACATAATATTCTTCCAATGAAATATATCACTTTGCCAACTGAAGTCCTTCAATGACTTCCTTGTGACTACAGGATGAAGTTTATACTCCTCAACACAGAAAGTAAGATCCTATATGATCTGGTCAATTTTGCTCATCCTTTAAAAAACCAGATCTTAGTTTTGTTAATGTTTACTATTGTTTTTCTGGTCTCTATTTCATTTATTTCTGTTCTGATCTTTGTTATTTCCTTCCTTTTGCTTAGGATTCACTTTGTACTTCTTTTCTAGTGCTTTGTGGAATAAGTTAGGTTATTTGACATCTTTCTTTTTTCTTAATGTAGGTGTTTATTTCTATAATGTTTCTTCTTAAAACTGCTTTTGCTGCATCCATGAGTTTTGGCACATTTTCATTTCATTTATTTTAAGATATATATATATTTTGGTGAGGAAGATCAGCCCTGAGCTAACATCTGTTGTCAATCTTCCTCTTTTTGTTGAGGAAGATTAGCCCTGAGATAATATCAGTTCCCATCTTCCTCTATTCTGTGTATGTGATGTCACCACAGCATGGCTTGATGAGCAGTATATAGGTCCACACCCAGGATCCGAACCTGCGAACTCTGAGCCGCCAAAGCAGAGCGCACAAACTTAACCACTATACCACCAGGCCAGGCCCTATTTCAAGATTTTTTTTATTTCTTCTTTGACCTGTTGGTTGTTCAGGAGCGTGTTATTTCATTTCCATGTATTTTGAATTTTCCAGCTTCCTTCCCATTATTAATTTCTAGTTTCACACCACCGTGGTCAGAAAAAAAATACTTGATATGATTTCGGTCTTCTTAAATTTGCTTAGTCTATCCTTGTGACTGCAGGATGAAGTTTATACTCCTCAACACAAAAAGTAAGACCCTATATGATCTGGCCCCTGCCTGACTTGTCATCCTCACTTTTCACCAAGCTACCCTTGCATGCCTCATGTTCCAATAACACTAAACTATAGTTCCTTGTACTTATTCTACCTGAATTGCCAAAATCACAGCCTCTCCTCCCCATCTCTAGAGCCTGATTAATAAATATCTTATCTTTCAACACTCAGTTTAAGTATTACCATTTTAATGAAAACTTTCTTTTCCCCTAAACCCTTAGGTAAAACACATCATTCCTCTTGTGTAGTTTCTTGTAATTTGTTTTATTATTATTTTTAAGCTTATCTGCACCTAATGAACTATAAGCTACTTGAAGGAAAAAGACTACCACTGAATTGTTGCTTTATCCCCTAGCAATGACTTTTAGGAATACTTTGTCTGCTTATCTTTCTCATAATTGAAACTATTTATTGAGCATCTAGTATGATTTAGATATTATTCTAGACATTTTATATACATTATCTCATCTAATATTCACAATAATTCCATCTCTACCTTATAGAATTAGCAACTGAGATTTATTGGATAGTCTAAGTAACTCATCCAAAGTTACAAAGCTAGTAAATGTGGAGTCAGAATTCAGATTCAAGTTTGGCAATGTCAACAACTGTGTTTCTTCTCCCACAGGGTAGCTCTGACTTAGCATTTGATACTGTTGTTATTTATTCTGTCCTATGTGATCTACCCTAATTTATGCCCCATCCGCAATAAGAAACAATGGATCCCACTGTTTTCTTACACCTTGAGGAATTACTCAATATATAATCTTTCTTTTTATCAGATCTGCCTACACAGAAATTAAGAGAGATGGGTATGTCTTTAATAGTCCAATACTGTTGGTCGTTTTATCCGCTTTCAGAAGATACGAAGCCAGTGAATTCTGAGAGAATTCCCATACAGCCGAGCTCTTCTAAGTACGTCCTGCATCCTTCACAGTGCTTTTGCAGATGTGAAGGAAATGGACTTCCACCCTGGCCCACTAATTATGTACTCCCCCCAGTCTACCAAGCAGGACAGTGTGAATTTACTAAGTTATACATTGCCCTGGCTATTCCAGTAAGTTATGATGTCATTACAAAATAATTTTCCATGTTCTAGCTATAATTCTAATGTTCCACAAATGTCCTAGATTGGTCATAATTTGTTCACTATTATTTTACCAGAAGAGTAGCTAAGTTTCTGGTAAATGGAATATTGCTAGTCAGTTCATGTCATAGTTTTGAACACTTTGAGGTTTGGTGATAGAGTAACTGAAGCCACAGAAACCTATCTTTACAACCTTCTTGGTGGTCAATTGATGTTTACTAAGTATAATTTCTCTACAATTATCTATTAGCTCATCATTCCTTCTATTCTACTTAAATCATTCATAACATTGTCTGTACATTTATACTTCCAACTTGGACCTCAGTACTCCAGCATGGACATTGAATGTATTTATCTTTGTGATGCCAGGAGAAAGATACAGGAAGTATTCATATTTGCAAATGGGAATTGCACATAGAATTGTCCATTCCCAATCATGGACAACGATATCAATGTGCTAGGAGAACACCAATTATGAACTAAGCATGAAATATATTCTGTGAGTTAAGCACTAAAACAATTCATTTTATTCATAAATCTTTAGCAAAGTAATTTTCTTTAAAATATAAAATGAAAAGGAAAATAGCAAAAGTTCTTTTATTCATAAGAGAGAAGTTAACTATGCAGTGTGTGAATAAAAAGTTTAGGCATAATACAAACTCTGCAGTATAAAGAGGAAAAATGCTGCCACCAGACATAGTGAATCTGGTCAAGCCTTGTGAAGTAATACTTGTTTATAGGTAACTTCACCTCTTTGCCTCAGGAGTAGCCATTCTATCCTATCGAGGCAATATATTTTGCCAGAATAATTTGTTTTCCATTATTGATCTAAATGAATCATTAAAAATGCCACATCCTTAAAAAATGGGCTCAACTGTCACTGAATAACTTCTTATGTACATTTGACTTGTTACCCAATATATTACATACACAAAGACTATTTATTGAATGCCTACTATGTGTCTGGAATTTCTAAACCAATGCTTCTGTGCACTTCTCATTAATTTATGTCAAGTTCTAATTTTTTTATGTTGACTAAACATCATCTCAATAGAAGCCAACACAGCAAAATGTCCTTGCAGTTGAAACATTGGGGTCAAAACATCCTCCTTTGATCAACCACTATGCAAGCACCAATGTCACTATATATTATAAACCCTACAATCCAAGAGCTTTCAGTGTTGTCGGGAATAGAGAGGTAAGGGATTATGGGAGTTGACTATTACAGAAAACAAGATGCAATCTTACATGCTGCTCAGCAATCCTTCTAAACCTTACAGCCATTGTCTAAAACAGCAGTTCTCAAAGTGTAGTCTTGTGACCCCCATGTCCTTGTCTGGGGATGTGAGAGGCCAAAACTATTTTCAAAATAATGCTAAGACATTATTTGCATTTTTCACTCTCATTCTCTCCTAAGTATACAATAGAGTTTTCCAGAGGCTATATAATGTGTGATATCACAACTAGTGCAGAAGGTAACGTAAGAATTCAGCTATCTTCTATTAGCCAGAGATGTTAAAGAAAATTGCAAAAATCTAAAACAATGCCTCCATTCTCACTTTTTTGTTTTGAAAACTATAGTTCTTTCAAATAAAAGTGTTATTTATGTTAACAAGCAATGGGTGTATTATTATTTTAAAATTAATGAACATAAAAATATGTATTAAATTTTCTCAGTTTCAATTACCAATACAGTAAATGTAGATAGATTTTATATACATACACAAAAGCTCTTTGGAGTCCTCAGTAATTTTTAAGAGGTATAGAGGAGTTTTAAGACCAAAAAGTTTGAGAACCACTGATCCAAATCATCCATAGTCTATCCCACTCTAATTCCTACTCTTTTTACTCTTCATGTTTAGCTTATTGACCATTATTGTCCTTGGTATACTGTTCTACTTTTGGTTGTCTGTTCACTTTACAAAATCTAAGACAGTACAAAGTCTTCTGACTCTTACTTTTGAACAGACAAATCAGTATCAGTCAGTAACTTGATTGGAGGGAATGATACATCAGATGGTGCTACTCCACAGACAGGCTTCATAGAATCTGCTCTGAACAACACTACGCTTTACCTGGAACACACCGTGCCGTCACAGAAGGCTAGGAACTTTATTGTTAAAGGAAAAACTTGATGTCTTAGAGTTTTCCTGTTGCTATTGTGTCAGATGAGGAATTATCTTAAAATTATTTAGACCCTAGACATATCAGACCCCATACTTGGCCTTCCACAGGTCCAACAGGGACTGAGGATCAGCCCATACCATCCATGTGCCCTATAATTCTTCCTCTTACCTAAGAGTGAACAGAAAAGTTAGGAAGTCTCCTGAAGTTTGCATCCAGTGACAGGGAGAGGATTATCCCTTTTGTTGTTAGTGTCATGGAGTCTATCTTGACTCTTAGCGACCTTGTGTACAGCAGAGTGGAACCCTGCCCAGTCTTTTTGCACAATCCTCTCATCTTTCAGCTCTATGTCAGGCAATGCTCCACTGCTATTCATACTGAGCAATATAAAAAGATCAGTGAGACATTATCTTTTTAATAGAGTTACTTTTATGATTATATTTCTTGCATGTACATCAATTCCAAAGGTGTGGGCAGCGAGGTAAAACCTTGATTTAAACTGAGGGATCTGGCACCAGTCAGTCCAACAAAATGAATCAATTTAGAAGGGGAAAACTAAAGAGACCAAGGGAATTCCCTGTATTTATGCGAGTCATTGAGCAACTCCTAGGGGAGGGAAGTGGAACTTCAAAATGCTAAGAAGATTTGGACATCACCCAAGTTAGGACACCCAGTCACTCAGGCCTCTCCATTACTCTCCATATGCAGTCAGGCCCCAAGTCTATTTCCAATATAGCCACCCCTTTCCATCCCTACTGCTCTGGTTTCGCTTCTCAAGTTCTCATTCCTGGATCTCCTCTGGTCTATCTTCAATAGGTTCTAACCACAATCAGTCTTCACTGACATTCAAGAGAGTAGAACACAGGTTATCAAGGTCAGGGAGGTGGGGGGAAAAGGAGAGATGTTGGTCAAAGGGCACAAAGTTGCTGTTATGTAAGATGCATAAATCTAGAGATCTAATGTACAGCATGACTACAGTTAGTAACACTGTATTGTACACTGGAAATTTGCTAAGAGAGTAGAGTTCAGATGTTTTCAACACACACACACAAAAGATAACTATGCAAGAAGATGGATATGTTAATTACATTGACCGTAGTAATCATTTCACTATGTGTGTGTGTGTATATATCTATATATCTCAAAACATCATGCTGTACCCTTTAAATATACACAATTTTTATTTAAAATAATAAGAGAGCAATATTCTTAAAGCACAAGTTTGAACATGTCATTTTCCAACTTGACAACATTTTAGGGCACCTAATTTAGAGAATAATATCTAAACACCTTAGCATGACATCCAGGGCTCTCCATAGTCTAGCCTCAATCTACTCTTCTGTACTTATCTCCTAATACACACACACACTCACACACACACACAGCCCTATCATTCTGAACTACTTTCCTTTGCCCAAATAGGTCATGTATTTTCTTGTCACTATGCTTTTTCTCATATTTTGATTTCAGTCTCAAATACTCTTTCCTCAGCCCCAACTTCCACTCTCTTCCTCTCCTCCTGCCTTTGAAACTCTACTCATTGTTCTAGGTCCAGCTAATATTACAGCTCTGGGAAGCATTGTCTGGCCTCCAGTCAGAAAATTACCACTCCTTCCTCTGTACCCCACCGGGTTTTTCACTACATTTATTTGCACCACTTATTTCCATTCTTACTTATAATACAGATCATTTTTGTTTGTCTGTCTCCCTCACCAGTTAGTAAAACTCTTGATGGCTTACCTATAATGGGCTCAATAGATGTTTGTTGAATCGAATTAAATACTGCGACCAAAGCAATTTCTTCCATGCTCTTAATTTCTCTAGAATATACCATTCTCAGGTTTTATTACTTACTGGTCCTTCCTGTTTCAGCTGAAATGACTTAGAAAAAGCAATAGGTTTCTTTTGTAAACAACTCAGGACTAAATTTTAAAATACATAGAGGGGAAACAGAATAAAAAATGTACCCTTTTTAAATTAAGTCCAGCTAAAGGCAAATAGATGAATTTCTAAGAACAGTGACTTGCTTCTCTATTTGAAGCAACGGTCTGTTTTTAGGGGAAATCAGCTTAAAAATAAATTGTCTAAAGTTAGTTTTAAAGATACCCCATAATTCTGGCCACTAGCAAAATAATGCTTTTTCATTGATAGAATCAGCACATAGACTTCTTTTGTTTCTTTCTTTTTTTTCATGGCTGACTTAGTTGTTATCCTTTTAAGTAGACTGAGGCAAAAATAATATGATAGAAAAACTCAGTGATTTTAGAACTCCAAAATTCTCCTGCCCTCGAGTCCATTTCCTATATGCTATTCCAAGTCCAGCCCTGCAGAAGGAATCCTCCTCTCCTCTGGGGCACGCAGAGAACTAACGTCATCCTGTTAGAGGTCTGTGTTCTTTTCCTCTACTTAATTTGGGATCCCTTGAGGACAAAGACTGCCCTATTCACATTTGTACCCCTAGTGCAATGATTAGCATTTTATAAGCACTCAATAAGTATGTACTAATTAAACAAAAGAACAAAAGGATGACAATGAAGTTTAATGGCCATCTGGTATAATGGAAAGAGAGGCTTTGGAGTCAAAAGACTCGAGTGTAAACATTACTTCATATTTTACAAAGCACTTTTATACACAAAGCCCAAGAATCCTATGAAGTGATATGGTACCATTAGTACTGTTGTTACCAAAAGTTCAGTCTCTTACCCTGATGCCAATCCAAATAATGAGAACAGAGTCTTGGGAGAACAAGGAAAGCCTTACTTTGCCAGGCAGAGGAAGCAAAGCAAGGGCTAGTGCCCCAAAAGTTGCTTTCTCCCCATTAAGAAATGGGTAGGGGGTTTTAGGTGGGGGGGGGGGGGGCTGTGGATTTCTTGGTCCACATTTTCCCATCAGCCTGTGTCTGGGGCTGCTTCCAGCAAAGGAGACAAAGGATCTCTCATAAGTGTCCTTGGCTGTTTATGTCCATGGTGCAAGGTAGACTTCTGATGTCAGGAAGCCGAGGAATTGGGCCTGAGAAGCTTCAGTTTCTTGATATTCTCTGGACATTAGCTTCTCTGTAAGAGAACTTCAAGATACTGAGATCAGCTACAACTTTACTGGGAGCCCAGTTTGAGGCCACCTGGGCTTTAACAATTTGTAACTTCCATTTGGTCATAAAGTTCATGGAGTTAGCAGGTAAAGAAACAAACATTTATATATGAGTGTAACTAAAGACCCAGGGAACCAGGAACACAGAGTTTTAGTTTTAACCCCATACATGTCAGGTTCACTGTAGGGGAGCCAATATCAGGGCTGATATTAACTAAGAACCAGCAACACTGTTGGCAAAATATTTCTGTCTCTCTTCTATGTTTATAATAGAATTTCACTTCCTGGTCCCCTTGGGGTTAAGTGGTGTGGGGGAATTTGCCATCCCAAAATGTGTCTCTTTAGCTTGATTATTAAAAAAAAAAAGAAGACTCAGAAAGAAAGTTTGACCTCTCCTCTAACTGCCTAGAGGGATTTAAGATAGAAGGCCTGTAATGAGACAGGCTATCACCATAGATAACTCTCGGTATGCTAGACTGGGATGATCCTTGCTAAGCCCATTTTTATCAAAGTTCTCTTTCAAGTCTCATGGTCTATAGATGGTCCAGCAAATATTTGTTTATCAAACGCTTGCCTTTTCATATCCATGTAACTTGCCTTCCTCCCCTTTGAAGTCCCAAACCACTACCCCCAAAATCCTCCTTTGTCTTTAGCTGAAGATGGTATTTAAGGTAGTGGCTTCAGCCATTTTGGCAAGTTACTCAGTTTTCCTGGGTTTCTCTCATGTGTACATGTTATTAAACTTTGTTTGATTTTCTCCTATTATTCTGTCTCATGTCAATTTAATTCTTAGACCAGCCAGAAGGATCTGAAGGGTAGAAGGATAGTTCTTCCTGTACTACAGTAGGACCATGTGACCAGCCAATGAGCTGGATATGCAGGTGACATATGTCATCTCCAGATTAGAGTACTTAGTTGGCAATGTGAGATTCTTGAGCGCTCGCTTTTTCTTCTGGCAATTAAGACAGGCATCATTTGATATGTGTTGTCAGCTTGGGTCCCAGAGTAACTATGACAAGAACAACTCTACCCCCTCCTGCCAACCTTTGATGGACATGTTGCTTAGGTGAGCAAAAGTTTCAAAAAGGTCCTTTAAAGCCATTGATATTTGTAGGTCATTTGTTAGTGCAGCACAACCTACTCTATCTGACTGATACGGGTAGGCAAAGCAATCGCTTGGTCTCCACATTTAATAGATAACAAAACTGAGTTGCAGAGAAACTAAGAGACATTTTCAAGATTGTATTAGTCAATAGGTAGAAGGGTAGTAAGTCGCAGAAATGGACTTGATTAGCAGATTTCCTCATTTGTACACCAATTTTAAAGAAAAAACCTTTTTAACGTATTTATTTAATTGAACACAATTATACATGTATGTGTGTGTGTATTATATACACACATTGTATATAATTTTAGAGCACATGTAGGATAAAATGGATTTAATCAAAATAATAAATTCCAGTATAATTATATTAAAATGTAGTTTAGTTTTAGTGTTCGTTAGTGAAAACTTTTAAATTCATTTTAAACCTAAAATTGTTTACTGTTTTAATTAACAAAAAAGTATGAAATTTTAGAATTGTTTATGTATACCAACAATCTTGAGTTTTTGACATCTCCTTGTTTAGAAAAAAATACAAATTCTTTTTTTTTATTTGGAAAATGAACTTGATTTCTAATCAAATTATCTTCAGGTAATTTACAGTAATTAGACACCTTATAATTATATATTCTTGTCAAAGTTAAATGCATTTTTATAATTATTATCAGAATAACAAGTATTTCATATATTTACAATTATTAAACTGAGTGTTATGTGGATTGTGAGCTAAAATAGACTTTCCATTTTTGCTACACAATCTCAGAATTTGCATTTTCATTGCTGAAATGCAGGATGCTTTTTCTACCTCTCGTTACCTATGACCAATAATATATAAACAAACTAATCTTTCTCTTGAACGATAAAAAGTATTTTCAAAAACATTAATTAAATATCATTTACATAGGCTACCATGAACATCATTCCCTTTTCCAACAGCAATTTCTATTTTCAGGGAACTGAAAACATCCCCTATAGTTTTAATCTTATTCTTTAAGGACAGTATACAAAGGAACTGGGGAACAACGTACATTGTTGAGAAGCCATTTAAATTAAAAGATATCCTCATACACAAAGCTTGAAACCTTGGGTGCTTTTCAAGACTATTGTATTCTCCTGCAAAATTTAACCACTTAATCATCCAGGATCAATTGAAAAAATACCTATTAAAACACTTCAGAGAGAGAAAAATCTCTAAAACAATAATTATCAAATAAATAATTTAAATTCCCTACTACCATTATCATCCCCAGAAATATCAGTGGCAGAATACCAGAAAGTATAACACTAGAAATGGATTATAGACTGAATCAGTTAAGGATCTTTGACTGAACAAAACGCAAAACAACCCTTATTAACTTAAGAAAATTGAATGCATTGGAAAGAATTAAGTATCTCACAGAATCCCAAGGAAAAGTTAAAGTCTTGGGAAAAACAGGGACAGGTAGTTCGTGGGCTCTTCTAGCCCATAACAAAAGCTGTCTCTTCAGGCCGCCACCTTCAGAATGAATTGATTTCAAATGTTTGCTGTCCTTGTGATCAGATCAAGATTCCCACAAAAAATCTGATTGTTTTAGCCTCAGTCACATGCACAAACGCTGGCCAGGGAAGGGGGTGTGGCTCTTCCATTGACTGTGCCACCAAGACCAAGTAGGATGAGGGAGCCATCCTTTTCCAGGGAACAGTTGGCATGCTGTTAGCAGAACAAGGGGCAATTGATGCTGGGCACTCAAAAATCAGACGTCCAACTGTTTTGGGATTTAATTCTGTAAGATGAGCTCTTGGGGGCTTTGTTATGCTTTCATATTAATCCTTCTGAGATACCAACAAAGTTCTGAAAAATAAGACAGGATAACTGATAGAGTTCAGATACAGACAAGGCTTTATTTCATGTACCTCTGCCTCGTAAAATCCCACCATTAAGATTCCCAGAAAGTTAATAAAAGGAGACATGGTGAGTATTGAGGTTTCCTTTTCAGTGGATCAGTTTATCTAGTAAACTTTGGGATCCTAGCTAAGGAAGCACCTTAGATAACTGGCAGTGGTCCTATTTCCAAATAAGGCCACATTCTGAGAAAACGGGTGTTAGGACTTTAACATATGAATTTGGAGGGGATCGCATTTAAACTCATAACAACAAGATTCTGGTCTCATCATGTACCAAAGGTTTCTTTTGGGTTTTGTTACCCAACTTGTAGCAGCTAACATGCTCTGACAGTAGATGACCCGTGGCTTCCTGTATTTTGTATTTTTAACTTGACATAAGCTGTGTACTAACATTTTGCTCTTTCTAGCATTCCCACTTTACACATTAGCTACCCTCCCACAACACTTTGTTGGTGTCCATGCACTGGCACCCCCTAACTGCACCATAAAAGCAAAGAGAAAGGCCAGGACTGGACTCAGGGAAACGTATTCCAATGGTTACATGAAGCTAAGAGGGATCTGACCTCCTGCATATGAAAAACGTCAAATTTCCCACAGCCACACCATTACACGAGTTTCAGATCCTCACTCCTTTAGTCAGGTATAATAACTGCAGACTATCTCTGCACCACTGAAAAATGCCTAGTTTCCGTCGTCATGGCTGACTCTGTCACAGACTTCGTAACCGCTCAGGGATATTCAGCATCCTAACAGTTACAAGGCCTTCATGCTAGGTCTGCAAACTATTAGAATTGTTGTTCTAGAAAACAGCAGGTTAATATACAAGAATGCGGCAAACATAGACATAAGGACCCTCCCATTTTATTGATATTGACTTCATTGTAGAGAAAATTTCTCAAAAGTTGTTACTTTTCCATGTGAAGAGCCTTTACACGGCAGTTCGTATAATCTCTGACTTTGAACATGTGAGTCTTTACACTCACATGAGGATGGTATCTAATTATGTTGTTTAATTTATTCCAGTTGCATATAAATGGTTTGATGACCAATCATATAGAGAGAAAAAAATTTCTATTTCTGTTTTAATGCGTTGAATGCCTTCTAGGAGAACTTCTGCCTCCAATTTTTTAAACTTATTCTTATAAAACCACTTTTGAACTCATTTGTGTAATTAATATTGTGTTCAAAACTTGTGTGGCTTCTTCCAGGATTAGAAGAAAAAGGAGAAACACAATGGAGAAAATATTCTACTTATAATTAGATCCCTAGGAAACACTTTCACTAAAACTCAGCTTACTTGAAAAGATCCTTGCTCAAGCTTTGTACCTGAATTGGAAATCAGGAGGGCTGCTTCTGATTAGTTTTAAAATAGAACTCCAGGATTAATTGCTACATTCACCGGAGTTTTCAAGTGGAAAGTTTCACTAAATTATTCTGAAATGCAAAAGTATGTGAAATAGCATTTATTCTATAGGTGCCATTTATGGGACAGTAATTGCAAGTCATCTTCGTCAAACACAAACATGGAAGATATTGGCGTCAAATCAAACTGGGAGCAATTTCATCTAGAAGCAGTAAGAATTAAATCCCATAAATATTTGTATATAACTTAATTAAATGAATTCATTCTTTTGTGAGATCACAAAGAGGTAAAATGTATAATTAAACCTAACACCTACTTCATTTTATGTTTTTCGAAATGTCTTGAACAATTTTCCTTAGCTATTCCTCATCATTCTATTATATAGAGTTTAAATCCCTTCAACTTTACCTTTTATTCGAATAAATAAGGTTGACAGCAGAATCTCAGAGTAAATGAGGATTGTTTCATTTTCCTCCCCAGCTCCACTCTGTTTTTTTTCCACTTTGTTCCGTGCAGGTCGAGGTGTGGGAGAGGAGCCACTGACCTAGGTCAGCTGCATCACCTTGTGGACTTGCCCGACATTCAGCACTATCAGGAGGGGTAGGAGGGAGTGGGATTGGTTGCAGTACTTATTCCCCTAGCTCACTCCTGCAAAGTTGCCATGGGTTGGCTATGTCTACCCAGCAAAGACTCAGCCTGGTCGAGCAGCCCTCTCCATAGACAGCTGTCTCTATCTCCAGACACTCGTAATGGCGCCCTCTCTTCACTCTTTTGAGGCCTAGGATTAGTAAAGTCTTCTTGTTGCCAGCTCTAGCATGCTGCCCCCTCCCTTGTGGTGTATCTATATGAAGGAGACCTGGCATGAAATGTGGTTGTGCTTGCACGCGAGGCATCCACAAAGCTGGCTGGACCTTTCTGCAAACAGAATGTTCTGCCTGGTGAACTCACAAGGCCCCAGGGAAAACATTGCTTGCAAACAAGGGTGTTTTATCAGTTCCTCAAAAGGAACAAGCCTGGGGCCTTGGGAGTTTGAAACATTATGAAGGAACCTGTTATAAACAGATGTGTAGGGGAAAGGTCATTATTGTGGGACGCTTGCACAGGCTTAGGTCGCTGACTCACTGCTTTGGCAAAAGGCCGGCTTTGTTTAGAGGTTATAAGAATAAAGAGCTCGAGAAACTCGAGAGACGACTACACAGCAACGGGCGTTCGTGTTTTCATTTCGTCGGCAGCATCTATATTCTTCCTCTATCTTTGAAAATAGCCCTTTATTAAACTCTACTCAGAATATCCTAATTTCAATGTCTGATCCAATACCTGCTAGAACCAGGGCTGGTACCATCATCAATCTAATGAGGTTAGATTGAAAAACTGGTGGAGGAATGGTCACTGATTTAGCTAAGCTGAAAGAACTGAATCCTAAGATGAACAAACTAGAACAGTGGAACTGAACGGTGGAACAAACTAGAAAGAAATGAATTTACATAGCAGAACCTTGAAATGGCTCTGATGGTAGAGGTACAGATGACCAAAAATAGGAAGAAAAGCTGAAAATTTGTTGAAGAACCATTTAGACTTCCAGATCCCATCCTCTTGCTCCATGCAACTTTGTAGCTGCCCCTCCCCAGCCCTGGAAGAACACCAGGGATTTGTGGAAACCACAGTCTCACTACAAACTTGTAGCACTTTACAGTAAACATAGGAATTAAGGGAATATTAATACTCTCAATAATTAGGCTTCCAACTTTCTTGCCCAATTCGGTTTCCAGGACACTTCAGGTGAGAGTTTAGAAAATTGCCTGGAAAATCCAACAAGCTATAGAGAAGAGACCCAAAGACATTGATAGCAGGAATTTCCTAAGCAAAAGGTAAATCTAGAAGCACCCTATAGGGAACACTTTAATTGCCAAGCCCTGTCCATGAGAACAGAGCCAAGATGTTTTTTAATGCCCCATTATTAAATATGAACACATAGTAAGCAACACCAATTATTGACAAAAGTCTCTGCTATGAAAGACAAGGATCAAAATAACCTATAGAAATAAGCAACATGGAGCTAACGAAGACTGTGCATAGAAGTAAACTTGAAAATAAACCTATCAGTAATATCTTCTAATGTGTAAGAAAAGATCTTGCATCCATGAGCAAAAACAGAATGTCATAAAAAGAAACAGTCTGAAAAGAAAAGTGTGAATACTTAGACATTTAAAATATGATAGCAGAAAGTGAAAATTCACTACAGAGTGTTAGAAGATGAAGTTGATAAATTTTCCCTGAAAGTACAGCAAAACACAAAGTAATTCAAAATAAGAGAGGAAAAACTGAAGGAAAAAAAGAGGAACAATACAGGAAGTCTAATATCTGAGAAGTAGTAGTTACAAAAAACAGGAAAAAAATGTAGAAGCAAAAATCATCAAAGAAATAATTTAAGAAAATTCTTCATAACTGAAAGACTTGAGTTTTCATACTGAAAGGAACAAACTGAGTAACCAGATCATTGGATGCAAAAGAGACCAAAGCACACTTAGAATACTACGAATAAAAGGAAGACACTACAAACTTGCTGAAAGAGGGAGGGACTAAGGGGTCCTAAAAGTCTTGAAAATCAAGTCATAAGACTTCTCAACAGCAACCCTAAATACTTGAACACAATATGAGGGAAAATGTTGTACAACGTATAATTCTATATCCAGCCAAATTATCAGTCAAGTGTGAGGATAAAGTATCATGTCATTTTCAGACTTGAAAGGTCTCAGAAATTTAACTGTGCCTATAGAGAGCAACCAGTCTGGGTAGAAGCAGGTCAGACTGCTCTGAGAAAAACTTCAACACATGTTGCTGATATAATATCTGAAGAGATTGGACACCTTGAAAAGAGGTGGCTATCTGGCAGAGAATTTGAGATTGAATTATTAACAGAAATATCTTTCAAGAATCAAGCAGAAATAATGGAATCATTAATATCATGGAATAGGTGATGTTGATTTAGTGATAACTATATTTTTAAATTAAGCAAAAATAATATAATTATTAACTCCAATGAAGCAATAAATAAAGAGTAATCATAGTTTACTACATGACTCCCTTCTAAATAATTTGCATATTCTTAGGAAGATAAATATGAATCTTAATATAAGCAAAATGATAGAAATATATCGGAACACTGGAGGAATGGGAGGTGTGTAGTGAGTAGTGGCAGAATGGGAGAACTCGGTAAAATAGAGCCAAATCCTCATCAAAAGTCAATAGATACGGCCTAAAATGTTAAAGTCAGTAAAATAGCAAGCTAAGCACGTTATTTAAAGATAAACAAGTTGACAGTAAAAGAATCAACCAATAAGTCACTAAAAATTTAGTAGCTAATTCATTATTCCCAGTTTGAAATCTTCAACTAATCACTGTTTCAGCTTCTCACTGCATTCAAACCACTCAATCAGCAGTCCTCCCTTCAGAACAAGCAATGGTTAATTCAGCCCACGTCCTCCAACCCAACTTTCATGGGCATAGATCCTCAATGAGAGCTATTCAACAAAAATTGAATTTATTCATTCATCAATTTGTTTGTATTATGAAAATATATTTCTTCAACCTAAATTACTCTCAATAGTAAGCAAATATGAGGAATCTGGCCACTATTTCTGCCTTTGCCTAAGCTATCTACCATCTGACTTTTTAGAGTTAGTAAAATGTTATTTGGGAGTTGGCAGTGTCAATACATTTTTCAAAATTTCCTAAGTCATGAGAAAAGTTTACATCAGTCTTTCTTTAAATGCTAAAGACTGGGTTTTCACAAAAAAAAAAATCTGATGTTTGGCACTTGAAGTTCTATACTCCTTCATATAAGAATTAATTTCAATATCAGATTAATAAAGATTGTTCCTAATTCCCATACTAAGCGGGATATTATGTCATCCAGGAAGGGCCTTAACCAAGATTCAATAGATGAGAGGTTTCTTAGGAGGACAAATGCTTCAGCCACACACAAGTTATTCAGCTCCTGTCATCAGCTAGAAGTGTTACAGTGCCAGACTTCACGAGCACAAGATGAACAGTCAGGGATAAGCGATACATAAGCACTTTCCCAGATGTGCAGTCAACCCACTTTTTGCCTGCCCCTACTTTTACATCTCCCTCCGCAGCTCTGCGACCTGGATATAAAATGCAGTAGTCAGGGATATCGCATGGATTTATGGCCTTTTCTGGAGCACTGGGGGACTCATGCTCTGGGCAAGGATTACAATCATTCATGTACGTAGGTTTTCTTTTTTTCTTCTGTGGCAGATGTAACATTGATATCTTACTTCAGAAATTCACTTAAACATGATTCAAGTCATAGACGTAGTGAGAAACCTATTTAACTATTTCTTAGCCCAACTACAAAAAATAAACTAAAGGAACTGGAGGACATGAGATGGCTTTTGTAGCAGGAGGCAAAGCCTTTAACGAAGCAGCCACATGTAGTTTCCCTGGGGGCAACTACCAATGAATACTTTAACATGGGGTTATGCACCTCAACTCCTGTGGTGACACAGAAGCTTGTGGAGAGGGGCGGGCTGACAGGAGGGGGAGGTAATAACTTTATACTTGCAAACTTCAAATTAAAACCAAATCCAAACATTGCATATTTCATGATACTCCCCAGAAAACTCCTGGGGCCACATTTATGGCACTTGTACATTCACAGTGCAATGCTGCTGCAAGGAAGGAACAACACTGTATCACTTAGTCTGTTTCAATCCATTTCAATTCCTCAATTGACATACAGATGCCAGGCTCTCACCTGGACACTATCTTAAGTGTCCAGGTAAGTATCTTAAGACTTCATGTACACTATCTTAAGAAAGCTTCACAACAATCTTAGAGGTAAGTACAGTGATACTCTACAAATGAGAACACAATTTTATAGCGGTTGAGTACCTTGCTTGTAAATGTCATAACCATGATTGGGAGTCACTTTGTTATACTGCCTACTCCTCACATGTCAGTGATGTAACATGGAGGTTTCTTCCTGAGAGAAATCATGCCTGCTCCAATCACCTCCTCAGAAACCCTTGTCTCAGAGGTCTTCCCTCAGCCCAGGACACCACCCCTCGTTCATCTCACAACCACTAAGAGCATAGGATATGAGAAAGGAAGGGGAAAACAAGGTTGGCAGAGACCAAGAACAGAGGGGAAGGAGATGAGGAGGTAGGGTTTTAAGTTTTATTTAAAAATATGTAAATAAAACAAAAATATGAAGCAAATATGTAAAACATCAACAAATGCTAAGTAGCTGGTATACTGGTTTCTGCTACCCTATCGTTGCACTTACTTGTATGTTTGAAATGCTCTTGATTAATTTTTAAAAACATTTATTTAAAATAAAAAGTAGGTCTGAGCCAAACTGGGACATAAACACTAACACCACACTGATGTTTCAGGCTACAGTCTAAAAGTAATAGTCAGTCAGTGAAGTTCTCTAAGAAGGAAATGACAGTCTTGGGCTTATGATAACTCTCATAGCTGAGTGAAGAATGGATTGAAAAGGGGAGAGATGAGGGCCAGGGAAATAAGTGAAAAGGCCAAGCCATAGTAATAGTAGAAGGTGACAAGATCTGAGGCATGGTGAGAGCAGACGGCATTGAGAGGATAAGATGGAAGTGAGAAATTTCTGGTAGAGGGTTCCATGTGTCTTTGTGACTGATGGACTATCAAGGACAGCGATGGACAGAAGAATCAAATATAATCCCAAGCTTCCCATGATAGTTGGTTAAACTGACATAAAACCAAGGAGAAAGTGGCACAGGTCTGGAGGGAAAAGTTATCAATTTAGTTTGGCGCTCCTGCTTAGAAGCGCTGACAGGCTATCAACAGTGAAATCTCTGCAGGTAATTAGAAACGGGCCTAGAGCTCTGGAGAAAGATCAGGGCTGGGGATAGCTAATCAAGGTTCTTCTGCACAGATGCGATCATGAAACTAAATAAGGCTGTTCAAAAAAGAGAGCAGAGAAAAGCAGAAAGGTAGATGGAGAATGGGAAGGAAAAGTTTGGGAGTCTAACAGTACAATACAGGTAAGAAATATCTGGCTCGTGTAAATATATGCTCAGCAAGGAAATCCTCAGGCCCCTGAATACATCCTGAGGGAGTCTGGGCAGGAGAGAATTGCCAGGATACCTCTTATGTTTCAGGAACAACTCTTAAGTGTTTAATATAATCTTATTTTTCCTTCACAACAGCTTTCCATGCTGATATTATGATGCCAGTTTTATAAAAGAGAAACCTGAAGCTCAGAGATAGAAAGGAATTTACCCAAGTCCACACAGCAAACTAGTGGCAGAGCTGGGATTCAAATCCACATTTGAATGATTCCAAAGCAGATATTCCTTCCTATGAGTTCAGAAAGGATCCTAGACGGAGAAGTTTATGTGTTTCTGATAGGTCATATCTTTTAAAAAGACATGGAATTATTCAAGTGTGCTAAACTCCTTATCGCATGGTTGAGGAGACTTTATTATTACTTCAAATAACCATTTGTTTGGATTTCAATGAATCCTGTCTATGACTTAGTCATTTTTCTATGTTGGATTTTGTTTTTGTCTCAGTTTTGCATAGGGAGGTGGTTACAAAGAATTTATACATTTGGTCCAGATATTTGTTTCTCTAACAAGGGAATCAGGGCGAAACATTTGTTTCAGATCAGCTTTTCTTCCATGCTGAAGTAAAGTGTCTAGTCAAAGAAATGTGTTAGCAGCAAACTTTGGAGGCCCTACCTCGGGCGAGCTCTGTGACTGCCAGCTGTGCATAGTGAGTAAGAAGTCAGAAAGTGAAAAGCCAGGTCTCTGAATCAGGACAAGGAATGGCTGAACTATGGTGTAACTTGATCTTTAGCAGGTGCCCAGAGAGGTTACCAGCCACTTTAAACACCCCCTAAACACTCTCTGCAATCCTTAGCACAGAGAGTGGCTAAGAACTATGCTTTGGAAAGAGCAGTGTTGTTGACCAATCCTGTCTCTCATAAAACAGAACCCACGAGTGTCTGGGTTCAAGTCTACAATTCCCACTCACAATTTGAGTCTCAATCCATTCCAAATGGCTCCCTGGCAGCTCAGAGTCAGTGCAGTAAGTTCTATAACATAGGAGGCAAAACAAAAAACAAAATCCAAATCAAAACAATTGATGCCAAAGGACGCCAAGAATCAGCGCTTCTGAAAGATCAAAAGAGATAACAGAATGAGTCAAGTTCCACATCTGTGCTTGGTTCATGCTACTGCCCCAGAGGTGGGAGAATACTGACCAAGCTCCAGTTCTCCATATTAGCCTCGATCAGTAACAATTTTTTTTAAATCCCAAATTTAAAACAGTCCACTAAAAGATGTCCTTTTAAAAATCTGCCACACTCTGAAAATAGCTCCTTGTTATTGTATGGTCCTAAATATCCTGAAATGATGAGTCCCCTGTATTGCTCAAGAAACCTATGACCCTTAACAGACCCATGTACAGAATAAATTTTGCATATAGATGCAGAAAATACCCTGTACCTTGGTTTTTGACCTTGAAGGATGGAAATTATCAGGAAACTAATATACTAGTGGATTTCTACAAATATATGTTAGTTTACTGCCATTCTGCGTGAGCCTCATCAGACAGTAGCCCACAAAATATGGACATGGAATGGATCTGGCAGAAGACTGTAAGATTGAACTGTTTCCAGCACAATGTTAGTAAAGTACACAAATCTTTCCAGACAGACTAAAAGAACTATGCAAACACCAGGTCACTCTTTTCTCTCATCTGGTGTGGAAGTGATAAAGAGACTGAAAATCAACCTTGTGTTGATTCCTCACTTTAATGCACTAACTTATTAATCTAATCGCTTAGTTTTATGGACCAGCTATTTCAAATCAAGAGTTGCACTCCACAAACCCAGATTTTACAATACCAACTGTGCACCAGATATAAACAAGTATGGTAAGCACATGAATCAATGAGACACAGGAATAAACATGTCCACGTGGCAGTAGAGTACTGTTAAAAGAAAAGGAAACAGAAGTTGAAGGAAAAAATAACTCTGCTTAGGGGAATTTATATTCAATCTCCCTCTTTTTAATGGTTGTGAAAATTGAAAGCCGAAAGATATGATACATTACTAAAATAGTAAATATTCCTATGTGATATTTTTCATAAAGTGTGTATACTCATTTGGGTTTCCTTAAATCTCTCATTCTTATAAACAATGACTCAGATCAAAAGAAACACTGACACTTCTGAGGTGCTTTGCAGAGTTTATTTTAATGTTTTAGCTCTGCAATAATTAAGTAGTTTTTGTAAACTACATGTTCCTTTTCAAGCCAGTTCAATAAACTATCATGTATACTCATCCATGAGCACATGTTTTGAACGTTAAAAAAAAGTTTTGACTAGCTAGTGCCTTAGAAAAATATCAGAGTTTGAATGTGGGTTGAAATTCAGCAACTTAATAATGGTTTAGTTTCAGGACACAGTTCATGCCTATGATCAAGGGACATTTTTATGGCAAGTACAGTCCATACTAATTTCCCAGATTTGGCCTTTTTGAAGCAGAAGCCTATCGGTACTGCAGAGAGGGTTCGGGAAATCACTAAAACGGCTCAGAAATATGGATGGATTTGCCTGCTGTCTCTCTGATTTAATCTCAAACTATCCCAACTCATGGGTGAAGGGAAAAATCAGACTCATCGATTTTACTACCATATTTCATCAATTCTAAGACATTTTTGCATATTTAACCCTCTGAAACTGTGATGTGCCTTTAATCTATAGCATCCTAGAATTAATTAGAAGCATTTTTCTTTCTTAAGGGCATATAAAACAAATGTGTATGCTGCTGTTGTTGGCAATTTGGATTAGATGAAATATGATACAGTTAAATCTCACTATTTCTTAGTATAATAAATACCATTTCAAATTAGGAAAAGCAAAAGATCTGAGTTGTAGAGTATGTTTTTAAATACAATTTTATTACTTTTATCTAGTTTTAATGGCAGTTTGCAACTTAACAAACTTAGAGGAATTTTAAAGCATGAATTTGTGAATTTTCTAGAGGGATTATATTTAAGTAATAACAGTAAATGTAATAAGTGCTTAATATTTACCAAAGTCTATGTTATAACCTTTCTGTATGCATTTACCTTATTTATTCCTCTTAGAAACCCTATTTGTCAGAGATTTGAAGGGAACAAAAACCTTTTCCAGGTCTAAATTATGAATCAATTGAAAAACAAAACTAACACTAAGACAGACGGGAGATCCAAATACTACCTTTATTACTGATGTGTGAGAATATGGCCTATCTGCAGATAACAGGGATAATACAAAAAGAAATGGTAAGGTTGGACAATACTTGCTCCCCACCAACACAAATGAGGTAGGGATAGTATTACTCCCATTATAAAGAAGACAACTGAGGGGTAGAGAGGTCCAACTGTCGGATGCTGAAATGTAAAACAAGAGTGACTTTTCTAAAATCCTATCAACAGTCTCTCCATCATTAATTTGTTCCAGCTTTCTCTTCACAAATACAAAAAAGATGAATTTCATGCCTGCTCTCCTAATCACTGAGAACATTAAGTACGTTGCTTAACCTCTCTGAGACTCAATTTTCTCATCTATGAAATGGAGAATAATAATAGTATCCACTCAAGGGGACGCTACAAAGAAGATGACTGATAATATGTAACGAGCTTAGAAAAGAGTCTGGTAGTAGTAAGCCCTCAATAAATACTGGTTACTAATAGGTTGAACCATATGAACCCGCCATTTTTAAGTCAAAAATATTAGCATTTTCTTATGGCTCAACTCACTATTATCTCAAAGAATCATATTTGCTATCATTTTATGGTTAAACATGGACTCACTGCGAAATCTTTAACAAAAGAATGTTATATTCATGGAAATGCTTCATCTCTCCGAATAGAGTCCTGCAAACCCAGGGTTTGAACAAAATGAAAGGGAAGTTTCTCTGATGCCATACAATCCCATTCAAACACTTGCCTAGATAGGCGATGGTGCTGTTCAGATTATTAGAGGCTCTACAGTGAAAGTGGGCAGGCAGGAAACTTAAGTAAAGATGCTAAATTAAACCATCCTTTGGAAATTTTAACAACTCCAAATAACCTCTCTGGCTCCTTTTCTTTTCCCTTCAATGTGCCTGTCAGCAACATTACCGAACTCGCAATGAGACCACTGCCCCTACTGTCCTGTAAACTCCGATAACATAAAACACTAACAAGTAAGCATAACCTTTCCATTAAAAAGTCTTCAGTGCTCCAGGTTTAGGAAACAAAATCAAATGTAAATTATCGTTTATTTTCCTTATCTTTCTCAAATTGGTAGAAATGAAGCAGAAGAAATAAAAAACATTTTTAAAATGCTAAGAACATACTTAAAGACCACTTCACTTCAATTGCCCTTTTATTTTTTTTCATTTTATTTTGTTTGGACAATTTATTTTCTTTTTTTATTGTTATTGAGTTCATAATAGTTTACATCAATGTGAGATTTCAGTGGTACGTTATTTCTTGACTGTCACCACATAAGTGCTCCCCTTCACCCCCCTGTGCCCACCTCCAACCCCCTTCCCCTGGTAAGCACTAAACTGTTTTCTTTGGCCATGTATTTGTTTATATTCCATACATGAGGGAAATCATCTGGTGTTTGTCCTTCTCAGTCTGGCTTATTTTGTGTAGCAAAATTCCCTCTAGGTCCATCCATGTTGTTGCAAATGGGATGAATTTGTCTTTTATTCTGGCTGAGTAGTATTCCATTGTATATATATACCACATCTTCTTTATCCAATCGTCAGTCAGTGGGCACTTGGGTTGCTCCCACGTCTTGGCTATTGTGAATAATGCTGCAATGAACATAGGGGAGCATATGTTACTTTGGATTATTGATTTTAAATTGTTTGGGCACATATCCAGTAGTGGGATACGGTAGTTCTATTTTCAGTTTTTTGAGGAATCTCCATACTTTATCCATAGTGGCTGCACCAGTGTGCACTCCCACCAGCAGTGTATGAGGGTTCCCTTTTCTCCACACCTTCTCCTACATTTGTTATTTTTACTCTTAGTGATTATAGCCATTTTAACAGGTGTAAGGTGGTATCTTAGTGTAATTTTGATTTGCATTACCCTGATGATTAGTGATGTTGAACATCTTTTTAGATGTTTATTGGCCACCTGTATATCTTCTTTGGAAAAATGTCTGTTCATCTCCTCTGCCCATTTTTTGATCTGTTTGTTTGTTTTTATTGTTCAGTTGTGTGAGTTCCTTAAATATTGTGGAGATTAACCCCTTATCGGATATGTGATTTGCAAATATTTTCTCCCAATTGGTGGGTTGTCTCTTTGTTTTGATTCTAGTTTCTTTTGCCTTGCAGAAGCTCTTTAGTGTGATGAAGTCCCACTTGTTTATTTTTTCTTTTGTTTCCCTTGTCTGAGAAGACATGGTATTCAAAAAGATCCTTTTTAGTTCGATGTCAAAGAGTGTACTACCGATATTATTGTCCAGGAGTTCTATGGTTTCAGGACGTATCTTCAAGTCTTTGATCCATTTTGAGTTTATTTTTGTGTATGGCATGTGATAGCGATCTACCTTCATTCTTTTGCTTGTGGCTGTCCAGTTTTCCCAACACCATTTATTGAAGAGACTGTCTTTTCTCCACTGTATGTTCTTGGCACCTTTGTCAAAGATTAGTTGTAGATGTGTGGTTTTATTTCTGGGCTTTCAGTTCTGTTCCATTGATCTGTGTGCCTGTTTTGTATTAGTACCATGCTGTTTGGATCGCTATGGCTTTGTAGTACATTTTGAAGTCAGAGATTGTGATACCTCCAGCTTTGTTCTTTTTTCTCATGATTGCCTTAGCAATTCGGGGTCTTTGGTTGCCCCATATGAATTTTAGGATTCTTTGCTCTATTTCTGTGAAGAATGTCATTGGGGTTCTGATTGGGATTGCATTGAGTCTGTAGGTTGCTTTGGGTAGTATGGACATTTTAACTGTTTATTCTTACAATCCATGAGCGAGGAATCTCTTTCCATCTCTTTATGTCATTATCAATTTCTTTCAGTAATGTCTTATACTTTTCATTGTATAAATCCTTCACGTCCTTGGTTAAACTTATTCCTAGGTACTTTATTCTTTTAGCTGTAGTTGCAAATGGAATTACATTCTTGAGTTTGCTTTCTGTAAGTTTGTTATTGGAGTATAGAAAAGCAACTGATCTTTGTAAGTTGATTCTGTACCCTGCAACTTTACAGTAGTTGTTAATTATTTCTATTAATTTTCTGATGGATTTTTTGGGGGTTTTCTATATATAAGATGATGTCACCTGCACACAGCCAGAATTTCACTTCTTCACTCCCTATTTGGATTCTTTTTATTCCTTTCTCTCGTCTAAGTGCTCTGGCCAAAACCTTCAGTACTGTGTTGAATAAGTGTGGTGATAGTGGGCATCCTTGTCTTATTCCTGCTCTCAGGAGGATGGCGCTCAGTTTTTGCCCATTGAGCATGATGTTGCCTGTGGGTTTGTCATATATGGCCTTTATTATGTTGAGGTGATTTCCTTCTATCCCCAGTTTGTTAAGAATTTTTATCATAAATGGCTGTTGGATGTTGTCAAATTCTTTCTCTGCATCTATTGAGATGATTGTGTGGGGTTTTTTCCTCAGTTTGTTGATGTGGTGTATCACGTTGATTGATTTGCAGATGTTGAACCATTCCTGTGTCCCTGGTATGAATCCCATTTGACTATGATGTATGATCCTTTTGATGTATTGCTGAATTCAGGTTGCCAAAATTTTGTTGAGGATTTTTGCATCTATGTTCCTCAGCAATATTGGCCTGTAGTTTTCCTTTTTTGTGCTGTCCTTGTCAGGCTTTGGGATCAGAGTGATGCTGGTTGGCACATAGAATGTGTTAGGAAGTGTTCCATCTTCCCTAATTTTTTGGAATATCTTGAGAAGGATAGGTATTAAATCCTCTCTGAAAGTTTGGTAAAATTCTCCAAGAAAGCCGTCTGGTCCTGGGGTTTTATCCTTTGTGAGGCTTTCGACTACTGTTTCAACATTTTTCCTTGTGATTGGTCTATTCAGATTGTGTTTTTTCTTGACTCAGCTTTGGAAGGTTGTAAGAGTCTAAGAATTTGTCCATTTCCTCTAGATTATCCATTTTGTTGGCATATAGTTTTTCGTGTTATTCTCTTATAATCTGTTGTATTTCTGTGGAGTCTGTTGTTATTTCTCCTCGCTCATTTCTGATTTTGTTTATCTGAGCTTTCTCTCTTTTTTTCTTTGTAAGTCTGGCTAGGTGTTTGTCAATTTTATTTATCTTCTCAAACAACCAGCTCTTTGTTTCATTGATTCATTCTGCTGTCTTTTTTGTTTCAATGACATTTATTTCTACTCTGATTTTTATTATTTCTCTCCTGCTGACTTTGGGCTTTGTTTGTTCTTTTTCTAATTCAGTAAGGTATAATCTGAGATCGCTTATTTGAGATTTTTCTTGTCTGTTAAGGTGTGCCTGTATTGCAATGGATTTCACTCTTAATACGGCTTTTGTTGCATCCCATAGGAGTTGGTATGGTATGTTTTAATTTTCATTTGTCTCCAGATGTCTTTTGATTTTTCCTTTAATTTCTTCAATGATCCGTTGCTTGTTCAATAGCGTGTTGTTTAGTTTCCACATCATTGTCCTTTTCTCAGTTTTTTCCTTGTAATTAATTTCTAGCTTTACAGCATTATGATTGGAAAAGATGCTTATTATTTCAGTTTTTTTTAATTTATTGAGGCTTGCCTTGTTTCCCAACATATGGTCTATCCTTGACAATGTTCCGTGTGCACTTTAGAAGAATATGTATTCTGCTGTTTTTGGATGGAGTGTTCTATATATGTCTATTAAGTCCAACTGGTTTAGCTTTTCATTTAATTCCACTTTTTCCTTGTTGATTTTCTGTCTGGATGATCTGTCCATTGATGTGAGTGAGGTATTGAGGTCCCCTACTATTATTGTGTTATTTTTAATATCTTCTTTTAGGTTTGTTAGTAGTTGCTCTATGAACTTTGGTGCTCCTGTGTTGGGTGCATAGATATTTATAAGCGTTATTTCTTCTTGATGGAGTGTCCCTTTGATCATTATATACTGCCCCTCTTTGTCTCTCTTTACCTTTCTTATCTTGAAGTCTACTTTGTCTCATATAAGTATTGAGACACCTGCTTTCTCTTGTTTGCCATTAGCTTGGAGTATCATCTTCCACCCCTTCATTCTGAGCCTGTGTTTGTCATCGGAGCTGAGATGTGTTTCCTGGAGGCAGCAAATTGTTGGGTTTTCTTCTTTAATCCATCTCGCCATTCTATGTCTTTTTATTGGAGAATTCAATGCATTTACATTTAGGGTGATTATTGATGTATGTAGGCTTAATGCTATCATTATATCACTCCTTTTCTGGTTTTCCTGCATTTCCTTTGTTTCTCCTCCTGTGTGTTTTGGTCTACCCGTTGAATTATGTAGTTTTTTATGATGTGTTTCTTTTTTTTTCCATATTTATTTCTTGTGTCTCTGTTCTGCTTTTTTGCTTAGTTGCTACCCTGAGGTTTATATTCAGAATCTCCTTATAAGATAGCCCACTTTCTGATGGCCTCTTATTTCCTTAGTCTAAACCCATTCAGTCCTTTTCTTCTTTCCCTCCTAAGTTGTTTTTCCCATATCTTATTCCAGCTTGTGTTGTGAGTTTGCTGTTAAAGTGACCAGATTGTCTTTGTTTTTGGTGTTTTCCTTCCCTTTAGCCTAATGCTATAGTTGAATATTTGCTATCCTATTCTGATTCTACCTGTTTATCTCCTTACTCTGTGTTTTGTGACCCCTTTCTCCCTTTTTTCTTTTTTCAGGTATGAGGGTCTTCTTGAGGATTTCTTGGGGGGGGGGGGGAGGTTGTCTCACGGCTATGAAATCCCTTAGCTTTTATTTGTCTGGGAAAGATTTAATTTCTCTCTCATATCTGAAGGATATTTTTGCTGGATAGAGTATTCTTGGCTGAAGATTCCTGTCTTTTAAAGTTTTGAATATGTCATTCCATTCTCTCCTAGCTTGCAAGGTTTCTGCAGAGAAATCCACTGAAAGCCTGATAGGTGTTCCTTTGTAGGTTATTTTCTTCTGCCTTGCTGCCCTGAGTATTCTTCCTTTGTCCTTCATTATTGCCAGTTTTACTACTATGTGCCTTGCTGTTGGTCTTTTTACATTGATAAATCTGGGGGATCTGGAATCTTCTTCCACACATTTTTCCCTCTCTTTCCCTCGATTTGGGAAGTTCTCTGCTATTATTTCTTTGAACATGCTTTCTGCTCCATTCTCCTTCTCTTCACCTTCTTGAACACCTATAATTCTTATGTTGCATTTCCTCATTGAGTCGGATTTTTCTTGGAGACTTTCTTCATTTCTTTTTAGTCTTAGTTCTCTCTCCTCCTCTGTCTGGAGCATTTCAACATGTCTATCTTTGATTATGCTGATACACTCCTCTATGATGTCCACTCAAGCATTTGGGGAATCAGTATTTTGTTTTATCTCTTCCATTGTGTCTTTCGTCCCTAATATTTCTGATTGATTCTTCTTTATAGTTTCAATCTCTTTTTTGAAGTAGCTCCTGAACTTGTTGAATTGTTTCTCTACATTCTCTTTTACCTCGTTGAGTTTTTTGATGATAGCTATTTTGAATTCATTATTGTTTAGCTTACATATTTCTGTGTCCTCAGGACTGAGTTCTGGGTGCTTGTCATTTGCTCTTTGGTCTGGGGATTTGATGTAGTGTCTCATGTTGGAAGGTTTGCTCTTTCTCATTCTGATATTATTTGGTTGCAGTTGCTGTCTATTACCACTGGGTGGGGGTCGAGAGCCGTGTATTCTGAGCTCTCTGCCTTCAGCTGAGATAGCGTGGGGCAGGTAGGGGGAGGGGCACTTTCTCCTGAGTGCACTCCAGGATTTCTCTATCAGCTCTCAGTATCTGGTCTCCTGGGTTCTTGGCTTGATGAGGTCACCCCATGTGAAAGCTTTCACCCAATTAGAGGGCTTCCTTCTAGACTGCAGGGCCTGTGGGAGTCCTGGGTGATTCCATGATTGAGCGACCCCTCCCCAACTCCTTCCCTCATGGATCCTCCCGCAGCAGCGATGGCAGTCTTTAGGGGAGGGAGTGAAGTTCTCTCTTACCCCATTCCAGCTTCTCTGAGGGGGACTCCAGTCTCTCCACCCTCCATCATGTGGCTGTGTGTCTCTCAGAGGTTTTTGTGTTGTTAGGATGTCTTCTGTTGGAGTATGGATGTCCCTTTTTGTTGTTTGTTGGAGGGGACAGAGTCCTGGGCAAGGTCACTCCACCATGATGCTGACATCACTCCTCCAATTGCCCTTTTCTAAAAATAATACTTGAGTTTTTTAAATTTACTAATGTCCAGTTTCATCTTCCAGGTATTTGAATTTGTTATTTCTTTAGAATCTTTGAAGCTGGAAACAATTATCTTGTGGCTTCAGTGATCATTTATTTGCATCTTTGAAAACTTAAGGAAAGGTTATGCTCACTACATTTTTCTTGTCACAACATTTCTTTATCTGATTTTGTTATTTTCATTAATTCCTTACTTCCATCATTTCATTCATTTGTTGGCCTGGGGTAAAGTGTATTACAAACTTAAATTCTGAAATACACAACAAAAAATTTTTAAGAATTCCCCATTTCTTTGTGAACAGTAAATTCACTGTTCACTTAATGGAAAGGGACTCCATTTTATGCCTTGCTTCCTATAATTCTGCTGTCATTAGCCATACTAGGCCTCTGAGAGAAAGCTCCAAAGAAATGTTACACTCTAATACTCCACTTTTGACTCTTCTAGCAAAATACACAATTCTTATCTTATTTCCTAATATTTATCACAACTCATCTTGGCAATGTTTAAAAAGCAGACACCTTTGAATATTCATATTTCTCATAGAAATGAGCATAGTTTCAGCATATTTTATATGTTCACTGCATAGTTGGTGAATGAATTCATCTCTCAAAAAATTCCACACAGCTGAATCTGTTGGGGAATTTCACCCAATCTAAGCTCTGACTTTACAAGGTGACTTGGGGGTTGGTTTCCCAGAGGGAATGATCTTTCAGTGGTATTTTGAACATATAAAGAAGAAATTGAAAACCAAATATGTGGAAGAAGAGAGGAAACCATTAACTAAGATATCGAGAATGGCAATATAGCCATGAAAAGGTCAAAAATCGTAATGGAAAGGGGTGGCTGGCCCAAAGGGTTAAAACCAGAGCCATTATTTAAGGGACTGAATGATAAGCAGTCATGGAAGATAATGTGATTTGATCAGACAAACTTACCAGACACTCAAAGTACTTAATACTTAGCATGCACTAAATTCAGCAGCAACATCAATACACTGAATGAATGTTGGGCTAATTGGAATAAACACCCATCCATTTCACTTGAGTAACATGGCATTGATGATACTGTATGATTTTATGGGTGCTGCAATCTGGACTTTACCACAGTTCTTATATAGTATATTTCTATAAATAGTTGTCTTTCTCAGCTGAACTCTCTCAAAAATTTACTGGTTTGGGAGCTGTTTACAGGAGAAATTTTAGGAGAGAATATATTTAAGTGACAAATTAGTTTTGTGCATGGAGTTTTTGTAGATGCAAAAATGAAAACCAGATTCTTTGGAAAAATTCCAGATCTCAAGGCACTTATTAAAAGATTAGCGTTGTATCATAAAACTCTTCAAGCTCTAGCTTGAAACCTGCTTTTCCTGTAAAGTATGGACACGGCCAAAGAACTTCCTATAATTAACTATCTAGATTATCTAATCTTTCTTTAGAGAAAGAATACCAAAAAACATGTTTAAAAAATATTTATAAATCATATAGTCTTATAAGTTTGAGACATTTTACATACAGAGGTTCTCTACACTAGGAAGAATAACATTTGACATATTCCAGGAAAAAGATCGATTGTCTATTGAAAGCATTTTTTTTTTCTGGTTGTACAACTCAAAATAACACATGCAAAGCAGTGAGAAGTTCTGTTTCCCTGATGAATTGAACTGAAGATCTTCAGAAGCCAGCTGAACTTTGAACCTCCCTTCATGTTAATGCTTTTGGCTTTGAAATATAGTTATATACCAACTATATTTCCTAACTTTCATTAGGAAACCCATGTCTCCAAATACATACACTAACTAAACATGACAGAAGGGTCACTGCATTATTTTTTTAATAATTTAAATGTAGTAATCCAACATGGTATGAGACTAAAACACAGTAGAATTTTAAATGTGACTGAAATGACAATTTCATAGGCAAAAACCTTTATGCATTATTTTATTTTTGTCAAACACAATAGCAGGGGTAAATTTACTCATGGCCTAAACAAATGTTCAAGGAAACAAGAGTTTGTAGAAACGGCATCATTGTTCAACGCCTATTCCTGTCTTTGTTCTTAGTTTGCTGTAAAACTTGGCCAAGTTATTTAAGTTTCTTTTACTGTGGCTCTTTCTCCACCAAATAGGAAACTGGCAATTACCCTGTGGGCTAGTACTATGTGGTCAGCAAGAGAATTGGGGTTAATAAGTGGAATTTTAATCCTAGATAATCCAGTGACTCTGTCTCTGTGTTTGGAAATTTTGCATTAGAATAAGGAAGAGCAATTAACTTTCAAAGGACAGATGGCATTAGATTACAAATAACACCAGACTCCTCTAAATAATGCATGGAGGTTAAATCCAAAAACAGCACTATTTTAACCTCCACATCTTAAAAAGTCTCTGAAAATTGAGCAACCAGAAAAAAATACCAAACGCATGTTTAAAATTTGTATATTTCAGGAAACCTTAAATAAAAATAGAGTTTAAAGTTGCTCAGCTTGGTGATTTATTCAGAGAGACTGTGCAGTCTGTCTTTGTGACTGACCCTGTTTCTACTGCCTCCATGTGCCAAGCCTTGGCATGGATGAGTGCAGCCATGGGATGCAAGCTTCAGATGGGCCTGTGATGAGCCTCACCCATAAAGGCATGATCTTATGGCTCCCTACCCAAACACATATTAAGAACCCACCATGTGCCAGGCCCTAGGGATGCCACAGTGACTAAGGAGCTCCCATTTCAATACTTTCCTATATATATTATTTAAGACATGGTACTTGTCCTCAAGGAAGTGGAAAGAGACTAGTCTAATAGCTAAGTGCAGGAGGATATGAAGTCATCTGAAACAGTTAAATCAAAATAGGCTCACAAATCACAGTCACTGACAAAGGGGTCTCTCTGTACGGCCTAAGATCTTCTATGCAGTTATGAAACAACTTGGGGCTCTCCATGGTTCATTACAGTGAAGATTTCTATTTCATTATAGGATCCTTATACATCAATACTGTGTCCTCTGCATTTTTAATAAGTTTCTGCTGAGCCAAATAAAGTGCTGCTGACACTAGATGCCCCACATATTCATTTTATAAATATCCATGGAGAGACTATGTGCAAAGCATAGTGCATATGCCAGGTTTGAGGACAGGGAATGCAATAATGAGTAAAAGTGGGTTCCTAAATCACAAGGGAATTATACTTAAGGGAGGAGAGATAGAGAGATAAACAATTATATAATGCAAACTATTCATTATGGGATTATGGAGGAGAATATAATTGTATTTATTTGTGGGCCAGATTTATGAAAGCAGTGGCATTGAACTGAACATAAGGGCAGAATTTTGTTAAGCAAATAAATAAATTCCAGGCAGAGAGAATGTCATCATTATATTCATGCAGGTGGGACAGCACCAGATGTTTTCAGAAAATAACAAATACTGTATTTCATTCTCACTGGTTAGTAGCAAAAAAAGAATGAGAAAATGCTGGGAATACAGTTTAAAATCAGAGCAAGAAAATCTTTGAATGTCATGCTTAGGGATATGTATTGCACTATACAGGCAATGGGGAATCAAAATTATTGAATCAATCTTTTGCTGGGAGCTTCAGCCCTCCCCTCATGGCAGAGATGAGGAAACAAAAGCCAGAGAGGTTTAGTGATTTGGCTGACATCACACAAATATTAATAGTGGAATTACTGAATGTTTTTCTGTAGGGAGCCATAATGATCTGGTTCTGCTTCTGGAATGGTGTTTTGAAAATGTTATGGAATGAAGTAAAATAGGGAGAGATCGAGGATGGGAGAAACCAGTCAGAGAGATCTATTAGGGACTAAACAATACATAATGAGAAGCTGAAACAAGATGGATATGAAAATAAAGGAGATTATAGACGACGACGATGATGATGATGATAACGTGATGACGATGACAGCAAACATGTACATAGTGATTACTCTACAAGGCACTATTTGAAATATGTTACAAACGCATTTAGTCATCATTAGAACCCTATGAGTAGATGCTATTATTATCCCATTTTACAGAGGAGGGAATATCATCATAAGAAATAAAACGATTGCCAAAATGACAGGATTTCACTGGAGCACCCAGGATTCAAACCTGGCATTCTGGCTCTACGGTCTAATTTCCTAATCAACGAATGTGAGAAAGCTCAATGTACAGAGTCTACAGACAGAATTAAGTACTGTTATTGTGGTTCAAAGAGGAAGACTTAAAGCAATGATAAAAGGTTGAAATTTCGATGACTGGAAAAATGGTGTCTTTGTGTGTGTGTGTGTGTTGTGAGGAAGACTGGCCTGATCTAACACATGTGTCAATCTTCCTCTATTTTTTTAACATGGGGTGCCAACACAGCATGGCTTGAAGAGTAGTGCTAGGCCTGTGCCTGGCATCTGAACCAGCGAACACTGAGCCACCAAAGCAGAGCACACAAATTTAACCACTACGTCACTGTGGGGGCCCCAAAGCATATTTTTAAAAAATGGAAACAAGGATGCCCTTCTAAGAGTATTTGAGATATGTTTGATTTTATATGCTGGCATGATACCACGGGAGAAAGGGAGGCATTAAGAAATGTAAGAGTAAGTTTGAGAGATTTAAAGCTAAGAGTAGATGACAGAGATTAACATTAGGAGTTAATCTTAGAGAGGTGAGAGTTCAAGTCCCAGGGCATGAGTGAAATCTTCAAGAAAAAAGAACTGAAAAGAACTTATCACTAAGGAATGAATGGAAGAGGAGTTCATGAAAGGTTCTGGAAGTCTTTCAGAGAATAACAAGAGAAATCAAGAAAGTGTAGTCATGGAATCCAGGAGTAGAGCATTTGGGGAAAGGTCTTGTGTTAAGCAGAGACCAATCAAAGAAGAGGAGAATGAGAACAGGTGATGTGATAGGTAACTAAGAGTCCCTGGTGACCTCTGATGGGCTAGTATAGGACAGCTGTGGGGGCAGAGATCAGATCAGAAACCACTTAGAAGGGATGGGGAAGTCATGATGTTGGATACTCTGGTGATAAAAGGAAGGAGAGGAGTAGGCTGATAACTTGAGAGGAGTAGAGAATGATGCGAGGTTTTTGAAATTGCTGAGAGCCAATCATATCTGTAGACAAGAGATGTCTATATTGGCCATGTGATTTTTTTATATCAGCATTAATGTCATTTCTTAAAAAGGTACCCAAGTTACTGAATTAGTTCAGAGACCCCCTAATATATCTAGGAAATAAAATAATTGTTCAACAAAATAGCCAGTAAAGATGATGGTGATATTAATGCATTGCTTAAAGGCAGTCTCTAAAGGAATTTTAATTCTGGATCAATCAGTATTGTTTCTGCACATAAATATGATACAAAGAATAGGGCACAATATCTTTTTTTTAAATAGAACATGGAAATATTTAAGGAAGCAAAACTAAAATGGCGAATCATTATACTATCATCAGCAGCAACACTGCAACCACCACCAACCTGGGTGATTGTGTTATTCTTTCCTCTCTACCTTCAACATCCTTGTATTACTGCACTCACCGTCAATTCTACTACTATTAGATTCTTGCTTCAAGCAAAAATGTCTTCCTTGTTCCCATTTAGATACTTAAATAATGTTTACTACATTGAATTGTGCCAATTATGATAGACTTTAAAAGACCAGCTCAGTACTTGAGATAGAAAATGTGAAAACCACAATTCCACTTTTCTGAGGGCTTGTATTCCATCAAAAGAGAATATAGAATATAGCATTAAGAGCATCAGCTATGGTATCAGAAAGACCTGGGCTCAAATCCCATGTCTCTTTTGCTATATATGTGACTTTGAAAAATTATTTCAATAAGCCCTAGCTTCCTTATCTATAAAATAAGGCCGATAGGGTTAATGATATCTTTTTGATAGGATTTTTGTGAAGATTATATGAGTTAATGCATACACAGTGTTTAGTACAGATTGTAACCCATTTTAAACTCATCACTATTTACTGTTATTTTTTCCCCTTGTCTTGAGAGAGTAATATGCGACATATCCTCTACACTCTTTCTATGAACCATCCCATCATGCTTTCTATCCTCTTTGCTGCTGCTGCTGCTGCTGTTTCTTCTTTTCCTTCTCCCCCTCCTCCTCCTCCTTCTTCTCTCTCTCTCTCTTTCACTTTCTCTCATTTTTCAAAAGGAATGAGTATCATCGGGTTTAGTAAAAGAATAAGAGGAAATGCATTTGTTTGCTCAGGTGCCATAACGAAATACCAGACTGAATGGCTTGAACAATAGAAATTTATTTCCTCACAGTTCTGGAGGTTAGAAGTCCAAGAACAAAGTGTTGGCAGTTTTGGTTTCTTCTGAGCCCTCTCTCCTTGGCTTGCAGATGGCCATCTTCTCTCTGTGTCCTCACAGCAACATGGCCTTTCCTCTCTGCATGCATCCCATGTCTCTTCCTTTTCTTAAAAGGACACCAATTATATTAAATTAGAGCTCACTCATATGACCTCATTTAACCTTAATTACCTCTTTAAAGACCCTATCTCTAAATATACTCACATTCTGAGGTACTGGGAGTGAGGGGTTCAACATATGAATTTTAGAGGGGACAAAATTCAGTCTTTAACAGGGAGAAAAAATAATATTTTCCATTCTTTATACCTATATTACTTAAACTAATTTAGGTGGAAAGAATGCCATCTCATAAAAATGAATATTGTTAAGCAGATTATTTGTTTCCCTTTGGTCAATGTCATTGTTTCTAATGTAAGAAAACATAAATAAAGATTGAATATAATTTCTCTATTGTGAACAAGTATTCATTTGATATATGTTTTAATTTAATCTAATATTTACTTGGAAAACGTAGAATGGCATTAGCACATTTAGAACAATATCAAAGATGCTGAGATGAATTCCTAAGTACATAGTACAGATAGCTGCATTTCAATTATACTTTGTTGATTAGTGAAGAGAAAATGCCAGTGTAAATACATTGCTTAAATATAAAACATCAAAAAGGGATTTTTTTATGTACAACAATTGGTAAAGTGTAAACACAGAATGTTGATGTTTTTCATGTTTCTCTTAAAATGCTGAATCAAGTTCAGAGCCAGAGGCACAGTGCCAGGCTGTCGGCTTTGACAGTTCAGCTGAAGTAAAGGCTGCCTTCCAAAATGGGAAGGGCAAGGAGCCCAGAAAAAATACCTCATCCCTGAACCACATGAACACTTTAAGCACTTGACTTTTTCTTAATACATACCAGCTTTGCAGCAAATCTAGAGAAATTATTTTAATATATAAATATGCTTCTGTGAATCTTATAAATGTGCTTTGTATTAATTAAACACCAGGCATTAAGTCAGTATGAAGTATCCTTCTAACCTGTACTGGGAAAAGAAGCTCCAATCCCACCTTTGGACTCTTGCATTATTTAGTGAAAATTAAGATTTTAATGAACAGTTTTCTTTAAATTATACCTTTACTCTATTGAGTACCATATACTAAAGAACATCTAAAAGTGAATGCAGCCATATCCTCAAGGATCAGGAGAGATCACAGAACACGTAACTCTTGATGGCTGCTTATTAATGTCAAAAGAGAATTTGGCACAAAGCAAATGTAAAGATGGTATTTGGGGATGGTAGAATTTTTTTAAATTTAATATCCACCAAGAATCTTTTTTTAAAAGTACAAGGTCTTAATTTGATCAGTTTCCTGTGTAAGTAAAATCATCCTACATTTAGTTTGAAAAAATTTAAGAATAACATCAAATGACATAAGATAAAACTTGGCTGGCAATTAACAGTTTTCTGCAATAAAGCTTATTCCTGTTACTTTAACTGTACAGAGTTAGGAAATTCAACTAGGTTACACATCCCCCAAATAATAGTTGAATACTGAGAGCTCAATTAGCCAAATAGACAAAGTACTTGGAAGAAGAGTCATCTCCTCATAACTACATTATCTCATTTCTCCACTTTCTTTCACTAAAGCACTGAAGCTTTTCAAAGAAATTGGACTCTCCAAATGAGTAGCAGGAGAAGCCACCTTTACTGACAGGTAGTAATCAGCCAAAATGGAATTTCCAGGGTGAAAAATTTATCTGCCTCAATCATATCCCTGATGCAGGCATGCAGCCTTGCAGTTTGTCTCATTGAACCAGCTATTGGGCCAATAAAAAAATGGAGAAGGAGAGTGGGAGGTGAGGAAAGGAGAAGAGCAGGAAAAGAGTAGGAGGAGAAGAGCAGAAGGAAGAGGAGAGAAGAGCAAGCCCAATAAACTCCAAATGCCCAGAGTGAAATGAAATGTTGAAAAGGACTGAGTCATCCATGGATCTTGTCTTGCACGTTATCCAACCTTGCTGATGGTTAATATTTATAGAAACGACACAACATAAACATGTGTACATGGTGCCAAAAGGCAAAACTGAACCTCCCTGGAGGCAATCTTTAATCAGCAATTATGCCCAGGAATGTAAAGAGGATGGCACGTTAAAGCAACTTAGCTAATAACATGCACACACTCAATGATTTATAATGGACTAGCAACAAACAACACCAGTTCAATTTATTAAACTGTCTGTCCACCTCCTCAGGGAAAGGAAGACATAAATTTTGGTAGGCTGATAAATGACTTGTATTTACTCGGAAGGCTGTGTTAAGTTGTGCATAATTATTTCCCCAGCTATTCCAAGAGCAGCACCTGGAGCAAGTGGAATGCCTAGAATGTTCTTCCCATCTTCCACATACAAATTGAGGCTAGCCTGAAATTTGGCCAGGATGATAAAGTAGATTAGACCATAAGGGAACTACTGTAGCAGTGACTCTGATATACAAAATTTAGAATAGTTACAGGTTCCAAATAAGTTTCCTGAATATCTACTCTCTCACATATACACACACTTATATTAGACATTTAAATAAACACATACTTTATTCAGTCAACAAGCATCTATCAAACGTCTCCTAGGTATCAGAGAAAGTACTAGTTGCTAGGAGTAATCTAATAAAACATGATTCTTGTCTTCAGAGAAGGTGAAGAGAAGGAAATATAATTTATTAAGCATCTTCAAATACCTAATGTATGTGATCACAACACTGCTGTGAAGGTGGTACTATTTTCCTCATTTTATTGATACAGAAATTAAGTTTGAGGAAACTAAGTCACTGTTTATTATCAATTACCCCGTTAAGTAGCAAAGTCAGTATTTCAACCAAGATGATCTCTCAAACTGCAAATTCCGAGCTGTCTACACTTTAGTGCCAATAGTTTAAGCAGGGAAGGTGGGCACGTAAACACTTGTCATCAAAAGTTAAGTAGTAAAATGGAACTGTGTAAACTGTAAAGTAATGGCAAAAAGAAGAATGGTAAATTCTGCATAGGGTGAAGGCAAAGGAAAAAGGTCTGACAAGTCTTTTCCAAATTGAAAACGTTTGAGCACTGTCTTTAAGAACAAAGAGCAGTTCTCTACTCACTACTGGGGCGCACACGGTGTGCCCTCTTAAACCCTCTGCAATCCCCAAATACACCATACTCTTGACCCTATTTTCTCTTTGTCCATGCTACGTGCTTTGCCAGAAATACCTCATCCTCTTTGACTACCTGGTGAATTACCAGAATGAAATCTAATGGTCTTAGAGACGTGAAAATTTATAGAAATTTGCCCAATGACTTATTCATTCAGCAAATATTTATGAGTCTGTAGTAATATACCAGACACTGAATATTTAGAGATAAGGACCAATAAATCTTGACCTACTGAAAACCTAGCTGGGGATATAGAAAATTAAATTATGATTACAATAAAATATTTGCTATGTTAAAGGAAACCCAAGAGAAATGAGAGAACAGCAGAGGGCACCGAAGGAGGCTTCCCAGAGAAGGATAGCCTGGTCTGCATCTCAAAGACTGACTGGTTGTTGATATGTAGAGAAGAAAAGAATTAAAACAAAGAAATCTAACTTTGTGTGTCTTGTATTTGCTGGAAAATATCATTAAAGTCTTGGCAGCACTGCAGTGAATTGTTAATTGCATAATCAACAAAAGAGCTGATTAAATTCATGAGACCACAAAGTGACACACAATAGCAGTTCCGTAGTATAATTCATGTCTTCCCTATGCACCAGCCAGGAGAAATTTGACAGTGATATGTTCATTCGAGGAAAGATAATTCTGAACTTAAGACTCTATCAGACTCAATTTGCTAACAATATCGATTTCCCGATATAATCTACAAATGAAGAAAAATTTAGTTAATTGGCATCAAAGAGGAGAAACAATCATGACTACATTGACAAGTGGAATGAGAACCTTATTCTGACCTGAAAGACATGTCTATGTGAAGAACCTTTCTAGAACAGCTTAGACCAACAAGAGGCTTTTCACTCCGGGTTCTATGATCCTCTCCTTCTCTCTCTCTCCCTTCTCCTCCTCTTTCCCCTCTCCCTCCACATTTCCCTCTATAAAGATACACACATATATAATATATAAAGCATGTTATATACATATTTTATATATATACATATATATTTACACACACATCTTTCCTTCCTATTCCCTGAATCTTTGCAATCAATAAAGTGGCAGGTGTTGCACTATCTCAAGCCTGGATCTCAGCTAGTGTATCATTGATCTCTTCACTTTCCAATTTTTTCAACCAGAGATGTTAGCATTCACCGTCCAGCTAAAAGGTCCTCTTAGGTATATAGTGTATGCTTTTAAAAGTACTGAAGGTTTTTTTAATTCAGTAATAAAAGTATAAGAAACATTTGGGGGGGGGGGGCACTAGCTTGTTCCAGGACTTTTACTTGTATTAATTATTTGAGTCCACACAACAACCTATTATACCAGTACTATCATTACCCCAATTTTACAAATAAGAACCTGAGCTACAAAGAGGTTAAGTAACTTGCCAAAAGTCACACAGCATTTGAAAGGGAAAAAAAAAGGTCAGAAAAAATTAGGCATCATGCTCATTGTCTTTCAGAACACTAAATTTACTGAAGGGATGTGTAGGGAGCTTGTCCTTTTTAAGGAGCTAAAAAGGCGATCTTATAGAAGAATAAATATGGGTAATACATAAGACAAATGACAAACAGTATTCTGGAAAGATAAACAACTCGTATCCCAATGACAACAATTTCCTTTGAATTTCTCTTGTAATTTAATTTTTGACGTTGCTCAGTCTCAAATATCTTCTGGCTCTTGCAGCTGAATTATAAGAATAAGCCTATAATTCACCTACCTTGGAATCTAAGCATAGCTCGGCTTTGAAGTTTTTCACCTTTGGACTTAGGTTTTTAATTATTATAATCTTAATTCCATCTTTTAGCTTTTTTACTAGCAATGAATACTATACTATTTTTCTGGTCAAGTACTTTTCTACATAAGTGTGCAAATTTATCTGCAAAAATACTAGTGTGTTTAAGGACTATAGTAACAATATTTCAATGCTATGATAAATGATATCTTCATTTCATAATGAAATTGCCTCCGTATTCATGTCTATACTAGCAAAGGAACGTATAGATATGATATAAAGTATAGAATGATAAGACTCATTATTTCGACTTAATTTTCAGATGTTTAAGACATAAAAGGCAGAAATGAAAAGCCTCAATTTTAGGATTTTGGAAGGAAAAATTAGCTAAGCCCTCTAATTAAACAAGGGGATTATTTTACATTGTTATATTTTAATAACAGGACACCTGTTTGTTTACAGAAAAAGATTCAATTATCAACTAGACATTAAGCAACCAGGACAGAATTTAAAACCTGGGAGAATTTCCACAAGAAACTGAATCTAAATAAAGTGCTGGTATATTTTTCCTTATCAATTTAGCACTGAAGTATATTATATACTCCCCAACATCTTCTCCATGAGCTCTTAGGCCCACATTCCTACTGATGTTCTCCAGAAATGCAAACTAAGATGCGAGTTGGCAGCTTCCTGGAAAGATAAAAGAGGTTTTGGAGCCCAAGCTGTGCACCTGGCCAGATTCCAGATGAGTGGTTTCTTCCTGAGATGAGGCTGAATCAGCCAGGAATAGCCCAAAGGCAGTAAAAGTGAATGGTAAATAAGTAAAATGCAGCACAATGACAGAAGATTAAGTGGAGACATAGAATTTGATCTCTAATTTTATACCAAAGACTTTTAATTATGGAAACCTAATCCTTTGATTGTATTTGTTGCTTTTATGTTCAGAAGTGGTCCAAGAGAATTAGAAATGTGTGCTACACAGCAAAACCCAATGAGCAACATATTTCTTCAATATCCTTTCCTCTCAGAATGAAACGATACTCATTCTAAGAAGCAAACATAAAACTGGTTTATAAGAGTAGGCCCATGGTGCCAGCAAAGAGTTTGTCTTCATTTTCCAAAATAGCTATTAAAAAATCATCAGCACGTTATTAGTTGTTCTCCAGAGAAACAGACTACATACATTCATTCATTCATTTGTTCATTTATTATAAGAAATTGGCTTACACAATTATGGAGGGCGACAAATCCCAAGATTTGCAGTAAGCAAGCTGGAGACCCAGAGAGCTGGTGGTGTAGTTCCAGTCCCCAGACCTGCAGATTTGAGATGAAGGAAAGGCCATTATTTCAGTCCAACTCCCAAGGCAGGAAAAATAATAATAATAATGTTCTAGCTCAAGGCAGTCAAGAAGAGAAAATTCCTTCTTGTTTGAAGTCGAGTCGGTCTTTTTGTTCTAGGCAGGCTTTCAAGTGATCTAGACAAGGCCCACACACGTTAGGGAGGGCAATCCGCTTTACTCAGTCTGCTGGTTCAAATGTTAATCTCATCCAAAAATACTCTCACAGTCACACCCAGAATAATATTTGACCAAATGTCTGGGCACCCCCTGGCCCAGTAAAGGTGACACATAACATTAACTATTACAGCATAGTAAGACAAGAGGAGAAAAATAAGATAGCATCTATCTATTCAAATCTGGTTTTTTTGAATTTCTGAATGTTGAGCCACCAACATATCAAAGGACTTGTCCAAGGCCATAAAGATCATTAGGATGGAAGCTGGAATTAGATCACAGATGGCGAGACTCACACAATTGTATAAATCACACCAAGCTAGTGTTCAGTAAAAGTATACTTAAAACTTGAAAATGTTATTTTTTTCTGTTCTTTTTTCTCTTTCTTTTTTGACTCATCCTCATTAAATGCAGGATTATTTTCTATAGAGATTTCAAACAATTTTAATCTGCTTTCTAAACTCACACTGATCGCATTTTAAAACTCAAGAAACAAAAACTATCAACAAGCAATCTCATTACACTGCTCCCCAAAATTGCCTCTCACTAAAAAAAAAGATAAAGTGCATTCTGACACAGAAAATAAGAAGTGCTTGCATTTAGGCTGAGGTGGAATGTTATTCCAAAGAGTGCTAGTACCTCACAGGAGACAGAAAACCAATTTCAATATTTGTCTTTTACAGACAAAAAACAAATGATGCAAACTCACCTGAACAAATGGCTCTCTTCAGGCCTCGGTCTTTTTTCTTTCCCAGATGATGGCCGTCAGCTGTCTTACCATATGCAATGTAGGCCTTGGCTGTGCTGACTTGAAAGAAAGGTCCCACATTCAGGCTGAACACATATGCTCTAAAGGTTGCCCTCATGTTTTCAGTCTTCTCCTTTCTGCTGTCTACAGAGACCATAATCACAGTCTAAAACTGCCACAAAAACGACCAGCGGGCCTATAAGACCCATGTGCAATCTGGACCCAGGATTTGTTGCTTCTTTCTCTTTGCCACGGCTAGCAATGGTGACAGCAGATATGAATAGAAGAGTAAGCACATCTCTAACACAATAACCCGCATGCCATAAATCCCCTCATGTTCACCCAGGGCTGATCATCCACGGTTCCCGTGTCAGCATTCATTCTGAACTTACTGCATGGAAGCATGAAAGGTATCAGATCTTGGGCTGAAATAAAATGCCATAAGATGCTCAGAAGAGGAAGGATTTTTTTTGCTGCTGTTTATTTGCGTTTTTTGAGGAATTAGAAGAAGCCACAGCCCTATTCCTTACCTGGACATAAAAAACATTTTCAACAAAACCCCTTCCTATGGCCTAGGGGGCTCTTCATCATCTGGTCAGCATTGTCTCTAGCTCCATCTCCTAGGAACCCCTCTGTCCCGTTCTCCATTCCCACCACACTGGCCTTGCTCCTTCCCACCTCAGGGACTCTCTACTTGCTGTCCCTTCTGCCTGGAATATCTTTCCCTCCGCTCTATAGCAGGATGATATATTTTAAAATATTCCCTGATGGTACTTTTCCTTGTCTGTAATTTGAATTTTTCTCTGCAGCTCTTCTCCTATTAAGACAGATATGACTTTAGTACTTATTTCTGTAGGTAAGTGAAGGGCAAATACCATCTTGGGAATCAGAAGGAAATGATTTGGAAAATTCCTGCCTGACAGAAAGAGAAAATGAAAATAGAACTCTGAGGTGAAGAGGGAAAACTTCCCCACACAACCCTCCAAGGCAGCCTCAGAGTAAATGGGGAGTGTTGGGGAAGGGGGAGAAGCTGTGACTGGAAAAATATCCAAATGGTTCAGTAAAATTCCAGAATAAGGGAGTTATTGCTTATATATCCAGATACAGTCTCCAAAGATGCATTCCTTCCAGAGGAGCCCTGAGCTTGTCGTGGGGCCATGTGAACACTGTGCCTGAGTGATTAAAATAGAAATGACTGAGGGGAGGGGCTGGGTGGATGGAACTGAAATAGCTCCTTGTTTCTTCTCAGCTTTGCACGACATTTAGGGGATCTAGAATTCCTGTGTGTCCTCCTGGTAGATTCAGAAGATAGCTGAAGCTGTAAGTTCAGGAAGGTCGTCAGGGCCAGCCCCATGGCATAGTGGTTGAGTTTGGCGTGCCCCAGGTTCATGGGTTCGGATCCTGGGCTGGGACCTACACCAGTCGTCAGCCCTGCTTTGGTGGCAACCGACACATAAAACTGTGGCGGAAGATTGACACAGATGTTAGCTCAGGGCTAATCTTCCTCAAGCAAAAAGAGAGGAAGATTGGCAACAGATGTTAGCTCAGGGCTAATCTTCCTCAGCAATACAAAAAAAAGGAAAGGTGATGATACTCCAGCAGTAGGATAAAGGCTCAACTTCCCAAACCAGGAATCAAAAGGGAGATCTCTGCAAATCTACAGCGCTAGTGTGTTTGGGGGGCAGGGGGAGTCAACAAAAAAGAGAGATGGTGACCAGGCTATCTGGGAGCAATTACTATGGACTGCCTGAGCTGAGAAAGAAGACTACAAGTTATAGCAGCCATAGATAGGTCAGCAGCAAAGGCAGCAAGGACAGAGATCCACATCCAAAGAGCTGGCAAGAGGGGCCAAAACCTAAGTCAGAATTATATGGACAAAAGAAAGAAAACCTATTTGGCAAATGATTCATCATGTGTAAACTTCACCCCAAGTCTTACTGGTGCCCCTGTTCAAGTTTCTTAAAACTCTACACAGAACGTTAACCTGCACATAGGCTGTTTATGAAACTTAGACTTGGAACCAAGTTATCTTCAGAACAATGATATGACCCGGTTTGAGAAATAAGCAGAGATATGTACAATCTACGTAAAGAGGAAAAGGGAGGAAGGAAGAAAAGAAGGAGGAAGGAAGGAGCAAGGGAGGAAGGAAGAGAGGGAGGGAGGGAGAAAGGAAGGAGGGAAGGATGGAGAGAAGAAAGGGTATAGGATGGAGAGAGGAGACAGAGAAGAAGGGATGGAGGGAGAAAGGAGGAGGGTGGGAAGATGGAAGGAAAGGAAAATGGAAGGGGGAAGGACATAAAAAGAAGGAGATGACAAAGGAGGAGGAAGGAGAGGAAAGGAGGGGGGAGGGAAGCAGAAAAGGAAGAAGGAAGGAAGAAGGATCTTCTGGATTCTTTCTTCTTTAAGAACTGCATCTGTTTTCAGAGAGGACTCATCCTTCAGCTCACAGTTGAATTATCACTTCCCTGGTCTCTTCCACTGGGTAAAAGCCCCTAGCACATGTTCTCATGGCACGATTTGACTTCCTTCACAGCAGTTACCTCAGTTCCAACTTCACAATTATTTGTGTGATTATTTAAGTAATTCCTAGCTCTCTTTCTTGAAGGCAGAGAGCAAGGTGGCTTAAACTTACCATTTTAATGGCAGTGTTTAGATCGATGAAATATAGTAGGTATTTAATAAGTATTCACTCAAAGAATCAATGATGGAATTAGGATGTTTTATTTGATTGCATTTTTCTCCTTCCACCCGATGATCCTTTTCTTACTATTCCTTCATTTAAAAGGTTTTATAGTGGGCCTATCTTGGTGAGTTTATGAAGTAAAATCTAAGTGATCACTTTGTATTTTTCTAAATGTTTATTGAAAATTTGCCATGAATTCATGTTTGATTTACAAATCTGTAATTGTTAAGAGTTTAAAACACCATAACAATCCAGTTACATAAAAGAAAAATATATAAATTTGGATTCGAGTAAGGAAGTAGTCCAACACCCAAAGAACTAACATGCAAAAGCTGCTGATAGTCCCCTTAATATCTGTCCTCGGCTTCACTCTCAGAATACTGTATGGCTTAACATTTGACTCTGCAGAATACAAACTAAATTCCCCATTATCATTTGCAGCAATATTGGGCCTTTGACTAAGGTCTGCCATTGAGAGGACGTGGATTGTGTAATTTCTGCATTATATCCTTAATGGAAGGGGCATGTCCTTTTCATTTGCTTTTTTCATCCTGCTGCCTAGAACATAATCATGGTGCTGAGCCGTACTGGACAGTGCAGATTATGGCAGCACCCTGGCAGAGCATCAAAATGAAGGAGTAAATGAAAACAAGATATCAGAAAGATATCTACACTCTCATGTTTATTGCAGCATTATTCACAATAGCCAAGATATGGAAACAACTTAGTTGACTGTCAATGGATGAATGGATAAAGAAGATGTACATATATATACACATACATATATATATATGTATGTGTATATGTATGTATATGTGTGTATATGTATATGTATATATGCATATATATGTGTGTGTGTATGTATATGTATATATGCATATATATGTGTGTGTGTATGTATATGTATATATGCATATATATGTGTGTGTGTATGTATATGTATATATGCATATATATGTGTGTGTGTATGTATATGTATATATGCATATATATGTGTGTGTGTATGTAAATGTATATATGCATATATATGTGTGTGTATATGTATATGTATATATGTGTGTGTATATGTATATGTATATATGCATATATATGTGTGTGTATATGTATATGTATATATGCATATATGTGTGTGTGTATATGTATATGTATATATGCATATATATGTATGTGTATATGTATGTATATGTGTGTATATGTATATGTATATATGCATATATGTGTGTGTATATGTAAATGTATATATGCATATATGTGTGTGTGTATATGTAAATGTATATATGCATATATGTGCGTGTGTATATGTATATGTATATATGCATATATGTGCGTGCGTATATGTAAATGTATATATGCATATATGTGCGTGCGTATATGTATATGTATATATGCATATATGTGCGTGCGTATATGTAAATGTATATATGCATATATGTGCGTGCGTATATGTATATGTATATATGCATATATGTGCGTGCGTATATGTAAATGTATATATGCATATATGTGCGTGCGTATATGTATATGTATATATGCATATATGTGCGTGCGTATATGTAAATGTATATATGCATATATGTGCGTGCGTATATGTATATGTATATATGCATATATGTGCGTGCGTATATGTAAATGTATATATGCATATATGTGCGTGCGTATATGTATATGTATATATGCATATATGTGCGTGCGTATATGTAAATGTATATATGCATATATGTGCGTGCGTATATGTATATGTATATATGCATATATGTGCGTGCGTATATGTAAATGTATATATGCATATATGTGCGTGCGTATATGTATATGTATATATGCATATATATGCGTGCGTATATGTATATGTATATATGCATATATATGCGTGCGTATATGTAAATGTATATATGCATATATATGCGTGCGTATATGTATATGTATATATGCATATATATGCGTGCGTATATGTAAATGTATATATGCATATATATGCGTGCGTATATGTATATGTATATATGCATATATATGCGTGCGTATATGTAAATGTATATATGCATATATATGCGTGCGTATATGTAAATGTATATATGCATATATATGCGTGCGTATATGTATATGTATATATGCATATATATGCGTGCGTATATGTAAATGTATATATGCATATATATGCGTGCGTATATGTATATGTATATATGCATATATATGCGTGCGTATATGTATATGTATATATGCATATATATGCGTGCGTATATGTATATGTATATATGCATATATATGCGTGCGTATATGTATATGTATATATGCATATATATGCGTGTGTATGTGTATATGTAAATGTATATATGCATATATATGCGTGTGTATATGTATATGTATATATGCATATATATGCGTGTGTATATGTAAATGTATATATGCATATATATGCGTGTGTATATGTATATGTATATATGCATATATATGCGTGTGTATATGTATATGTATATATGCATATATATGCGTGTGTATATGTAAATGTATATATGCATATATATGCGTGTGTATATGTATATGTATATATGCATATATATGCGTGTGTATATGTATATGTATATATGCATATATATGCGTGTGTATATGTATATGTATATATGCATATATATGTGTGTGTATATATGCACACACAAACACAATTAAATATCATTCAGCCATGAGAAAGAAGGAAATCCTGACATTTGTGACAACATGGATGAAACTTGAGAGTACTATGCTAAGTGAGATAAGTCAGACAGAGAAAGACAAACTGTATGATATCACTTATTTTAAAAAGCTAAAATCTGGGGGCCCGCCCAGTGGCATAGTGGTTAACTTCACCTACCAGCAAATGTTAGCTCAGGGCCAATCTTCCTCACCCATGCGCCCCGCCAGAAAAACTAAAATCTAAATCCAAAAACAACAAAACTCCTAGAAATAGAGAGTAAAATGGTGTTTACCAGGGGCTAAGGGTTGGGGGAATTGGGGAGACTTTGGTCAAAGGATACAAACTTGCAGTTAGAAGATGAATGAGTTCTGGAGATCTAACACAGCATTGTGATTATAGTCAACAATGCCATATTATACACTTCGAAGTTGCTAAGAGACTAGATCATAAATGTTCTCACCACAAAAAGAAATGATAATTATGAGACAGGATGGAAGTGTTAGTTAATGCTCTTGTGGTAATAATCTTGCAATATATAAATGTATCAAATGAACACATTGTACACCTTAAACTTAATGTTATATGTCAATTACATCTCAATAAAAAAATTAAAAGATAGAAGGAGTGTCGGTCTCTGTAACAGAGCTGCCGTGTCAGCTCTCAACCATCTACCTGAAAACTGTTACATGTCTGAGAAAATGAACTTCTTGAACTTCTCTCAATTGAACCTCTGTTTTTTGAATTTCCGTTATCCACAGCTGAACTTATATCTTGACCAACACAATAGTGGTGACTTTTGATTTACTTTTTCAACTAATCAAGACTGTAATCAATGTCAGCAGGCATTCATGGCAGTATTGTGTGTGTGAATTGCATCAACCCTGGATGCTGCAACAGAAAACAAGGTGGAGAGGGTTAAATATGATGTCTGAGCCTGGACTTATTTTCTCACATTGGTGAAGTCAGATTATTTTGAGGGGTTTTATATTCTTTCTAGATGTTATATAATTCTTTAGAAGATGAACACAAAGCAATTTAATAGTCCACTAGCTTTCTCTTACTTTCTCCCAGTAGCTGGTGATTTCCTTTCTTGTTAAAATTATTACTATTGATTAAGATATATTCTTATTAAATTCAAAATGTTAAAAAACTACGCACTTTCAATTATATTATCATCATCATTTAACTTTTTTTTTTACCTGAGACTCTAAGAAGCTAAATAATACGTAAGCTTATGCTTGGAAAGTTTCAAATGCATTCAAAACACAGGATTTTGGGATCCTGGTTTTGGATCCTTATTCCAAAGAGTGCCTTAAAAGATGTTTTAATGTATGCTTTAAGCAATTTGTATGAGCCTCAATTCAGTTTGAGCATTTTTCTACATATTACTAGTCATTGATGGATATCCTTTCTACATTTATTGGACATGATTTTTTTATGTTATGTTTTTCAGGATGCTCACTACATACACGATCTATATATTTATCACTTAATATATATTAACAAATATATTTATTTTCCCTATCCTTGACTTAATTTTCTAAGCTTGAAAGTAATGGGGGACATCAACAAAAGAAATGGTAGATATAATTATCTACATTGAAAATATAAAATTTATTTAATTCACTAACAACATACAAAAGGCAAACAAAAAATGAGAAAAAATCCTTATTTTATATTTACCTTAAAAATATTTGTATTAAAATAGCAGGAAATGTGACAATATCCATAATAGATAAATAGCTCATAAAATTGATTTTTAAGACCCCCCCCAGAGGACAGGCAGGCAAAAGAATGAACAGATGCCTTGTAAAACAGGACATCAGTTTGTGAAAAAAATATTTACTCAACATAGTAGGAACTTCTGGTTCCTGCCCATATGGCAACTTAACATGGGGCTTCTGGCTTCCTCTGTAAAATTAACCCTGGAATAACCATAGAAGTGAGATGGAAAAATGTATTTCAGAAACTAACCTTTCCATAGCGATACTAAAGCTGATTTAAATGATGTGTTAAGGGGAGGTAGGTGCCTGAAGATTGGGACAGAGGACAGCTGGAGGAGCAGTGAGAAGACGTGTTGGAATAAAACTTTGTAAACACTGCACTGGCCTCTCCTCTGTGTGTTTGGGAGAATCGCTTCCTATGCCTTCACCATAAAAATCAGGGGCAACCTTTCAGATGCCAGTGCAGATAGTCCACGGTATTATCAAGAGACTGCAAAAGCCCCAGTGGCGTGGACAGTCTATAGAAACAGGTGCCATTGAACATCTGCCCCCAGACATTCACTTTTACCCCCTCCCTATTCAATACCCCAGGGCTGTTGAGTTGCAACCTAAGGAGGCAGCCTCCTAATGCTGTTTCTCCTTAAGGCTTCACAAGAGGCAGAACAGAAATAACATGCAGGAAGAAAATGGAATAATCAAGACTGGGTCTGTTGCATCTGAGGCTCTCCACACTGGGGTTCATATTCCACCCCCCTTAAGTTCACCAGAGTAGAGAACACTGGAAGCTAGTCTTCAATCCTTTCTCCACTCACATTACTAAACAGGGTAGCTCAGCCCCCAAGGGACAATGGGTTCACAGGTCAAAATAAGGAGTATGAGTATCTTGACGAAATTTGTAAACACTAGATAAAAATATGTCAACTGAATTTATTTTAAAAATTAGGTCAAAAATTTAAAATAAGCTTTAAAATATACTAAGGACTTAAAGAAAGAGTCACCCAAATTTAAATAAAAGGCTGCAAATTGAACAGGCTCACAGAGTGAGAGATAAGGAAGAGTCATACAAAGACATACAGCAAATTTACGACTATCACAGTCAATGAGACAACTCTAAATACTTCCAAATCAAAAGAGTAGACCTTTTATAAAGAAACAAGATTCAGTTTACCATCAGACTTACCAACCATCATCTTCGGAGCAAAAACACAATTGAGAACTATATTTTTGAATATTAAAAGAACTTTAAACCTACAATTTTGTATCTAGCATATCATCATTTAAATGTAAGAGTAAAAATTATACATATAAGAGCAAAATAAAAATAAATTCAGATATATGCCCTTAGAAGATTTACCACCCACACTGAAAATATTTTTGCGGGAAGTATGCAAATAAAAGAGAAACAAATCCAGGAGAGGCTAGGAGAGATGTGGAAACTGGGGCTTTTCAATACCTTAGTAAATTGATTCCTATGTTTTTAAAGCTAAGATCAAAGAACAGGAAAAGAGAATATATAAAGACTAACCCCAAAATTGATTGTGACAGAGCTGGAGAATATTTGGGAAAATAATAATCATCTTCCAAAAAACTCCAGTAGATCTGAATAGGCAATTAAAAATGCACACATGCATACACAAAGCTAGCAAGCATATTACAAGATGCTAAAAATCATTGATATTCAGAGAAATGCAAATTCAATCAAGGAGACAATACAAATTTTAGCCTGGCAAAATTAGAACACCAAGTGTTGATGAGGATATAGGTATACAGAAAACTTATTGTAGTGCTTGTAGAAATAAATTCTATGGTACTATTTACCTAAAGTAACTACTGCATACACGACACGCAGAAATTCCAGGGAAATTTTCACAAAGGTCCATATGGGAATACATATGAGGGAATCCTATGTGCCATTTATTTATGATGGTAGAAAATTGAAAGCACCCTGGAAATCCACCACAGGGAAAGAGGAATGAGCAAAATGTGGCACAGCACTGAGAATTTTGCAGCAGTTAGAACAATAGATTTCCTATACAAATAATAACATAGATAGATCTTAGAAATTAATGTTTAATAGAAGAAAACAGGAAATAGAATGAGATACATAACATAATGAACACAAATTAAATACATGTACACAAAACACTACATGTTTTGCAAGAAAATTTTTGAGCCAAAAGTTATACATGAAACTTGATAAAATGGTTGCATACTAGGAGAATGGGCGTGAGGTATGCATACACATAGGTAGATAGATACAAAGATGATGGAAAGATGGGTAGACAGATGGAGATAGCTAAGAGAGAGAAGAAGGATATTGGGTGGATGGATGAATAGATAGCAGAGGCCTGCAGGTGTGCATAATAAGAATGTGCCCTGATCCAAAACTCAAAAATTTGTGCGTTCCAAAATTAAAAAGTTCACTGCCACTAATAATTAAGGAAAGGCAAACGAAAATAGGATACCATTTCCTTCCATTTTTTAATTTAAGGACAACAGCAAGTTGATAGGAGTATAAAATAACTTCACTTATAAATACTGCTGGTAGAAGTATAAATTGGTATAACCTTTTGAGGGAAAATTTGACAATATGTAACAATAGCATTAGAAATGATCATGCTCTATGATATAGTAATTCTTAAAATCCATCTTTACAGAATTATCAGAAATTGACAGCTTTATGCACAAAGGTGTAATCCTAGAAATATTTAAAAAATTAAAAATTTTAAAGTAATCTAAATGTCTAATTAAAATTTGGTATGATTGTCCCCTACATGGTACCTGGAAAATATGGAGAAATTGCTGCTTCTACTTCTGGGACAAGAAATGCACAAGAGCTGGGAGGATTTTTCTTTGTGCCAGAAAGCAAGGAAGACACCCAATATAAACAGGGTCATGTCAAATGGACACAGGAACTAACCTAAAGGGATTCCCACTGACCAAAGATAGGCAAGTAGATTATCAAAAAGAATAAAAACTGTAGTATGAAAATGCATTCATTCATAATGAAATCAGAAAAGCACAACAGCTCTTTGGTCACCACTGGAAATTGTTCAGGCACCAACTCATTATCAGGACAAGTGAAAAATAAAGAGAAAGAATCACACCTCATCTGTGCAAACTATGTTTTAGAGAAACCAAATTGTTAATGAGGGAAAGTTCTTTGTGGCTAATAAATGCAGAAGAGAAGATGGACTTAGAAAATTAACATTTTTGCAAGCCCTAATGAAGTTATGGATCTGGTCAATCCTCATCAATGCATGTCAAAATGATTAAAAGAAGGATTGGGGGGTGTTCTATTGGGCTGACAACACATGATCTACCTAACCGTCACTAAACATGGGCAACCAGACAGTATGGGCCTCGGATGCAATGAAATAAGGACACAGCAAAAACTATGACATATTCTTGACAAGAAGAAATTGAATCTGACTCCAATCAAGGTAACTGCAGGAAATATAGAGGTGAGAGGAAGAAGTAAAACAAATCATGAAGAATCAATCAGTCAAATCAAGAACACACTGAAGTGTGACACCTGTAGTGGGACACACTACAGGACAAATAACCGGGGCACTTTTCAAATAAAGGACATAAGAAAGGGGAGCAGGTTAGAAGCTTGTTAGAAATTAAATGAGATTTAACAAACATGACAACCAAATGCAGTGATTGGCTTCTATTTAAACAAGTCAACTCTAAAAAAGATATTCATTGAGACATTTGGGAATATTTGAATATAAACTCAGTATTGGGGGAATTAAGAAATTATTGCTACCTTTTTTGGATGTGATTGTCATCTTAGTTATACAAAAAACATTTATCAGATATACACTTGGAAATATTTACAAGTGAAATTATGTATGGAAGTTAAAATATTCCAGTTTAACAAGGAAATACTCCACTTTAAAAAAATATCATTGGGATAAATGAAGCAAGATTGTCCAAATGTGATTAACTGCAAAAAAGGAAATTCGTTACACTATTTTTTCTATTTCTATGTGTGTTTGAAAACGACTATTACAAGTTATAATAAATAATAAAATTAAAAGTGATACATTAATTTGATAGCCTCATATGCCATACAGAAACAGCATTTTATCAACTTTCTAACAATACGGTAAAATGTGTTTTCTATAATGGCATGCCTTTAAAAAGGCAGAAGACAAGATTTTAGGATGCTCTCACGTATACAACAAAAAAATTCACATAGAAAAAAATAAATGGGCCTAGAAAGAAATCTAGAAAATATTCTGCCTTCAATTAGTAGAATAATGTACCCATTTTTGTACTTTACTATATACGTTCCTGCAGTTTCCAAATTTCAAAATTTCTTACTTTTATCATCAGAAAATACTTTTAAGAATATATCCTCTCCCTTTTTTTTCTCACTTGGATTCATGAAGGTTGTCCAATCAAGATTTTATTTCTAGAATTTTCTATCCCTCAAAAGCCATATACTTTTTAAAAATCCTCATCGTGGCAAAATATCTATGCTTCTTTGATCTTTTTGGAATAGGATTTTCTAAAGTCTCAGCTATAAGGTAAATATCTTTAAAAATCCCTTACTCAGTGTGTTGAGCTTCAAAATCGTCTGCTCATTTCCTCCCCAGATTTCTGTGACTTCATATCGCACACCAATTTCCATAGAGCTCCAGAACACAATGTCTATACACCAATACCCAAGACAGCAAAACTACAATAATTTGTTTTTTAGTTAGCAGTCATATTTTGTGTCCCAGCTACACAATTAATATATAATAACGACTAAAATGTTATATCAAGATAATAAACATGATGTCTGATAAAAATCTATTCCTAATTAACTCTCCCTGACCAAGAAATCATGTAAATTAGAACTTAAAACAAATCTCAGGAGTGAATGCACTTATTTAGTTGTCTGAAGACCTTTCAGCAATGTTGGAACAGCTGTATAATCTCTCCCTGAGTAAGCTTCTTCACAACTTGTCTTTCCTCAGCTCTTCAAAGAATAGCAATGAAATCCATGTTTTTTCTTCCTCAACTAAAAATCCCACATTATATTTCAAGTTTGGTGCCATTAGTTATTCTCCTGAATAGCTGAAATTAGGAAATATTATCAGAAAGACTATCCATTAGTCTTCATCACCTACTGTAAGACCACCACCATCTCTCACCTGCGCAATGGAAACGGTCTCCTAACCGATCAATGGACATTCACTCTTGCCCAATCCATTCTCCAGAGCAAGGATTAAATAAAAAGCAAATATGATCATGTCATTCTCCTTAAAACTCTGTTAGGCCCCCTTGCATTTAGGGTAAAGCCTCACCTTCCCAATATGACCTACAAGGCCCTGCTGGACCTGGCCCCAGATTGTCCTTCCCCCAGCTTGATTGCCTATCACTCGTGGTTTTGCACTGTAAACTGCCTGACAGTTCTTAGTTCTTCCCAAACTCCAACCTCCATTCCCTGTGTTTGGAATCCGCTCCCTCCCCAACCTCTATTTCTAGTCATTCTTCATCTGGCTAACCTACTTATACTTCATGCCTAAAATTAAATATCACTTCTTCAGAAAACTCAGGAAAGCCTTCCCCGACCCTTCTTGACTCTCATATTGTGTTCTCATAGGTCCATATTTCTCTTTCATGATTTTTAAAACTATGCTTAAATAATTGCATGAGTGCTTATTTAAGGTCTTCCCCCCTCACTCTACAAATGCAAATTCCTGAACTTGAAATATGTATATCTATACAGTCTATACCCCCAGTGTCCTGATGGTGGTCAATAAACAGTCAAAATGCTCCTTCTATCTTTGCTTATTTTTTCTGCAAAGTGAATTGCTTTGCAAATGAAATATGTTATCTTTATTGTGAGAATAACTAAGAAGGTAATGAAGTTTATTAGGGAGAAGCTTGGGGCAATGGTGTTAAGAGGGTAAATGCCACTTCAGAATGACATCACCCCCTGCACTTGGAAGCTGGTGAGTTAAACTTACAAAGGCTCACACTTTTTCAGCATCCCCATAGACTGAGGCCTGTGTGTATAAACGTCCCCCTCTGCCCACCCCTCTCTTCAGAGGAAACACTCAACTAGCCAGTGAATGCTTCTCACCCACAAATCTTCTAATACTCCACATCCAGTTCAGACGTGTTTTAGAAACATTGTTGGAGGGTAGATTGTAGTGGGTGTGTGAAATTTTATAGTAGGAAATTATTTATATTAGTCAAAACATACATATTATATCTGTAGTTTAAATTCCCTTTTCTAAACTGCCCAAGATTAGAAAGAAAGGAATAAGCCAAAATATAAAATGTAAGCTGGGGGCTGGCCCCGTGGCCGAGTGGTTCAGTTCGCGTGCTCCGCTGCAGGCGACCCAGTGTTTCATTGGTTCGAATCCTGGGCGCAGACATGACACTGCTCGTCAGACCACGCTGAGGCAGCGTCCCACATGCCACAACTAGAAGGACCCACAACGAAGAATATACAACTATGTACCTGGGGGCTTTGGGGAGAAAAAGCAAAAAATAAAAAAAAAAAATCTTAAAATGTAAGCTGATGACCACCATAAGAATTTTATTTAATAACAATATGTTAAGGAAAACAATGAGCTTGGGAGAGATGTGCCCAGGATAATGAGAAAATAATAAAATGGGCTCCTAAGTCACAGAGGGAAAAAAAAAACAAGATTCTTGATCTGGAGTTGGTTTGAACAGCTGAGTCTAAAAATTTACGCTCCTGGCTTTCATTTCATACATCAAATGATGGCCTTTTGGGAGTCTATTAGGGTGTTATGAGATCCTATTTCCAATGGGATGGGTTCCCCAAGCCAACAAGCAATGCTCCAGATACCAGCTGGGTGTCCTATAATTCAATTCAATTCTGACACTATCTACCTGGAGGTAGAATCAGATCCCATAAGTTAAGGTTTCAGTCCTACAAAACTGCCTCCACTCCCACTTCACACACCACTTACAAGTCCAGGTTGTTACCTGTACTCCTGACAGACTTGCTATAAATCAGAGCTTCCCAGGATCCCCTCCTCAAGTTTGATTAATTTGCTAGAGCAGCTCACAGAACTCAGAGAAACATTTTACATTTTACTTACTGGATCACCAGTTTATTATAAAAAGATATAACACTCTTCCCGCATCTCCACATGTTCACCAACCCGGGAGCTCTCCCCAAACTCTGTCCTTGTGGGTTTTTATGGAGGCTCCATTACACAGGCCTGATGGATTAAACTATTGGCCATCAGCAGTTGAACTCAACCTCCAGCCTCTCTCCGCTCCCCAAAGGTCAGGGAGGTGGGACCAAAATTTTCAACCTTCTAATCCTATGGTTGGTTCTACTGGCAACCAGCCCCTATCCTTAGGTATGTTGCAAAAGTCATCTCATTCACAGAACAAAAGACCTTTATCACTCTCAACACAGGAAATTCCAAGGGTTTTAGGAGCCTGGTGCCAGAAAGGAGGATGAAGACCAAACATATATTTGTTATTAAAAATCACAATATCACAAGAGGAATAAAACCTTTAAGCAAACCAACTCAGTAAGATCACTTCAAGAGACACTTTTACCTTGAAAATTGCCTGCTCACCTCTCAGACTTGTGCTATAATGTTTGTAGCTTCTGCATCCTTTGAGCCAAGGATTAAGAAATACACACACACCCTCTGCCCTCTCCCTCCTTCTCTATTTTCATTATCTTTCTCTATAAAAAGAGGAATGAGAATAGGGAATTCTGCAGGGCTTAAGAATGTTTTAAAGAAGGCTCAATTTTCATTCCCAAGTACAATAGGAGCAAAGTGTCATTTACAAAGGAAATTGTGTGCCCTACTTGGGATTATGGATTTCGAATTCAAATTCAGCTCAGAAAGACAGAATATCTTTAAGTCAAAAAAAAGATGGTAAACCCAAGAAATTTATATAGCTTTGCTTATAAGTATGTTGCTTGGTATAGTTTGGGATGTTCTGGTTTTTGTCCGTGGTTTAGTTTGGTTCCGTGTGACATTGTGCAAGGTGGTTTGCTTTATTATTTTTAATAAGAGAAGCGTTATTCTTTATCCTGGGAGTGGTCACTTAAGGAGTTCATATACTTATACAAATTTAGAGCAAAGACACACTCGCCATGATCTGAATTAGGGTGTGCTTGAGGGATGCTACTACTCACAACCCTCGCACTCAGAAATTATCAATAAGGCAAAATAAAGTCAACTTGTGGGACCTCAGGATTTGTTAGAATTAAAAAGTATTTAAAGCCTAAATCCTACTCTCTGAAATTTGAAATAAGGAAAATTTTTCCAGGGTATACTGTGTAACCCTGATCATAGTCTGGTATAAGGGTATGGTTATGGGACTCCTAAAATAATATGACCATCTAAGCTAGTGACACTGGTTTTATACTAAGAGTACAGAGGAAGAGTTGATTTCTGAACAGTGCATTTCTAATACTGGAAGATCTTCAGGGTCCAGCCAACCTAGCTGGGTGATGGGGAACAATGAGGAAAAATGGCTGAGCAAGGTAGGTAAACTAAAGAGCAGGTAGGTCCTGGGGGGCCTAGGGAGCAGACCCCTTGGCAGTGCTTAGCACTTGGTGGAGCGGAGGGGGGTCCATGTGGAGGAGTGGAATTCAAGCTCCCTGCCTAGAAGAACACAGCTGCCTGCAGAGGTCAGCCTAGGCTACTGTGGACAAGCGTCCATGAGACCGTACTAACTCAGCATCAGCAGTGACACCATGATTAAGTGAGTTTTCACGTTCCTTGGACAATCTGGCAAAGAAGAGTGTGGTCCTGATGGAAATGCTGGACACCCTGCCAGTATGAAGGTGGAGGTTCAACGAAGTATTTGTGACAATCAGAGAAGTGATCCTATTTGTACTGTAAGTTTGAGAAGCAGGCCATATTGGTCACAAACATAATTTAGACTATTCAGGAGGGTTCAGTGTTATTCCTTGAACACTACTGAGACTCTCCTTGACTATAATTATCAGCTTTGACAACTATTGGGATGTGAATCCCATACACGATTGCACAATTTGTAGGAAAACACACAAGCTGATTCAAGTGAGTCAATATTGGTAAAGATTTGAAATGTGCCAGACACATAGTAAGTCCTATATAAGTGTTTGCTATTATTTGCTATATTTCTTTTTTCATGCAACTATGGGTTTGAAGAAAACTGCCTGCAATGCTTATTTAAGTCTTTGATGTGTTTTAAAATAGAAAGTCACAGAAACCCATCAATTGTGCTCTATTTTGCATGTGCTGGTGAATATTTTTACCACTGATATGAGTGGAATTGGGTGTGGTACATCAGTACCACTTAATAAAATTTCATTTCATGAATTATTTGATAATGGGGATTGAAATAAGTACAAAAGATTTTTAAATGATTACCTAGGCTGCTTAGGCTTTTAAAATGCACTAAAAATAGGCAAGAGTGAGAGGCTAGTTTCCTACAAATTTTAAATAACTTAAACCTGAAATATAAAATCATCTCTGGCCTTTGTACGTAAGACCCACCTGTTAGTGTCCTAAATGGATGCCATATCTCTGATACTAGATGAAAGGTTTCACAACTTACTGACGACCTAAAATGCCACACACAGACTTAGTTTTTAAATGTATTTTCATTGACAGAAGACAATTATTTCTCAATATGTTTTAAACGTTTGATAATCCAAAATTTTAAATAAGGCCTGGTGTAGTTGTTTTTAAATGCTACTTCAATCTAAGAAAAGAAAATAGTCCTGGAGTATTAGAGATTCCTATAGTTATACACACAAGAAGACCTGTTCAGTAACCAATTTAATTAAAAATATTTTTATTTTTATTAACCAAAAATATTTGTATCATAGCTTGTCTTCTATATAAATTTGTAAATTTCATCTTAAAATTTAGTCCACACACAGGTGATCTCTAAATAAGTGGTATGATATATTTGAGAATAAAGAAATAATCCCACTAATATAAAATTAAATTTATCTTCCTTCCCAGAAAATATGAATTTCCACCTAGAAGAAAAATGTCACAAAAACCAATAAACAATTCTTAATTTTCTATAAATGGAAGTTCAGTGGGTGCTCCTCTCCTGCATAAACTTCTGTAGACTGAGTCACTAATTTAGCTCCTGGCCTTTATTTGTGTCCCTTTACAAACCCCCTGGCCATACAAGTGAAATTGCTGGAATGATAACCTGGTCACGTCTCTCTCTTTCCTGCTTCTAGTACTTCTCAGGATTCCAGTCCTCTACAGACCAAATTCCAAATTCTTCAGCATCACACACAAAGCTCATCATGATGTACATGGATAGACTAACTTTCCAAACTTATCTTGTGCTACTCCTTTCTCACACCTTACACTCCAGCAATTCGGACCAGCTTACAGCACTTCAAGCACACCATACTGTTTACATGTCCATGTCATCGAGTATCTCCTATTATTTACAGATGATGTTGCCTCTCCTAGAATAGCCACCTTCTCATGCTCCTGTTCCAAATCACCCACATACGCACACCTGCATTCTGTCTGGATAATTCCTATTCCGGCTTCAAAATCCAGTTCAAAACCTGCCTCCTTCCAAAAGGCTTTACTGTCACCTGCCTCTGGTAACTCAGAGGAGAAATGATCATTCCCTGCCCTGCGTAATCTCTGTATCTTCTACATGCATTTATTAGTGCAGTCTTTCATGTGCTATTAAGTATATTCTGCCTCCTGCAGTAGATTACGAGCTTCTGCCCAGCAGAGCCTGTGCCTGATGCCTGTTTATCCCAGGACCTAGCACAGGAGCACACGGAAGCACACCATCACGTGTCTGCTTGATTGGTTAGATTCAAGGGGACCTTTAAAGAATATTTTCTTGCTTCTGTTCCCTTTAAAGTCACACTAAAACTCTGAGATCTCAGCAGGCCCTGTTGTTCTGTATGAAAAGGCCTTTATCGATGCTGAGCCATTTAACAAAGAAGCTCTTTCTGAAAATATTAGAACCATCTTCATTTACTTAAATTTCCAGAAACCTGCAGTAGCAAGTCTAACAACAGCCTTTGAGCAAATTATACAACCTATTTCCATTTTTGAACTTTCATAATTTCTAAGGGCAGATGCAAGGAGAGAAACAAAAATGCTTCTTCAGATAAAGGTTGTGAGTTGTGAGCCTGCTTTAAATCACTTAGAAGCTCTGCTCTAGGGGGGAAAAATCACATTGAAACAAAATATTTTTACCAAAAATGGAATTTCTAAGATACTACATCCTTCGAAGTGACAACACAATGGCAAATTATGACCCCCCCAACTCAGAGAAGCAATATCATATCTAAAGAAATACAGATCAAATCAGTGCTGAGCAGCGAGGCTTTTTCATGGAAAATTAACAAGGTAATCACCCAGGCTTCTAGGTGCTGAATCACTTGCTACCTGATGGAGGACTGGTCCAGAGAAAAGCACTGAATCATCTTAGAGTGCCCCAGGCCAACCATGAGTTGACAGATCAGGATTTAAAAAGTCATGGCAAGGGTCATCAATAACAAATAAATAGGGATGTGTATATATATATATGCTGAGGATTACAGGAGACCTTATGAATAATACCCAAGTGACATGAAACTTAATCCTTGCCTTCAATGAGTTTATAGTCCAGGAAAGGAAATAAAGCTTAAACAGAGAAAATGCAAATAACATGATTTTCAAACACAGTGCGAAGTAATAAAAGATTAAGTTTCTGATTGGTTCATTCCACTAATATCAATTAGTTGGATTGAATACCTAATACTTTGCCTCATAGTGATACAGACAATAGGAACAATGAGACTTCAAAGGAAGGAGATCTCTGTAGGTTAGACTGTTATCAAAAAACTCCAAGGAGAGGTTTGCAGGAGCATTCAGAAGTAGGTAACATGAAGATTTGCAGAGAAAAAGGGAAATGGCCCAGAGGTGAGAAACGAGTATGAATCAAAACACATTACCAAGTTACATTTTTAATTTTTATTCAAATTCTAAAATGACTTGTGGTTTTATGTGCTTCAAGCCCTGGACTTGTGGAAAAATATAATGGAACTCTCCTTTCCTTCATTCTTAACACTGATTCCTTGACATGACTGTGCTCTCTCTGATTCTACCCACTTTCTCGCCTCTTTAACAATAGGAAAGAATGGAAAAAACTTCCCCTGAATGAAGAGAAGACCATCTCTAAAATGACTTGTGTGCTCGTGGAGTATGTAAAGAGAGAGGGATACACAAGCTAATCTGTGAACATTTACTTGCTGAAAACATCCCCTGCGGCTAATAAGCTCATCTAATAAACATATTCAACACTTCAATAAACAGCATCTATTTCTACTTGTTTCTTGATGGTTGCTTTCATCCAACTTCCTCAAAGCTCTTCAAAGACACTAAGCCACATTTTCCACAATTCTAAGTCACTCCCTGGAGGTAATTTGGGCAGTTAAGGAGGTGCATTAATTCTTTCAGACCACAAGGGGCCTCTTTACTGAATACATAGTAAAAAAATAAAAGAGAAACAAAATTCCCCTGAGCCTCAAAGATGGGTGAGAACTCTTCCCTGGGCCTCTGGGTAACATCAAGCTCTCTGCTGCATGTTAGTTAGCACAAAGGAAATAGAATTTTGCATTTTGGTTTTACCAAACCCAAGCAGAATGTCCACCAATGACTGACACTCTTATTCTGAAATGAATTATTTCTTCACTATTTAAATATTGTGTAAAAAAAAAAAAAACAGCTATGACTATAACTGCAGCAGCAAATCAAAAACATCAACCAAAAAGATGAATCAACACAAAAACTCCAGTGGTCAATTGTACCCAAAGTTTAGAAATATCAAGTGTTCATTAATTGCAGTGTTCCTACACTTGGATTTTATTTCCCCTGCTTAGATAAGAGGCAGTTTGCAAAGCTGATGATCTGCCCCAGAAGTCTCCTCTAGATATATTGAGGGTTTGAGACTTGTTCAATTCTGATCTTGAAAGCACCTTGGAGCATCATTTAGCCTTGAGAAAGCAGATCCAGACAAGCACCCACTGAGAGAATAAAAAATTAAGATCCTCTTCTCCAGCTGGATTGTGCATAACTCCTGCTAAAGCCAGGGAAGATTTGCATCATAATGGAAAGATCACGTCCTTCAACCCGTTTCTGGGGACAGAAGCGGCATTAAGATTTATGCTTCATTTCAGCCCCCATCCCTGTCTTGTCATGTCTATTTTACAATCTCAAACAATTTGGAAATGACTATTAAGAATTTTTCACTTAATTGGTTCAAATATTTACAAGCATTAGTGAAAGTGCATGTAACTCGAGAGAATATGGCAAGAATGTGCAGGAAAATGATGGGCTTGCATCCACTTTTTGTGGTTTGTGATTCCACAAGATTTGCTTATCAAAAATCACTTTGAGCTTCTTAGAATTAAGCTGTTCCATTTTGGAAAACGCAACTTTATCAAAATAACCAGTGATAAGACAGAATCTATTTTCTACAAAGGTGTTTAAAAAGAATCTACAATTAGGCTTAGCAAGTATATCATTTCGGGTAAGATAAGGAAAACATTATTCAATCCAGGTACCTCAATAGAGGGAATTTAACATGGGTAACTACTTCAGAGAGGTTGGAAGAGTTGAAAACAAGGAAAGCTAAGGCAACCAGAAAATAACAGCAACAGGAAGTTGCTACCATTTTAGGGCAAGTGAGTAAATGGAGCAGATGGTGCTATCAGAGGCAAGGAGAGAAGGCCTCCACATGTGAGCTGGAACCAGGCAGAAGCAACTGGGAAGGAATGGCTTTCTGAATAGATCCAGAACCACGGAGGAGATGTAGCCACTAGAAGCACCACTAGAAGCACCACCAGCTTCCTCCCAACGCCTGCTTGCCAATGTCCTGGCAGTTCCCCCCTTTGGCCAAACCTAATCAGAAGTCAGTGGGAAAGGGAGCCTGGGCAGTGTGATTTACAGAGATCGGGCCTCCCGTGGAACAGAGCAGTGTAGAGGAAGAAAGGGGACTAGATCTGAGAGTAAACAGTCAAATGTTGAGCACAGTTTATCCTGTTTGCTTCTCAGCATCAATCTTTACCCTCTACCCGTATTTAAGCTTAATACAACAGGAACTACTTGTATCTCCCTATCATGATGCAACTATCCTTCACACAAACTAAGACACGCTCACCCTCTCCTTCAAAAAGGGATAGAAAGTGCCCACCAATGTTAATTTCTCGCATAACTCAGTCAATATCCTACCAGAGTATTCTGTAACCTAAAAACTAATTGTGAAATTAAGGAGAACACTCCTTACATAAAATAGTAGAAGAAAGGAAAGGGGGAAAAGAGAAATGAGTGGTTAATATTGTCAATGTCCTTCAGCCAAAGACCATCAGCTGAACAAGTTGAACAAACTGGGTTTGTTATTCATCGCATTGAGGTAGAACACATGCCACAGGGAATTGAGAGGTGTCTTGGTAAGAGGGTGTTAAAAAGAACCCTTTACAGGATAGGTTTGGGGTTTTAGTTGAGTGATTTGGGGAGGGCCTGAGGAAGTGGGGGCTCACCTTAGATGGTGGGTTGTCAGAAAGCAGGGGCAATCCTATGATCAGGTAACTCAACAAATCCTATCTATAAAGAGGTCAAACTAGAATGAGGATAAATCCATAATTGAAAAAGCAGCAGCAGTTACTCTTATTATGTAGGAGAGGAGGACGTTTGGTTGTTTGCGGCTGGCTCAGCGACCTTACTTTTGTCTCATTTTATTATGGTCTCAGAGTGACCTTGACTGATACTGATGTTCTGTAAGATTGTTTATGTCCAACAGGAGAACAATTTGGCCTAGATCTGAGAATCAGACCAGTTACCAGATGTCAGAGGCTGCTTTTTTTCCTTCCCAATAAACACAAAACTTATATTCATGTTATATATGTAAAATATGCATATCCTTTCTGGTCTTCCTTCCAATAACTGATCATGAATGATAGTTAATATGTTAACACGTCCTTCTTCTACCACCCATCCCATGTTCTCTTTGCCCTTAGCCAACACCTTGGCAGTAGAGATTCTCCACCCAGTGGAGTGACCTACACATTCTTGCTAAAGAGGCTCAGCCTTTGGTGGTCAAGCCTTTACTGGATTTTTCTAGTCTCTCATTAACATTTAATATTCTCTATGAAAGTACTAATTGTCCAGTGAATCCTCTGGGTTCCAGATGTCTCCACTGCAAGAACAATACAACTTTCCCTTATCATTTGGAATCAGTCATCTCAATCAGTTAATAACCTCTTTCTCTATCTATTGGTTCAGTGCCATGAGGAGCCCCAAATGGCCAGGTAATCTCAACTTCAATTCAACTCAAGAAAACCATCTTTACACCACCCCCTACACCCTCAGTAGAAACCTCCTTCCCTGGTAAGAAAAACCTCTGAAACATCTAAAACCAAGTTTTCGGGAATGAAAGTAAAAGTCATTAGAGACCAAAGTTGTTGGGAAGGAAGGAATCATTAGATATAGTAGTGACAGAAAGCACTCCTACTCCCACCCCTTGGATTTGGCTGTGAGAGAAAGAGCACTATATATTAGCTGCCAATGCAAAGCATGTATGGCATCCTGTAGGATAGCATCACAGGCTCACAGAGTATCAAAATGCAACTGGGGCCATATTGAATTTTCAGTAAGCCATTCCACAGTTCTATGAAGCCAACTTTTTCTGGGCAACAGGGTAAATGTATGACTAGCAGATTCTGTGGCCCATTGGATCACTTCTGCTGTAAAGTGATTTCCTTGGTCAGATATACTATGTGTGGGATAACTTTGTGCTGCATAAGTCATTCCATGAGTCCACCAATGGTGTACTGTCAGAAGCATCTTTCACAGAGAAGCTGGATGAAGTATATGAGGAACCTTTGTACTATTTTTGCAACTTTTGTAAGTCCGAAATTAATTCAGAATTAAAATTTTTAAAAAGAGAGAAGGCTAGGTAGGAGAAGAGCAGTTGTTTCAGCTGACAAGGAGACTCAGGAGGAAACTGAGGATTCAATGTTTTGCAGAGACAGGGAGAAACATGTTATTTTAATCAAAACCGCATGCCTTTTTTATGTCAAAATAAGTAATTATTAAATGCCTGATGCAACATAGCAGGTTAACTTATCTGAAATTTTGTTGAAATACAGAAGGGTTATTTTTTCCATCAGACCTGTTCAAAATATGTTTAAAATGGTTTTGGGGTTTTTTCCTTTTATTTCCAGGGCAACAAAGAATTTCCATCTTTTCTATATATTTTGTTCTATATGCAGGTCTTTCTTAAGTTTTTGAGAAGGATCTTTTTTTGAGGGGGCATGTACTTTCCAAAATGAGTTTAAAATTTAAATACCAAAACAAACCCACTCATGGAGCACACAAACTTCACTACACCACTGGGTTGGCCCAAACTTGGCCCAAAACCACTCATTCTTAAAGAATAGTAATATTTGTATTCTTTTGGAATTTCAGTTTACTGCTTGTCTGGTTATTCTCTGGATTGGTGGCCTGCCCTGTTTCATAACTTGCAACCTGAATCTGCTCTATCCATTAAAACAGTGCTCAATGGATAAACCAGTGTGTAGTACCCGTGATGTGCTTGTATTTTCAGACAAAGGCACCATCTCCTCTGGCAGTAGAAGAAACACTTTTTACTTTTGTCCAGTTATTAAAGGAATTGTAATTAGATACATGAGTTAAGTGGCTCTATATTTCTGACTTGTTCTAATCACATTTTAGCATCTTCAACTGACTGGTGTCTAGAACAGCCACCCAGCTGACCTACTCCTCAATCTGGCATTAGCAGAGGAAAGAATATGATTGCAAAACTGAAACAGTCTAGTCCGTGACCCCATTTTCCCCATTTTCAAATAATACTGCAGCATTCAACTTGTGCTCACTTGAGATTTCTTGGCAATTCAATTCTGAAGTCACAGAAGGACAATTGGTGAGAGACCAAGGGCAGGACAGGAAAGCCAAGATGATCAAATGATGAAGGACTTGGCAAGCAATGCTAAATACATTGAGGAGTTTAGACTTAAACTTTATGCACTGAGGAGCCCAGAAAGGGCACCAGGCATGGGAGTGGTTTGAAGAGATTGGCATATTTTAAATCGATTTGGATTACAAGCTTCTTTTTCAATATGCAAATATACCTCAGAGGCTAAGTCTTTGTCATTCAAACTTGCTGTGAGTTATTTTGATCAGCTAAACAGAGGGCAGCTGGAGAGGACTAAGTTTGAGGAAGTGGAGGTGGACAGTACCCAAAAACAGAATTTGTCTAGAGCCTGCTGTCTACAGTATGTTGCTCCTAAAAATTGTCCCATGTCACCTTCAGCAAATGCTCTAAATTGTATATATCTAAGAGTTTAAGGCCAGTATGCACAATTTTGCCCCAGGATATGGTCCTAAAACTACTATCTTGGCTCTGTTTTTAAAAATTAAATTAATTGTTTCTGGGATTAGACTAATAGGAATGTGATTCAATCAAAAATTATCATGAGTGAGGGGCCCTATACATCCAACCTGGCTCAGAACAATACCTAATCTAACCTGTTCACATCACCTCTTCAGAGTAAACCTTTCTCTGATCAAAAGCTACTAAAGACACTGCCGGTATACTATTAAAAGCAGGATTTTAAAGAACAAAGCCAGGATTTGCTGTAACTTGTCTTTTCAATTAGTTACTTCATTAACTTTAAGAATGCGTAACTTACATTTAAAAATGTTTTTTCTTATTTACTTCCTATACATCATTTCCTGAAAAACGTCTCCGTGATTTTTATAATCTTTATAAGTAGCTCTAGTTTTGAATTGGTAATTCCGTGCATCCAGATTATGCTCAGTAAAGCATGAATCGTATAGATCCCATTAAGTGATTATGCAAATGCACATTAAATACACAATTACAAGCATATACAGTCAGTGAAACTTAATTAATTATTATGACTTACCTTACTTTGTGAATGTAGTTTTATTAACTACCAGTCCACAGATGTGTTTCCTCTCTTGATTCATTTACATTTTAATGCCATGTAGAAATGATAAATTATTGTAACAGTAGATGATAAAAACAGATGAAATAAACACAAGTGAATCTAAGATGACTTACATAGGTTTGAATTAAACAGTTCATATATTTAAGCCAGTCTTAAATGCTTTATTCTCCCATTGTGGCTATTTAGGAAGAATTTCACACACACACACAAGGACATTCAAACCAGCCAAGGGCATCTAAAAATGCATATTTAAAGGCTATTAAATAGCTTTTTAAACTGATGAGTAATCACTAATTATATTTCAAGGTATAAATACTAACAGAAAAAAGTGATCAAAAAGATCAGACATAGTAACCTAGAGAGTATAAAAATTATCAATAAACAATGTTAAGTGAAGTGAACATGTGACAAATTACCAGGTATAACTGAAAATCTTAGCCACTTATAGATTATATTGTCCCCTGAAGGGCTACATTCCAAACTTAAATAATTGATGATCTTTCTAAAGAAGAAATCTAAAACCATCACAATCACTTCATTCCTTCCCAAAATACTATCTGTCTGTGCGTATGTGCACGCGCATTGCCAAGTCTTTTAATGGGCATACGTTTGAATTGACATACAGGACTGTTACGCCTATTTGTTTGAAATTCCATCAAACAAAATTGCAATTACATTAAAAAGTCAGTATTTTGGGCATCAAATTTCTCTGAGGACTAAAAAGTGAAGAAAATTTGTTCTTGCTTGTCAAAAAAAATTACAGGGACAGGATAGGACATGAACTGGTTACCAGAAAATAACTGCTCAGTGGTCCTTGGAAAGCCTTCATTCTCCTGTTTATACATATGGTATTCCTGGCAGAATCCACCGTTAGCAGGAGGTAGAGGATTATAAATGTGTGGGCTTCAAACTACCCTTGCTCTCCTTGAACAGTTATTTTAACCATAATTCATTTCTCAGGCAGCATCCTCAACCTTAATACTTTATGTGCATGGTACTAAAAGAAAGAGCTTAAAATTGTGTGAATAGAAAAACAGCATTTTCTAAAACTGAGTTATTTTAAAGCCAAATAAGCAAATTTTTAAAAAATATTGGGATAGATATTTCTATTTATGGCTTCATCCTACCATACTGCAGAAAAGGATTTTTCATCCCTGCCTTGCCTTTGGGACTCAGAAATATATAAGAACTGGGCTTACTCCCTCAGATTGAAAAGGCCAAGTGTGTCTGATGGCACGTCAGCAAGGCTGATCAATTTTGCAATGCCAGGACCTCTTAAGCTACAACATCTAGGAAGGAAAGGGACTAGCTGGAGACTAGCCAGCTGCAAAGAATTAAGATATAATTTAATTGGAAGAAGCAAAACAGAAGTGGATGAGAATCAACCACTTGGTTGTCAACAAAAAGGGATTTTTTTGTTTTATTTTGAAACTGACAAGAAATTACAAAGCTAAGCAGGTGCAGCGAAATAGTCTCACTAAAAAGAGAATGATAATTAATAGTTACACAATGAAATCACATATTATTCCTTGGCCACAGCCATCTTTTGTGCTTGAGGTAAGTTTAGTGGCTTATTTTTTTATTTCTAATTATATCTCTAAAATAAAAAGATATAATGGAGTGTGGAAAATGGATGCCACACTTCTCCCCAAACCCGCACCCCAAATCTGCATTCACTGCCCTTGCAACCCCTTCCTTCACCACTCTTACTTGTCATCTTCTTACTTTCTTGTCTTCTTACTTTCTTCTCTTTCTTGTCATCTTCTTACTTTCTTGTCTTACTTGTCTTCTTACTTTCTTGTCATCAAGAAGCTTCTTCAATGGTTGAAAATAAAACAGGATGGTTGTGATGAATCAGATATAAAAACCAGCTAACTCAAGACCTCATGAACAATTTAAAACCCGCTAATTTTTATTTTTATATTTTTTTATTTAACCAAAATTCTTGGCAAATATGCATTTGTTGGCTTATCTTTCCTCAAATAACCATAAGAAAGTCTAAAAATCTTGATAAAATTTTCTGGGAATTACAATTTATGGTACTATCAGATCACCTTTATGCCAGTGCTCAAAAACTGGGCTGAAACCTCAAACTAGTGGCCTGTATGACTGGATTTACTGCTTTGAACAGGCTCATTAGGGTCACGTTCTGTCTATATTGTCAACTGCGCCTGCATTTGCAGTAACAATTGTCATCCCCACTTTACCATCGTAAATAAATGTGTTCAAAATAGTTTCAATGTTCTCCTTGGAAAATACTACCTTGCAAATTCCCTGTTCACAGGTATATTTCCAAATATTATTAATGAAATGCATGAATTATCTCTCTGTCTCGCAGAATCCTATTTTTGCCTTCATTCACAGAAATTCAAAACACTGTCGTAGCAACTCTACAAATTCTGATTCGAAAACCTTGGTTGCCATGCCAGGTTCCAGCAATCTAGCAATCAGACTACAGATTACAGTGCATATACAGCTTCTTTGGGGTTCCGTAAATTTAACAGTTTGTTAATTTGTTTTGATTTGTTTTGTTGTTGTTTTACTTTCTAGTTCTTTAGAATTTTTGTTGATTTCTGTTCAATGCCAATTGCTTTTGTGTCAGACATCTTAGCTCTACCCCTTCTGTGATTTGATAAGCTAGTTTCTCATGGACATCTGAGCCTTTCAATTTACCAACATTTTAAGATTTTTTTAAATTCCTACAGAAGACCAAAAGAGATCCACCTCACACACAGTCAGAGGTTTCTGGACAACCACGTCGCCTGCTCAGCTTCATATGAGGCATTTCATTCTGAGCTATTTGGTCCTACGATACCTTAAGGGAAACTGGGGACATAATTCTATAAACCTATTTTCTATTTCAATTGGTTGCAAGTCCCTCACCTTCAACTCAGCCATAAACAAACAGTGCTTACTCTTCAAAGGCAGTGATGTAACTTGTATTTATTGTGTGCTAATATAAGAGAGCTTCCTCGGTCTGTGCTGTATCTTATTTCACGATCTGACCATTGACGATCTCCAGAATTCACCTCTCGGGGCCCTCCTGCTACATTATACTCCAAACACCTCTTACCACCTTCCTTTCCTTTAACAAAGAAAGCTTATTCCTGCTTTAGAGCCCTTGCAGTTGCTGTTGCTGGAAATCTCTGCTCCAAAATCTTCCCAACTTGCACATTCCTACTATTTTAAGTCTGCAATGAAGTGTCAGTAGCGCCCTACCTGATTTCTCATTCAATATAAGTATCTCCACCCCGATGCACCCATCACACAAATAAGGAAGTTTCCAGAGATGGTAGGGGGTTCCCAATAGAAGGTAAGAATGACTAGCAGCTTAAGCTGGTGAACATGCTATTAATTTGTAAGGTCAAAGCTCTGAATGTTAATAAACTTCCTCAGTTTCAGAAGTTGACGTAAGGCTAAAGTCTTAGCTTTTTAATTATATAGTCTTGAAGTGCCTTCTGTAACAGAATAATAATCCATATTATTTTCATGATGAGAGCATTCAATTTTATTTTAATTCTTTGCAAAACAGCATTCTGTGTGAGAACTTTCATGAGCTGCAGAATAAATCTGAAACAGTTTGTGAAGGCACCTAGCACTGTGCCTAGGACATAGCCGATGCTTAATAATGCTCGAATGACTACACATGTAGCATATTTTAAAACAACAATTATGTTCTCTGACAGGTCCAGGGTTATGCAAGTCAACACTGTAGTATGAATTAAGGAGCGCTGAAATGAGGTACAGCCGCAAAATCTCTCTCACTCTGATGCTACCAACAGTATGTCATTATGAAGTCATTCCTTTCCTTTCCAATAAAGAACTCTTTTTTGAAATGCAAAGACTTCAGGAAATTATAGCAAACCCCTGTTGATTTGTATATTCTGGCTCTCTTCTGTGGGAAATCCCCCCTTGATCCCAATAAATAGGGGAGGCTCCTGGAAGTCAAGTGTCTAGTATATTATGTGAATTTGCCCTAACTAGGCCAGTCAGACTTTTTCTTCCAGGAATTTAAAATCCTGATCTAAAAGACACAAAAACTGAGAGTTTTGAATCTTGGTCAGATAAACAGCAGGGCTCTAGATCTAGCCAATACAGTAGCCACCAGTTGCAGGTGGCTATTTAAAATTAAATTTCAATTTCAATTAATTAAAATAGTAAATTCAGTTCCTCACTTGCATTAGCCGGATTTTAAGTGTTCAATATTACAGAACATTAACATTATCACAGAGGATTCTATTAGACAGAAGTGCTTTAGAGCAGGGCTCGACAAACTACAGCCCATAAGCCAAATCTTTTTGTATGATCCATGAGATAAGAATGTTGTTTTCATTTTTAAATGGTTGGGAAAAAATAAAAGAAGAATATGCTACAACATGTGAAAATTATGTGATATTCAAATTTCAGAGTCCACAAATAAAGTTTTATTGGAACACAGTCATGCTCATTTATCTCTGTAGTATTATAGATGGCTGCCTTCATGCTACAATGGCAGAGTTGAGTATCTGCAACAGAGAATAAAGCTTTCTCAGATTCTGAGAGTTTATGAGGAGACTAGATAATATTTACACTGAGTGCTAATGACTTGTCAGGTATGCAGAATGGCTTTCCATTTCTGTGTTGGAGACTGGAAAGGAAAAGGACCACTGTTAAGAGTGTGTGTTGAAATTGGGGAGAATTAAAGAGGAAGAGCATCTTCTTTCCCAATCCCAACATACAGGTACTAGAGCATTGTCTTTTACTGTGCTTACCACAGTGTACCCAGGCCCACCACTGCCGAAAGAGGAGTGGTAAAAAAAGAAGCCCTAGCATCTCTCTAGTCTGAACGATGGGCTCCTAGATCTCCTCTGTTAGGGTCCTGTGAAATTCTCTTTAAGTCAGCACAGCACCAACTCTCCCTGCAGCTGCACAGCCAGATGTACAGGCCAGAGCTGATGGCATAAGTAGGCCTCAAACGAGGTGTAAGTGCAATCCAAGTGGAAAATATATGACAGCATCTTCCATGAACTGTGAACTCCTCCCTCCGCTGAAAGGAGGCACACTGATTGTGTTAGTGTTCCTTGAAAAGATTTCGTTTCAGAAGGGTAATCAACACAAGTCAAGAAATGTCCAGGGTCACCCACACCGTAGGAGTTATACTTTACTGGGACTTGCCATAAATTGACAGCAAAAGAGATACCAGGCAGAAGGATACAAGAGATCAAGATAGAAATCCTGAAATGGGTACCAAGACGAAAGTGTCTAAGGGCTCAGAAGAAAGGCCTTGCTTCACAGAAATTCTGGGTAACTTGTTACAAGTAATTCACGGCTCAGGACTCTCATATAGAAGACTCCAAAGATTCTTCTCTCTAGTAATGAGTCTGACAAATAGTATTTCATTTTCTCAAGGAGGTGCCAAATAATCACTTTGCCTTTAGCTCTAATGTGATCACTATGGAAAAGTGGGTCAGAGCACCAGCACAACATCAGACAGCCTGAGTTTGAATCTTGTCCCCATCACCTATTAGCTGCCTCATTTTTCTCAATGTTAAAATGAGATATCTATTTATAAATTTGGTTTGATGAATAATTAAGATAGTTCAAGTAAAAGTGCTTACCACTGAGACAGACAAGAGCAGTAAATATGGATCCTTATTTAGAAGACATTGCTAATGGCTTGGCCAATGCCAATCACTGCCACCACCTTTTCTGCAAACAGATTCCTGAGAACCTCAGTCAATTCTAGTTCCAAGCAGTGAATCATGATCTATTTAGACCAGTCTTGACAACCCTGTTCACCATTTTCCCAGACTCCTTTGTAGTACAGTCTTGTTAGGTACCCCAGTTCTAGCCAACGAGGTCTTAGAACAAAGTTCCTAGATATGAAGGAGGATGAGAGTAGAGGTAGTTATGGAAAAGTTTTTTTTTCTCAAATGGAAAGTGATAGACATTGAAGTAATAAATATGAAGAAAAGGCCACAAGAATTCCTGAGTCACAACCATAACATCCCTGAGTCACTGAACCAATACTCTAGACGCCTTGTGTTGTGAGAAAAATAAACCACTAGTTGTTAGGCATTATCTTACTTTCACCCATTCCTAAAAATGGATTAGATGGAATAAAGGCACCCAAATTGTACCAATGAAAAAAATCATTTTCAATTTCCCTAGAAATTTGCTAGTTACCACTATGGGAATGGGAAAAGAAAGAAGTGACAAGTGTCAACTAGAATTTCCTTCCCTCACAATTACCTCCTGGGGAGTATGTCCTTAAGCCCTGCTTCTCTCCTACCCTGTTAGAAAACTACAATGCCACAGAGAGGTAGTCATGGCTGCCACAGGCAGCCACATTCTCCTCTGGTTGGGAATCATCTAATGCAATAGGGAGACAGACACAAGGACAACAAAAAGTTGCTAACACTTTCTGAGTGCTTACTGATGAGGATTTTAGGCTGGTTAATTTTAAAACTGCAGATGAGAAGCAGGCTCTGACACTGTCTGGCAACCTCATGTAACTGACCCCCCCCTCCCCCACCGCCCAACATCCTCCTTTGTCTTTAGCTGAAGATAGTATTTAGGGTGGTGGCTTCTGGCCTTTACTTAATCCGATTTGATTCTTATCTAAAAGTTGTGGGACCACCCAATGGCCAGACCCTACCTGCACTGATACCATTTTAACTTTTTTACATGTTCTTTCCTTTGTCTTGTAAAGAGATGGCTCACATACCTATGCCTTAAAATTAGCCTTACTCTCCACTCATGTTTGCAGCAGAAGTGGCAGCAGCAGCACCTCCTCCTGCCCGTGGGTCCTGTCCCCACGCAGCAGCTCTGACTGCCCATGGGTCCTGTCCCCATGCAGCAGAAGTGGCTTTTCCTGCCCGTGGGTCCTGTCCCCACGCAGCAGCTCTGACTGCCCATGGGTCCTGTCCCCATGCTATTCCATACTATTCTCTAAATAAAAGAGCACGACTGGGGCTGGCCCCGTGGCCGAGTGGTTAAGTTCGCGCGCTCCGCTGCAGGCGGCCCAGTGTTTCGTTGGTTCGAATCCTGGGCGCGGACATGGCACTGCTCATTAAACCACGCTGAGGCAGCGTCCCACATGCCACAACTAGAAGGACCCACAACAAAGAATATACAACTATGTACTGGGGGGCTTTGGGGAGAAAAAGGAAAAAATAAAATCTTTAAAAAAAAAAGAGCACTACTGCCAGATCTTGAGAGTCCAAGAAATCTTTCTTTCGACTCCTTGGCTCACCAACCCCACATCACTTACTATCTGCCAGGGACTGTTCTAAGAGTATTACACACATTGACCCATTTAATACAATTATCCATTGATATCTATAATATTAGTAACCCCATTTTACAAAGAGAGAAACTGAGGCACAGAAGAGTTAAGTAATTTGTCTCAGGTCACAGAGCTAGAAAGTGATGGAACCAGGATTCAAACTCCAACAAACTGAGTCTGTGAATTTAATTACTACCTACGTGCCAGTACCTCTCCTTCTCAGATGGCAATAAGCCTGAAGTTCACTGAGATAAGAAATTAGAATTGATCTGATAAGCTGATCTGGCAGACCTTTTGAAAACCCCAATCTCACACTTTGCCAAACCATCTATTTATCATGCTCTTTGAGAGATCCAGCTTCTGAGGAAACAGGTCAGTTGATTTAGAAAGTTAGTCAATCTAAATGCCTACCAACTACTAAAAGAGAGTGGAAGGTGGTTAGCTTTGAAATCAATGATGAAGAGACCCAGCTAAGGAGAGAAAAACTTCCCAGAAGAGGTATACAGGTAGCAAGCCAGAACTCAGAAGGGTGGGTAAGATTTATGCACGCCTGTATCAGCTTTCTTGGCTGTCAGGATGTGGCTCTTTCTCTCCCCTTTTTGCCCCCAGATAATGTGTTGAAATCTGCTTACAGACAGCATTCTCAGCATCTAGCCTGGGTAACTGCCCCTCCCACCTGTTTAAGCACCGGTCTAGGAGCAGAGCAACCTAAAGCTCATCTGATCTTACATATGTCTATTCTTGGGGAGCAGAGACACAACATTAGTTCGGGCTAAGTTGTCCTGTTTGGGATGAATAACTTTATTGAATAAGAAAACTGTAAAATTTTCTTTTCATATTGTACCTGAAGTAAATTATGTATAGTTCCATTTTAAGAGAAAGAAATGGTTTAAATGACCAGTAAAAGCACCTTTTGTTTCTATTGGCTCTTGGTATGCAGGGGAGGAAGAACTATTCCCCTGCCCTCTAGGACCTTCTGGCTGGTCTAGGAATTAAATGGACAGGAGACAGAATAACAGGAGAAAATCAAACAAAGTTTAATAACATGTATACATGAAAGAAACCCAGGAAATCTAAGTAACTCACTAAAATGGCAGAAGCCACCACCTTAAATACTATCTTCAGCTAAAGACAAAGGAGGATGTTGGGGGTAGTGGTTTGAGACTTCAAAGGGGAGGAAGGCAATTCACAGGGACATGGAACAGCAAATATTTGGTAAACAAATGTTGACTGTCTTGCAAAGACAACAGACAAGGAGAGGACTTTGATTAAATGGGCCTCTCTAGGCTCCTCCCTGTCTACCACACCTAGTTTATGTTATACTATACTTATGCTATTAGCCACTTCCTGGAACAGGCCTTCTATCTTAAATTCTTTTAGGCAGTTAGGGCGAAGTTCAAAGTTTCTTTCAGTGTCTTTTATTCTTAAAAATAATCAAGCCAAACAGACACATTTTGGGGTGGCAAATTCTGATCCCCCACAGTATCCATTGTAGCATTTCTAAAGGAACCCAAATTTTTGTTTGCTTACATATCCATTCATTCAAGATACAGATTATTGAGTTCTTGCAATGTCACGAGCATGGTATAGAATCATATTAACAAAGCAAGAGATGTGCCCCATATCCCTTCTACTTCTTTCTAGAGGTTTTAGGTATGGAAGCTAACTTTTACACTGGTACGTTAACATGTTTTGAATTTGCCTGTACCCACGAAACAGAACCATGAATTCTCTGATAAGCAAGATGGTGACAGAGTACAGATAGGCAGCTCTTTCAGAAAGGGCCTATTTGGAAGGTAATTAGCATTTGAATTGAGAAATGATTGATGACTAAGGACAATAAAGTGTTTAAGGCAGGAGTTCCAAAAAGGGAAGCCTGACTTTCAAAGCATTTGATAAATGCCTGAAGGATTCACCCCACCCATCCACTCTTTATTGCTCTAAAACACCTTTTCCTCCCTTTATTTCATGCCTTTATTTCATTTTATCATTACTGCCCTCAGGGACACACACACACCTTCAACAAGGACTTTCACCATCCACCCTAATCCCTTCCCCCAAAAACATGGATTAGGAAATTAAAAATAGTTTTCTTCCCACATACACAAACAAAACAAGTCCCCTGGACTAACGTCATCACTAAATTGCCTGTTTTGATGAGTGATGATTGTTCTGAAGGAACCTGTCTATATGTGTCTTATTTGATGCGGGGTCGGTGAGCCGAGGAGTCGAAAGAAAGATTTCTTAGACTCTTAACATCTGGCAGCAGTGCTCTTTTATTTAGAGAATAGTGTAGCATGAGGACAGGACCCATGGGCAGTCAGAGCTTCTGCTGCCCCAAGTTGAGGGTTAGAGCTAAATTTAAGGCATAGGTATATGATTCATCTCTTTACAAGACAAAGGAAAGAAAAAAGTTAAAATGGTATCAGTGCAGGTGGGGTCTGGTCATTGGGTGATCCCATGACTTTTAGACAAGAATCAAATCGGATTAAGTAAAGGTTAGAAAGGTTAGACGCCACCACCCTAAACCAGTTACATGAGATTGCCAGACAGCAACCAACTTAAGTTCTTGCCTTCCCCATTAAGAGTTTCTAGGGACAAGGTCATCTCTCCTCTTCTTCCTGGTACAGAGAGGGAGGCACCTTTTACAGATAGAGATTTACCTTACAAATGTAAATGTGTCCCAACAAGGGCAAGTTCCATTCCCCAGAGCCTCCTTCCCTGTCCCAGTTTATCAAAAGCTATCAGCCCAAAACAATCCCGATGCCAAAGAGTCATATCTTGGGGTGGCCAATTTCAGGTCCCTACAAGCTCATGCCCCCCTTCCTTCACAAATGCAAATGTCTCTCAAAAGGGCAAGCAAAATTCCAGTCCTCGGAGCCTGCTTCTCATCTGTAGTTTTAAAAGTAACCAGCCTAAAATCCTCATCATTATTGATCACTTTTAAGGAATCTACTGAGTTTCAACTACTTTTTAAAGAAAAGAAACAGGTTCTGCTATCCTAAAGCATAAGAGGCCACACTAGGGCTGTTTTTAAGGAAAAAAAACCCTAACTGCCTACTTAAAAAAAAAAAAAAAAGGACACCATCCTAATTTATGTCATTATTATTGTATGATTTGCAGGCTAATAATGAAGACTGAGTTCTTAATTATAAGATTTGCATTCTTCTGCCCCACCATAGAAGCTCATACAAAAGCTGTTTTTTCCTTCATTGAAATAAGGGTTTGAATACATGATGGGGAAAGGATGGGTTGGCAAACCAAATGCCTTCCTATTTATTAAAAATAGGGTAATTAAATTACATCGGGTACCTCGTATTTGTTTGACACCAAGGAAAGAAAAGGAGTCGAGGGCTCTGAAGAGCATGAATACCTCTCGATTCTGGAAGAGTGACACTGCATGAGATGTGAGGAGACCATGAAGTAAGGCGGAACACAAATTTCTCTTCAATTTGGGGAGTACGTGTGTGCTTCCTTCATGTGTCTCTGTGATCATTACTTGGTCGAAAAACCTTATGATAAGGTATCATTTCCTGACACCATAATGTAAAGTGTTTTTCATACCAATTCAGTAGAAGTATCCAACTCTCCTGGAAATGAAGGGGGCAATTCAAGAAGAAAACTGCAGGTGGTTACATGGTTCACTTCTCCTCTGGATTTGCAACAATTGCTTTGTGTTCAGGTTTTCAACCCCTCTGGCAGCGCCACTTGTCAGAAACCCTTAACAGAGCTAAAGAGAATCAAAATTGTCAGCTGCAATAGCGGGCCACAACAGATGAATAATATATTTCCAAATTAATTGAGTAAGAACATTTGGCCACGTCGCCAGATTTATTTTATTGTATGATTTGCAGGCTAATAATGAAGACTGAGTTCTTAATTATAAGATTTGCATTCTTCTGCTCGCCCATAAAAGCTCATACAAAAGCTGTTTTTTCCTTCATTGAAATAAGGGTTTGAATACATGATGGGGAAAGGATGGGTTGGCAAACCAAATGCCTTCCCAACTAGCATTTCTCTCTTTCTTTTTTTTAAGGAAGATTAGCCCTGAGCTAACATCCACTGCCAATCCTCCACTTTTTGCTGAGGAAGATTGGCCCTGAGCTAACATCTGTGCCCATCTTCCTCTATTTTATACTTGGGACACCTGCCACAGTATGGCTTGATAAGCGGTGCATAGGTCAACACCCAGAATCCGAACCGGCAAATCCCGTGCCGCCAAAGCGGAACACACGAACTTAACTACTGAGCCACCAGGCCGCGCCCCTAACTAGCATTTCTTAAGGACTAAAGGTCCTTCTCAGGTTACCAAAAGCTATCAGTTATAAAATTCAGCACCTGGTCTCACAATTCTAGATGTTCCATTTCTGGCACTACAAGCAGGAAAGAAAATGTGGTGTGCTTTTTCATATATGAAGAAACACATGTTAACTCACCATCACTTGAGATATGCAAGGTGAGGCATTTTACAGTGTGGATTTTAGTTTGAACTAAACCCCAAGGGTAAGTGATTTGGCAGGTGTGAGGTGACAGATTGAGAACTGGGATACTGCTTCAAACTCCAGAACAAAATGGATCTAACAGGTTCAGAACTAAAGAGAACTCAGAGTGCTAACCTCAACAGCCCTTTGAAGCAACACACTGAGCAACTGCATAAGCCCCCGCTTACCAGCACTGACTCACTGGAGGACAAGCCGCAGCTTTACACAGATGCCTGGGGTAGACCAGTTGTAGTAGACCAAAGAACAGGCTTGGCTATTGCCAATATTTTAGAGCAACACGAGAGGAGAGAAGACACAGCTTGTTCCTGGCGAGGGGATTTCTTTGGGACAGAGAACTGGAGAGACGCCACCACACAAGAAGGTTCTTGAGGGTATAAGAAATTGGTGTTTGTAAAGGGACTTAATTTCAAACTTCAGCTATTGGTCAAAGAAAAAAGTTGAGTAGAGAGCAAGAATTCATATTCTTTAAAGTGACTGAAAAAAAAAGATTGAAATATCCATTTCAGTGGTTCTGGAATATTAGCATGCAGCAGATTCTCCTGGAGTGCTTGTTAAAATGCAGATGCTGGGCCCCACTCTGATTAGGAGGCCCACTGGAGAGTGTGCACATCTAACAAGTTCCCAGGTGATGCTGATGCTGCTGGTCTGGGGACCACACTCTGAGAACCAGTGATCTACATCAGGGTTCCTCAATCTCATCATTATTGACATTTTGGGCCAGGTAATTCTTGTTGTGAGAGACTGACCTGCGCATTGTAGGATATTTAGCAGCATCTCTGGCCTTTACCCACTAGATCCCAGTAGCAACCCCTACACATGTGACAACCAAAAATGTCTCCTGACACTGCCAAATGTCCCACAGGGGGAAAAATTGCCCTTTGAGAACCACTGATCTAATCAATAGCAAAATAATATCTTTTTATCTCTGAATTCAAATTGTTCTAATTTTTTTTTAAAGTGAGGTGTTTTACTCTGGTCTTATTTTTATTTTTCTGAAAATCTATTTGGTAACTATGAATATTCCTAATTCACTTCAAAGTCACATGTGGAGACAGCAAATTTTGCAGACTAAGAAAATAAGCCTTGTGTCTGAGTTCTGATTTATTAGGCTTCAGAGGACACGAAGCAACCGTCAGTTACCCATTCTACAACATGTAGTCCTTCCAATCATCTCAGATATCTGGGTATAATTGAGACATAGCCCTTAAAGTGCTTTCAAATTCAAATATTTTACCCAATTCCCTAGAGTAATCCATACAGAATAGACCCCAGAGTCACCTAAACCAGGAAAATCATGCTTCACACAAACATGGCAAAAGAGAAAGAAGTAACATACCTATTGAAAAAACCCAGCGTGAAAGAATAATTAAAGACAGGTGAAATGCCTATGAGGGAGGTGAGGCATAGTGACACTAAAAGCAAATAATAAGCAACAGTTCATACACAAACTTTTTATTTAAAAAGTAAATCAAGTGTGAAAGTAAGTCTTTGGGACAGAGCCACTACCACTGCTGAAGACACAGACAACTCCAAACAACTTCCCTTAAGAAATGCAATGGGTAAATATTTCTTCTTTAGAGTTCATATAAATGTTGTTAATTTAATGTTAAACTTAACTTTAAAAATTAAAAAGACTGCTTTAAAAAAGGGCACAGAAAGTCATTCCAGCAGTTCATAGGTCAGGTTTTCTGTCAACCCCTCAACCCCTTCTGACACAAATTTCTGTTTTTGTTTGGGAGAAGGAATGAATAAGGTTATCACTGTGTTAGGGTCTTAGTGTACAAATTATGATAAAGGTAACCATTGAAGCAGGAACTTCATAACTAGTTCAATATCTTTCCAACATTTCTCTTTTTTTCTTTACTTCGGAGCACTCCCATTTCACAGTTTGCTATATTTTCTAGTATTTGTTTGGTCTGTTTAGCGTAAATGAACATGTGTAAGCCACACACAGAAAAGCTCTGTTAGATTTAACAGCAAATATATCTAGCCAAGAGTTCAACAGACATCCTTGAAGTATCCTTCTAAACTACAATTTGGTGACGTTTGAAGGAGGAGAACTCGGGAGAGAGATTTAATCTTGTTTCTTACATATACAGATTGGCCACAAGGCCCAGGAGGAGTGCTAGAGCTCTGAGCAGAAGGGGTTTGTCAGACCCTTGAGGAAGAATAAGAGGACAGAAGAGGACAGTGGATCAACAGACCTAAATGGGACTCGGACTCACACCCAACCCCAACCTTCCAGCTCACAATCCAGTGATGAGGGATTGAAAGTCAAAACTTACCCACCTTTACGGCTCAAAACAATGGTTATCAGTGTGGCAAGTAGAAATAAGGGTGGGAAGGTAGGAGGAAGGCCTTTGTGGTAGTGTGTGCCTCTTCAAACTGCAAAAGAGACATTTTATATATGCTGTGCAAGTGAATTATTTTTAAATATCTCATTTTAAAAAAATCAAGAATCTTGGAGAGCATCTTGGGAGATTAGCAGACCACAGTTTGGAAAACATTGAAGGGCATACCTCTGATTGCATTTTATATTTCAATGCCATTTTCACTTTGGGGACTAAGAATGATGACAGTGCATGTAGCATTCAATAAATATTAGCCCACATCCCTCTTCTTTTGTCTACACAGGGTATCATCTCTGGGCTTATCTTGATACTCTTGGGTGTACAAGATTTGTGCTGAAGAAAGTGGGAATTTTGTCTGTGTAAGCTTTTCTAGATTAGACCCAGAGGTTTTTAACTGCTTTAGTAAATTACTTGTTCCTTACAGCCTGGGGTATCACACCAAAATTGTTTAATTGAGTCAAAAAAGGTTATTTACAGTATTTTCCACATAACTGACTTTTTCAGCCAACTGATTTGCATATAGTACAACATTGCTAATTTATACTAATGACTGAGAGAACACTGGAGATTACAGATTTAAGAATTAGCAAGTACAATAAGTGAAAGCATGAAATTAAAAGCAATTAGATCTGTCTCATAACAAAAGGACTTGATTAGTTCACGCTTATTATTTATGGTAGTGATTTATAATATGCCATCATTTATTTTGTAATGAAACCTTCATGATGTGACATTTTACTATCATCCTACAAGAAAGATGGACAAAGCTGCCAGACAGTTAGTAAAGCTTGTGAGCTTTACTGATGGACCCATTCATTCACTCAGCATTTACTGTTCTATGCTCCTGCCCTGTGCAAAGTACTTTAAGCACAATTCTAATGGTTTTTTTCTACAACTATAAGACTAATAGATTTTCACTGGAACCTAAAAGCATTGAAAATACAAAGAAGTAAACAGAAAAATAACACCAATAATCCCATCGCCTGGAGACGACCACTACTAACATTTGCTATGCTTACTTCCAATATTTTCCTATGCGTATACATATGAAGAAAATGTGAAATATGTAAATGTTTGCATAACCGAGATAATATTTTACTTTCAATTTTGTGTTCCAGTGTTTCACTTAGCTGTAGATGAGGACATACCAAAGTATATCCATAACTTAATCATTGCTGCATATGTAAAGTGTATCTTAAACTCATCATTTATGTCAGCCCAGCTGATACTTAGAAATCAGCAGTTTAGTTCCAATGATTTGAAAACAAATTAAAATCATTCCAATAGTCTAAACTGGTTTTGCAACATTAGAAGAATGACATTTGTATGTTTTTATGAACAGCTGAAAATAACTCAGTTTAGAAGACTAGACAAATTCAATTCAAACTGGTATTAGACTTGCTACGAAAGTGCTACCTTCCAGGTGTAAGCAGCAACAACTTCAGCGAATCAGGACCAAGCTGCCGGCTCAATCTAGACTTACCCTTCTAAGGAAATGGAGCTTCCTCAGTTGTTAAGTTACATGATAATTTCCATAGTCAATTTCAGCCCACTTCTATTTTGAGGAACTTCAATTTGAAGTTTCAGAGAAATAATTCTTATTTTCATTGTCGCTCTATTTCACAGGTGAATTAATTGCAGCACTAAATGGGCAGGTGATTTTTATAGGACTGCTTAGGAATTGAATTGAATTTCTTACCATTCCTGAGGGTTTTTTATCCTAGATTTCCTATACACTCTCTCAAATGAAGACTAAAGGTGTGCCTGAAGGAAACAGATGTGGTGCAGTCATGGCGACCACATGAGAATAATCAGCATTAATAAATGTGCGTAACGGCTTTAAGCTGACCATGCATTTGCACAACTCCCCTAAAAGCTTCCTAACAGCATCCTTTGAAGTGTACCTAACAATCTCTTAGGAAGTCCTTTAGAAGCTCTTCAGTAGTGTTGATAGAAATATTTTGCCCAGTGCTATGAAAGCACATTAACATTTAGTAGTTCTGGAATTCACAAGTCCCATCTCTTCTATGTTCAGTTCTACAAAACACCTGATACCTGCTCACAGTAGGTTCTCAGTAAATATTCTCAGTCACATATTCCTAGTGAAAATTTAAATGGTTACTGAGTTCTTTTCATTTACAGAATTGGTGATTTGCAGTCTTTTCATTGATATTCCCTAGAAAGCTGCTATAGTCTGGTAATTTCTAGTGTAAATCTGAGGCATTCAGAGTTAATAAAAGAGAAGCAGGGGCCGGCCAAGTGGCGCAGCAGTTAGGTGCGCACGTTCCACTTTGGCAGCCCGGGTTTCACTGGTTCAGATCCCGGGTGTGGACATGGCACCGCTTGGCAAGCCATGCTGTGGCAGGCGTCCCACATATAAAGTAGAGGAAGATGGGCATGGATGTTAGCTCAGGGCCAGGCTTTCTCAGCAAAAAGAGGAGGATTGGCAGCAGATGTTAGCTCAGGGCTAATCTTCCTCAAAAAATAAAATAAAATAATGCTATTGGTTTGCTATTATTAGTCTCATTTTTTAATGAGAAAAGTGAACTCAGATTATATAATTTGCCCAAAGACACACAAATTGTAACTGGTGAGCCCAGATTTTAACAGTTATATATGGTTCCAAAGTACATACTTTTACACGTCATTCTACTTCAATAAAATTCTAAATGTATGAAATGAATTAAAGTCAATGTGGTTCCAGTCTACAAAGAATGTTTCCAAAATGCAGAAACTAAGAATGCTGAAGAACCTGTACTAAACTACTTAGAGAAGCTTAAACTGTTGAAGTCCCCACACAGAATGAATTCTGCTAGCCTCTCTCCCTCCTCACCTGTAGCACTCATATCCCCACCATGGAGGAAGAAGGTCACCTGCAGGATGGGAGAAAAACGAAGTACTCACAGAAAGAAATTCAAAAGAGTTCTCACTACCACTATAGGATTACTTGGTGGTAGGGCCACACTCAGGAAAGTAAATCTAGACTTTGGTAAAGGTCTGTATTCTTGCCAGGACTTAACGGTGAGTGCTTAGTAAAGATCTGTTCAATGCCTGGAGGTGCCAGTCACATTGGTGAAAAGATGAACGACAACATGGGTTCAACCTGTGTGAGTGATGTGGAGTGCTTGCATAAACTGAATTCCATTTTGATCTCATTTTCATTGTTGTTTCTAAAGGATGCTTTATGTCCTTGAATTTAGGGGCTCTGCATCATAGAAAAACTAGTAAATAAGGTGGGGAAAATGTCACCCTCAGGGCCAGCAAGTGTCCCAAATAGCTGTAGCCAAATTCTGAAGTATTTTTAGTGGCTAAAAACCTGGCTGAATTAAGCTAGGTTGCTGAGAAGGTAGCTAGCCAAGTATAGTGTTTCACAGTAATTTATAAGTATCTTAATTGTGTGCATAATTCTTGAAAACCAGAACTCCTTTTCTGAAGCAATGAGCTTTGCCTAGCAAAATCATTCATATATCTTTCATTTATCTGTCAATTCTTAAACATTTCACCCTAGAAATAATAGCATTATATCTTCATAATAAAATGCATTGAAAGTGAATTCTATTTGAATGAAGCAGAAAGCTTGACATAGAACGAAACCATAGCTTTTGAATGTCTTTTATGGGGACAGGAAGGTAAGAGAAAAATCAAAAGGGTTTGGATTGCCAGGTCGCTACAGTTACATTCATTTTATAAAACTAGAATTTCCTTAGAAAGATAGTATATAAAATTATGATTTTACCATAGTCCCTGTCTATGCCAAAAGAATATGTTTTATTTATGATAGAAGTGACTTTAGAGCAAATTATCCCATAACTCTGCATCAGGGAGGGGATGAGGTAAATGGATTTTAAAGAACGTGGTTGCCTAACTGCTGCTACCTGCAGACAATTATCTGCATCCCACAGTCCAGACACAGTGCCCACCTCTCCTGAAATACCACGTGGATCGACTGTGTCAGCAAATGCACACTTGTAATGCTCACATCGACCAAACAGACCATTTTACCCAGTCAGCCTGGGAAAAGAGAACCCCGCTTTAAGCCCAATTGCATCATTATAATTATCAAACCTTCAGAAAACATCCAGTGGGGAATAAATGCTCTTGGTTCAAATAGCCATCTCCTCATTCTTATCAACTGCGAGGGTGTTTCTCTCCAGAAGTTGTGCTCCAAGCAAAGAAGTGTCTTTTCAGCACATCCTTGCATTAAATCAGCACATCAGTGCAGGCAGCCCAGGGAGTCACGAGGCACTGCTTTGCCATCCTCATCACATTCTCCCCCAAATATATTCCTAGTGAGGCTTGAGAGCCCTACAAAACTACTATTGCAGGCAGTGTGCGGTGCAACTGGAATCCCTGTCATTAAAGAGGAGGATGTTCTCATTTCTTACCAGTCCCTCTGCATCGGAGGCCCCATCCTATGCGGGCTGTCTATTGTCTTGAGGGAAAAGAGTGTTAACTTAGGAACATGAAAGGCAGTTTTCCGAGTTTAGTGGCAAATCTCAGTTTATACTAGGTCTGGCCACAAAATTGGCTTACATGCTCTCAGCAAAGCATCCCTGAGGCTTGTGTGTTCCTTTGTAACTTATGTGTAACCATGTAACAACACAAGTGTATGGTTTATTTGTAGGATCTGCAGCCAAATGTGCAGTTGAGTACAGTAGGGAATGATGAGGTCTCGGAATGCAACAAAACCCCAGCCTCCTCTCATTCTTCCAGTCGCTCATGAATTGGAGGTTTCCTGTGATGCTTTGTTGACTGGTGTGTGATACTATTTATTTTCTAAGAAGGCACAGTGCAGTTATTTTTTACCTAGTGAAGAGATGGTGTAATCTTGCATCACTGTCCAGAGACTTAAATAATTTAAAAGACTTTTCTTCCTAGCCAAACGGTAGTTCACATAAAAGATGGAAACATTCTACCAAAGACTGTAAGAGGCAAAAAAAAAAAAAAAAGTATTTCCAAAGGCTCAGATGGCTCCTAGCATAAATACTTACTGGGGTGGGAAGGGAAAGTGCTGAGATTACAGTAAAGTAGAAAAGGAAATCTGAAGAAAGTCAACTGTTGGATGAAATCTCTTAATCCCCGGACTCAAAGAAAAGAAAGGAAAAAAAACCTTAATATCTCTCAGAAATGACTGTCCCAGCCAATAAGAATGTGACACTCCTGGACTTGGAATAAAATCAAATTGTATGCTGGGAAGATTGAATTATGGCAAAGAAATACTCTGAAGGCAACGGGCAGCTGGAATAGGATAGTGACACTCTAGAACGAAAGAAAAATTCGTCTGACTTCTCAAAAGAAAAAGCCAATTAAGCACACAACAGATGTGCAGCTAGAGAATGGGTGTATAAAAATGCCTAGAACTGCAGGCCCAATTATTTCACCAGTATTTTGTGGCTTTCTTGTAACCCACTGTTCTGAGGGCAGCAAACACAGAGCAAGGCATTTTACAGATAGATGATAATGGCTTTCAGTGTTTCTCAAATTGGCTCAAAGCCCATACTGTGTAAATTGCTAAAAGCCCATTCAGAACCTCTTGCAGGCCCTGAGACTCTGTGTGCTGGTAATAATTATACAGTCTGGATAATTAACTTCTGACATGAAAAGGAATGAAGGTGAGAGAAGAAAATGTAGACCTTATCAACTTTTACTTAAAGCAAGGGCACAAATTGACAAAAACCCTGGGGCATTCATTTGGAAAAAAATTACTGTGGCCTATCTTTCCAATGTTTTCCTATAAGAATGGGAAGAAATTTTTCCACATTCACATAATTATTCTTTTCTGATATTTCCCAGCGTTACAGTCTTATTCATTTTAACTTTTGTTTGGACAGTCTTGCTCTATCAATTCTAAGATTCCTTAGAGAAGACATAGGCCCAAGGCACACGAGACCGTGTTGTGTTAACACTCCCACAGGAACAGACACTGACCTCCATCTGCTGTAAGCAGAGGGGCCAAAATGGAGCCCTGTGCATAACACACAATGTTGAAGAGTTATCACTTTCCACATAAAAAGAATTCGAAAAGCCTGAGGAAAGAACAAGAAAGTTTGCCATCTGTCCAGACTCTAAACGGGGGAGAAAAATAAACTCACCAGATGTCAAACCCCAGGGATGTGGGGTCTCAATCTACACTAATTGTAAGGTGAGCTGTCCTGAAGACAAGAAATTAAGACACAGACTTCTCCACAACCACTGAAAACATTAAGGCTCTGGAAGAAGTATCCACAAAACTAGTCCAGGAATATTTTCACAGCCAGGATCTCAGGGGACTCCAATGGGGGAAAAGTAGCCCAGCTGAAGAGGAACTCACAGGAAGAATTTTAAATCACCTAAGGAAAGAAAGTGCCATGAGAGACAGAACAGATTCCACAAACAGGGGAAGCTGGACCCCGAGAGCTGAAAAAGAATACAAAATAAACTTTTTAGAATTATTGAGAAACTAAAATAATAAATCAAAACTATAATGAAAGACCAGAACACTATGAAGAAAGCTCCCGCTGAGCTTTAATAAAAACTAAAGAGAACTTCCACAAATGTTAAAATGGAGTTATTATAATTTTAAATTAAATAGATGACAATAATCTTCACAGCAGATTAGGAAACATATATTTTCGTAAGTAAAAATAACAACCAGATAGAAACAGAATAGAATAAGAGATCCCATATGTAATAACATTGAAAAAGATAAAAAGCCAATGATTAAATGTAAGACATGCACAAGACCATTATGAATAAAACTGTAAAACACTACCAAAAGATACAAGAAGACATGAACAAATAGAAAGATATACCATGTTCTTGAGAAGGAAAACTCAACATCATAATCTTAATTCTCCTTAAAGAAATGTATAAATTTAACACAATCCCAAAAAATTAACTTTTTTAACTAGATGAGTTGAACTAAAAGTTCATATAGAAAAGTAATCAAATAGAATAGTCGTGAAAAAACTAGAAAAAAAAGATAGAAAGGGATATTACTATTACCAGATATTAAAACATTTTATTAAATATCAATAATCAAAGCAGTGTTGTAGTGGCACATGAACAGACCAGAGGTGAAGAAAAGGAAATCAGGAAACAGATGTAAATATCTATGGTAATTCACTATATGATAAAGATGGAGTCTCACACCAGTGTAGAAAACAGGCTAATCAAGAAACAAAATCATGTTGGGACAATTCAGTAGCCATCTGGAAAAATAACATTAACTCTGTAATTTCCACCTCACACTCGGGTAACAAATGGAACAAAGACTTAAATATTTTTTAAATGAAGTAATAAAAGTAACATGAGAAGACATGGGAGAAATTTTGGCAAGATTTTAAATCCTTACACCTTCTGACTCAACATTTAGAGTTCTGGAAATTTATCCCAAGAAAAAAAATATGCATATGGATTAAGTCTTACTTGCAAGAACATGAAGTGGGGAATGGAAATTAGAGAAGTTAGGATCCAAATGATGCTTCAATTTTATCTATGGCATTTTATTAAAAATAAAGGAAATATTAGTCAAATATAGTAACATGGCAACATCTGCCAAATCCAGGTGATAGATAACTGGGTGTTTATTATGTTATTCTCCCTACTTTCCTCTATGTTTCCTTGTTTTATTTTTAATCTGTTACACAAAATTACCCACGTAAGTGAACAATGTAGTTTTTTAAGTATATATAATAAGAAATTTTGCTCCACGATGGCAAAAACTATGACATATGCATATTTATACATTATTTAATATTGTGTAGATATCTTTGAAATATGAAGTACAATACTCGACACACTGAAGTGTTGACTTCCAGCAAGGAGAAACTAAATAATTTGAAATTTATGGAGGAGAAGATTGGAGGTGATCTAATGCTACAGATATCAAACAGTGGTGAACATCATCACCAAGAGTGTTTCTATGAATTCCAAGGTCCAATATTTGATCTACAAATCTGGTTCTCCAGGAAGATGGCTAGGCAATACATTTAAAATTAAACTCTATTCCAAAGTCTGAGGCTCACTAGTCGAAGGTATGGAAGAGTGCTTCTTGAAGTTATGAAAAAGCGACCCACCTCCAGTGCTTGAGAACTTTATTGATTCCTTGATTCTACCCAAGATTTTTCTAATCTATCCCTCGATGCTGGTGCCCAGGGTATCTGCATCTTAGCAAGCACCTTGGGTTATTCTGATACAAGGTTTTAAAAACACTGGTATAGATCATTGATTTTTCTTTTCTTTCTCACTTAGAAAGAACTGTGCTCAAGATACAGCTGGAGGGATGAAGGCCAAGTATGAGGAAAGAACTGATTAAATGCCAAAAGGTGTTTCCACAGGAGGTTATAAAAATCTACTGTTCTGGAAATGCTGAAAAATGCAATCTTGCTTGGTAACAGAAGGCTAAAGTAATGACCTCTGGAATGCTTTCACAGCTCTATAAGATTTTAGATATAATTAAATGCCCAAAGGTAAAGGAGAATACGAAATTGAATAGGTTTTCAGATGATAAGTTAATAATAAAATAATGGGCTAGGCAGGAACAATTTTGGTGCTCCTTTGAAGCTGCACAATGAGTTTTCAAAAACTTTAGGACTAAAGAAGTATGTGAGAGCAAGTGTGGTATCTTAAGCTTCTTTAGCAACCCCACAGGATAGCAGATGAGCAGATCACATGCTCGACTTTATTGCAGCTGTGCAACTTGCCCTGGCATGAGCTGACTTTGTCATTATTATCTTGCCTTCCCTAAGCATTATCTCTGGTTCCAGGCAAACAGAGCAGACAAAACTGGATCTAATATACGCACACACACATTCAGAACTTTTCCATAAACATAATTTCTATCCAAATAAATTTGAAGTCTGAAATTGAGAGAAGGAAGACGTTAATTTTCATTAAGCTCAGAGTCAAGTATTTTGCAGTCCTGCTGTGACTGTGTAAAGGGGTTATCAATTTCAAACAACCCCTCGACCCCTTTTTAAACTTCACAGCATCTCATGTGTGCCCATGTACACACATACACACGCACACACGTACATACACCAAGAAGTATAGTTTTTGAAAAACAAAATCTAACTGAACTATAGTGAAATAACCAACTACATCTCCCTTCCGACCCAACTACTTTTAGTTTGAGAGACTGAAAACATGAGTAAAGTGTCATAAAGGAGAGAAGACTGGACTCAGAATTGAAGCTCTGGGTTTAAATTTGGATTTCAACCTTTACTAGATGTATCATTTATGCCCTGTCATATGCATTGAACAGCTTTAAAATGCACTCAATATCAGATTGTTTTCGAGAATAAGTGAAGTTAAGCAAAGTAAAGTAAGAGCAGGAAATGAAATAAGCACTGTAAGATCAGCACTCAAATAACGGGTCATTATTATTTTACTATTTTGTGATTATAGGTTCTGAAATTTGGTTCTGAACCTTCCACAGAGAAGGCAAGAGGACTGGAAAAAGCAAGCTCAGTTACATGATTTACAGACCATAAGATTAAAACAAAGTTTTTCATGAGAAGTGAAACTATTACTGGCACTGAGTCCAGAGAGAAATTTTTCCCATTGGGTTTTAAAATGAGGACGAATGCAGTGAACAATGTCCTCCAATAGCCTCAGAATAAATGCAAGAATGAGTCTCCTAACATGTGCCTCCCGCACCTCAATGTAAGCCAAAGGTGCAATGTTCCAAAAGCACAGTGCCGTAAAATCAGTTCTATGAAAGAGACCAAATGATGTGTTAGGTCCAGTCCGCTGATGGGGGCTTCAAGTATCAGGAGTGTAGGCCACAAATGGACAGCAAATAGGCTAGATCCAGCCCCAGACGTATTTTCATTGGTCTACGTGGATTTTTAAAAAATTATCATTTCCCACATTTAAATCGGGATATTTCAAATAAGACCCAATGCCAGTGTCTGCTTGTTTTGAGTTAGGAGACATGCCCCACCGGGCTAGCATGCACACATGAGAAGGTCACTCGTAACCGAAAGCAGCTATCTTGTTAGCCACTGTCTCCTCTCTGACACCTCAGTCATCACCTCTACCTGCTTGGCCTTTGGAATTAACGTGAGTTTGAAATTCCTGACCTAGAGGAATGGGCAGAGTACATTGACCTCAGACAGTACAGCATCAATTTTTCTCTCACCAAGCTTTGACTAAGCAGCAAAATGTACTGTGTGGCCTTGAACAAGCAATTTAATCATCTCTGAGCCTCCATTTCCTCATCTTCAGAAAAGGAACTAATAATACCTACCTCTCAGAGTTGTGAGGATTAAATGAGATGTTTTCAAAAACATTTACCTGCTAATTACTATTCAAGTGAACCGTATCATTACCAGAACTTATCCACAATGCTAGTTTACCTCATCTTAATCATAATGGATTTTTAGGAATGTTTTCTTCCATCAGGTGACTGCCAGCTTTTTCATAAATCTATAGTAGTTCTGTCACCTATTAAAACGGACATCTTTTGTGCACCACTTCAGATTCTCTTGGTCCACCTCTTACTCCAGCCTCTCCTGCAGTGACAATTCAACGGAGGCTCAAATAGCTTAGCGCAAATGCCACCTGATAGCCCTTCACCTGGGATTGGCAGGATACACCTCTTGCTTCCTACCTCAGGGATCCTCCAACATGCAGCATGGATGCCGTCAGAAAACAGCTTGGCACTCATCATGCACATCCCAGATGTTAAGGCACTTGGGACCACCTTTTAAAAATGGTTGAATGGAAACTGATAGCTAATACTCCTCCCTTTTGTCCCACAGATGAACAGTTCTGAAACACATTTTATGAAGCTTCTCAGAAAGTCCCAGCAAGGATCAAGTACCAGTCACCCACACTAGTGGCTGCTTCAACTACACATTATCCTTTTGTCTTTCCCTCCTTCCCTAGTTCCATCTCCCCTCACTCCTGCTCCCTGAGATCACTTCCAAATAAATCACTAGTACATAAGCTTTGTCTCCAGCTTTGCTTTCAGGGAAGCTGAAGCTCAGATATCCTCCAAAATATGCTCTTAAATAGAAATCACCCTGCAAAGCACTCAATCGAGAAAAAGAAAAGATAACCCAAAGAATGGGATAAAATTTTTGCAAATCACATATCTTATAAGGGACTTATATTCAGAATATACAAAGAACTATTACAACTTGATAATAAAAAGTGAAATAACCCTAGACATTTTTCCAAAGAAGATATACAAATGGCTAATAAGCACATGAAATGATGCTTGACATTATTAGTCATCAGGGAAACGCAAATCAAAACCACAGTGAGATACTACTTCACACCCCCTAGAATGGCTATAATCAAAATTCTATTAGTGTATTGACAAGGATGAGGGGAAACTGGAATCCTCAAACACTGCTGATGGGAATATAAAATGGTGCAGCCACTTGGGAAAACAGTCTGGAAGTTCTTCAAAGTTTAAAACTAGAGTTACCATATGATCCAGTAATTCAACTCCTAGGTATATGCCCAAGAGAAATGTGAATTATGTCCACAAAAACCTTGTACATGAATGTTCATAGCAGCATTATTCATAATAGCCAAAAAGTGGAAAGAACACAAATGTCCATCAACTGATTAATGAATAAAGTGTGGTATATCTTTACAATGGAATGGTATTCAGCAATAAAATAATTGAAATATTGATACATTCTATAACATGGATACACCTTCAAATATTATGCCAAGTGAAAGGAGCCAGTCACAAAGGGCCACGTATTGTTTGACTCTATTTATGTAAAATGTCCAGAATAAGCAAATCTATAGAGACAGAAAGTAGATTAGTGGTTGCCTAGTGCTGATGAGGATGGAGGGACTGAGGAGGATATTTAAAGGTATGGAGTTTCTTTTGGGCTAATGAAAATATTCTAAAATAAATTTGTGGTGATGGATGCACAACTCTGTGAATAAACTAAAGCCATTGAATCATATACTTTAAATGGATAAGTTATACGGAAGATACACTATATCTCAATAAGCTTTTAAAAACAGAGGCCATCATAATTTTTAACCTACAACAGCCTACAAATTGTGGTTGCTGCTCATTCTTACAAACTACCACTGGATTCTCCATTTCTTCACTTTCTGGGTAATTTTCAACTGCTTCAAAGAGTAGTGTCCAGAACAGGGAAAGTTTCTGCAACATCCTTCATCTCTACATTTCTGGCTTTCTCCTACTCCTGTGATATTCCTTTTACCTATTATATAGGACACCTGAAATTTGACCACAAACTCACCATAATCTTAGTTTCTTTTATAATAGCATTTTCTCACCCGGCCCTGTGTCATGCCCTCATGCCACCCTGTGACCACCCTCCTCTCCCACACTCCTGTAATTACATTCATATTCACATCCTCAAAGCCATACTCTGCCCCTGAGATTAGATTCAGGCTGAGAATACTTGGAGACTATAGTTCCTAAGGATTCAACCTATAAAAGTGAGTGATAAGGTAGCCACACACACAAACTCAGAAACATGAAATAAGAAGCAAGGTGGGCATCTCCATTTAGTCAACATCAGAAATGACACAGGAAGGAGGGAAAGGCTGGTGAAAAATTCATCCACACTGGCTTTATTATGCATCACTCTAACTATGTTATGCTTTGGATTCTACTTTGTATCTCATTCTGAGGGGAAAAGAAACAATGAGTGCTCAGTCTTTTTGGAAAATGATATTTTACCACAATTCAGCTTAACAACAGACATTTCTGGCATTTACCCTAGTCAGATCCAAATCTTCCAGAATTCCATTGATGAGTATACTTAGCCTTAGACTGGAAAAAACGTATACCAAGAAATTAATGTCGTGGTAGCAAAAATAAAAGATGTATTGGGGCCAGCCCAGTGGCACAGCAGTTAAGTATGCACATTCCGCTTTGGCAGCCCGGGGTTCTCCGGTTCGGATCCCAGGTGCAGACATGGCACCACTTGGCAAGTCATGCTGTGGTAGGCGTCCCATATATAAAATAGAGGAAGATGGGCACGGACGTTAGCTCAGGGCCAGTCTTCCTCAACAAAAAGAGGAGGATTAGCAACAGATGTTAGCTCAGGACTAATCTTCCTCAAAAAAAAGTTATAAAATTAAAAAAATAAAAGATGTATTGCCTACAATCTTAGCTCTTGATTAAAGGAGTAGCTGGATTTTTCAGACAGTTTGAGAATGGCTCTGGACCTAAATTTCTCAATTTTAATATCAGGGAATATCATCCCAGCAAACAGTGATCCCACATTTCCAATGACTTGAAATGAGTTGACTTAACTGCCAGTGTCAGTATGAGAGCGTGATCCAGGAAAGATGGCTCAAGAATTATAGTATGTTTCATGGGATGACACTTGTTATTACTACTATTATCTCTAGTTTCTGTATTTCCTTTTATCCTGGGCATTAGGCCAGACCTGCTGGAAAACCAGAAGAGAGGAGAAAGAAAACTTGTTTATCATAATCTCTTTTCAAGCTCAGCATGGAGTAATCACAATTTTGGTTCAAATAGCCTGACTTAACTGCAGGAAGCAGGCCTATTTTTCACTTATCTTTTCAAATCTCAGGTAAGGAGGGCTTGGAAATATGGTTTTTAGCTTTTCAACTTCTCTAAATTTTTTTTTAAATGAACTTTTAAAAATTCATCCCATTGGATAAAAAAAATTCACCCCATATATGTAAATATATTTATTTATAAATTATATATATTTATTACAGTAATAGTTACAACCTTATCTACAGTAATATATACTAATATGTAATAGCACATATACTAATATATAGTATATTACATATACTATAAACAGATAGAAAAATAGAAATTATGGATGAAAAGATTAATATGGAATAAACAATATTTTTGAGCACTTTATTGTATATATTAACAGAACCAAAATGTTTTCCTTGCACCAAAATAATAATATAATGTTTTAGTGTGGTAAAATAACTACCTTATAACATAGTTAAAAAAGAGATCTCAAATCATAGAACATCGAAAGACTGTGCTCTCCCATTTTCTCGCTGTTCATTTGTGTTAGGATTATCTTCAATCCACAGTTTCTTTCCTGAAATATTAAGTGATTTAGCAATCTTGCAAAGGTTAGTTTAGTTAAAAGTAGAGAATATAATCTCTAATTCTTCTTAACCAGCACAAGTAAGATGCTAAATGTTGCAATATGCTAAAAACAAACCAAGAGTTGAGGATGTGACCACCAATGCTTCCATGTTGTAGAATTTCCCTTGAGATACATGATTGTCCAACATACAGACAGACCCAAGGTACTGCAGTCAATTCATTAAAGAAACGTGAGTAAATCTTAAAGTCTTTCTTATTACATTATTATTACATTTTTTAAAATAAATGTTCTAATATTTTCCTTCTATATCCCAATGTATCTTGCGCATACTGTGGTATATGCTTACTCATTTTGGAAATCTGTTTTTAAGGTAAGTCTAGCTACAAAGTAACAACTCTTTGATTACAAATCAAATCCTTGGAATAAAATAAACGTGTCATTAGAAATGGGTTTTCCTGCATATTACAGAATGAACAAAATAGAGTAAATGGCTTGAACAAGACAGAGTTTATTTCTCTCTCACATATACAAAGTTTGGGGGTAAGCAGCCAAGAGCTAACCTGGCACACCATGATGTCAGTCTCCTTCTGTCTTGTTCCTCTGCCATCCCCACACATGCTTCCTTTCCATGGCCCAAGATGGACACTTGAGCTCCAGATATCACATCCATATTCTATTCACCAATAAAGAGAAATGGACGAAGAAAGACACTTTTCATAAATTTCATACAACACGTTGATAACATCTCGTTGGAGAGAAATTACACGAGAGTCCACATCTAACTCCAAGGAAGAATCAGGGATTCTATTATGAAAGAGGACAGACAAGAGTCTCAGCCACAACATATAAAGATGTATCAATATATACACAGAGAAACAGAGGCGTTCAATCATTTAAGCATCATCTTCTTACTCTACCACTGTGGTCCATCTGAAATAAAAAATCTTGGCCTGCAAAGACTATCTAGCCAAAATGATCTATGGACCAGCATGTTTCTCGAAAATTAACAATCCAGTTGTAAAATAATCAAATTCCACAAAATACATTTATAGATCTCATGATTGCAGTCTAGTCTGAGAACTATGGGATTATATTGTAACAGAAAACTTTTTTTTCCAAAAACAACTTTATTTGCCTTCTAAGGAGATTACAGAGGTTTGCTTTAATAGGCAGCTTTCTGAGCTTATATGTACAACTTTACATGTGGGAGTCAGGTCAGAACTGAATTGTTCTGTATAACAGAGGACAAAAGGTGTGAGCTGAAGGAGGGCAGACGGTAGAACCCAGTAGAAAGGGAGAGGAGAGGCAAAGCAGAGCACTGAAATGGTCAGAGACTCCTCATGGCGGAACTACCGAGAAAGGATTTCATTTGAAATGGATTTGAAGCTGTTTTCCTTTGGGGTGTGAGACATAGATCTCTTTCCTCTTTTCTCTTTCGGTAAAATCTACCTTGCTTACTCATGCCTTTCGTATGACTGAGAGAAACTTGAACAAGTTCTGAATTCTGTGTCCAGTTGACTTTGGGCTCGAACAGAGACAGAAATTAGAGGACAAGGAAGAATCTCAAAGAGAATGATGATAATAATGTGAAAACAGAGATCATCACATTCTTTTTAAAGCCAAATTTATATATGATCTTGTAAAATTGATAAGGGATTTTCTTACCCTCCATATTCCCTTTAACAGAACCAGAAATTAAATATAGAATGAATGTACTGTAGTTTTAAAGCATTGAATAAGAACTTCCTATAAATAGAGTCTGACCAAACAAAGCAGAGCCAGGAGAAAATGGGTAGAGAGAAAATGAGGTTGATTCAGGGCAGAAGGGGGCAGCAGTACACTTGCGGCAGGGAGAGGGCCGGGCAGCTCTGCACAACAAAACTAAGTGTGAAAAGCCCACTAACCTGTGTAGAATCAAACTGGATCTTACAGAGAGAGATCACTTCCAAGAGAGCTGAAATAGAAGATCCGCACAGACAGGCCAAAGGCTGGGACAAATGTCCCAATAACTCAGGCACAGTGTCTGTGTTACCGTCTACACTGCTGGTTGACTAACCCAGCTTCTCTCCACAGCATACCTACCCCATACAGGGACTGAGCTAGCAGTGGTCATGTGACCTATGGCAAGCCAGTTAAGATACAAGCAGAAGTTGCTGGATGGGGCTTTCAGGAAAGCTTTCTCAAAGGGAAAGAAGCAGATGGCATGTACCTTGCCCCTTCTCCCTAGAGGGTAAAAGACACAGCAGCCATTTTACAACTACAAGAGAGAAAAGGACAGATTAAGCACACCAAATCAAGAAGTCGGAAGGAGCCTGGATTACTGAGAATATTTTTGAGTACCTGCACGAGCCCTGGACTATAAATGTCCAGACATCAAAAACAAACAAACAAAACAAAATCTTACCAGTTTAAACCACTGTTAATTTGGTTTTCTGTTACTTAACAGCTTAATGAATTAATAACTGATTCAAATAGAATTTGGTGCCCAAAAACAGGGTGCTGCAAGCAACAGAACCTAAAATATAGAGTTGCCTAAGAGGAGGAGATGCAACCAGGTATTAAAGACCCAGACATTCCAGGCTCCAGAGTAGAGGCCTTTGTTCTGTGGTGACAGATCACAGCCAAACTGTGTCTTGACCCATTCTGGAACACAGACCAGGAGTTCAACACAGGATGTAGTTTACAAATGGTAGGGACATTTCAGAATGTGAGAATATGATGGTTAGTTCTTGTAATTTTCTGCCAAGTCCTACAAAAAAAAAAAAGGATAAACTCAGACTAGAGCCAGCCAGTGTGCTTGCAGAGATGGAAAGTAATACAGCATTACTGAGGTACACTCTGCCTTCAGCAAGCATTCTAGGTGGACTGTGAGTCTCCAGGTAGGATTCTTGCAGGCTGAAAAAGCCAGCTGCTTCTGTACCTCGTACCAAAAGTCTTACAAGTTGTGAAGTAGCAGCCTTGACAGAAAATGAGGTTGTGACCCTGGACTTGCTTAAGCACATTCCATTAAAAGTTCTCTGGTAGGAAAAAAGAAAAGCGTTAAACCCACAATAAAAGTAGTCATGCCACCCAAGAGGATATTTCAAATTGCTGCAAAACAGCAGCCATTAAGCTAATGAGGGTGTTCAAAACACAGAAGGCAAAAGCCAAAAACTCTCAAGCTTCAAACTTAAACAACTTTGTAGTAGTTCCTCACATGTAAACCTCACAACTAGACTAGAAGCCCACGAAGTTTCTGAGGGAAACAAATTGTCAAAGAAAACCTAAGTCTCACTGGCAAGGACCAGTAACTGTGTTACCCCTAGATAATCAATCACCAGGACCGTACATGAGAATAGAATGACATAAACATAGAAAAACTCAAGAAACAAAAAAAGAGAAATGTTTAAGTTAAAGACATAACATTTTTTTTAACTTGTTAGCATTGGAAGACAAATTTGAAGAAATCAAATAGAAGAGGCTTTTGTTTTAAAAGAAGAAAAAGACATCAAGATGGAAAATGGGAAGCAGAAAAACCAAATGAAAAAATGATAAAGTCCAGAGAGTCCAACAATCAAATAACAAGAGAACCAAAAAGTAAGACAAAGGAAGGGGGAAAAGTATTAAATTGTTCAAAGAGTGCTCAGAACTGAAGAATATGTGTCCAAATTAAAGGGACCCATCAAGTTCTCAGCACTACATGAAAATAGATTTCCACCAAGGCATATCATTGCAAAATCTCAAAAGGCTGGAAGCAAAGAGGAGATCCCCCAAGTGTCCAGAGAGAAAAAGCAGATCCCAGTCAAAGGATCAGGAGTCAGAACAGCTTCAGATCAGAAACTAGAAGCAACACTTCAAAATTTTGGAGGAAAAGTTATTTCCAAACTAGAATTGTCTATCCAGCCAAAAATCCAGTAAAGTGTACAGTTAGAAATAAAGACATTATCAGACTTGTAAAATCTAAAATTTTAACCTCACACACCCTGGAAGTTACAAAGAATGCACTCCAACAGAAAAGAAGGAGTAAACAAAAAAAGAGAAATATTTGAGGTACAGGAAGCAACACCAAAGAAAAATGAAAGAAATCATCTGAATGAGAATAAAGGGAGATCCCGGGACATCTTTTGTGCTCCAGGTATAGAAGGCTACGAGTCCATAATGAAGTAGGTTATAACTCTCTGGGAAAGAAAGGAAGATGAATTTGACAGGATACATAATATGAATGAAATTAGAAATCTGGAAATAATTTGAAGTTAAGTTATTGGTAAATACACAGAAAACTAAGCAAATAAAAAAAGGCAAGCTGTTTTTATTTTAAAAGACTTTCAACCTAGAAGAAACAAAAAATTGTGCAAGAAAGGAAATTAATATAGTTCAACATGGCTCATCTCTAAAAATGCATATTTATAATAATGCAAACAATGAATACTGATTTAACCAAAATGATCCTGTAAATATAGTATGAGAATGGAGAGATGAGCATGTGCATGCTTGAGAAACAATGGGGAAAAGAGCTGCATCTTCATATTCTGTGGTAGAAGATCAGTTGACTAGTGTGTTTTAGAGCTGTAGACATAAATGCTGGAAGAAGAATCAACTCAGAGTATTGAAGGTGGCTGCCTGTGGGGAAAAGGGAATGGAGGGGAGGGCGGGAGGAGTGGGACAGCTGTCTTCTCTAGCAAACTACTCATTTAGTGACTCCTTAAACTATGTGCGTACGTAAATTTGATTAAAATAATTACATTATAATTCAGTAATGAGAAGCCAAACATTCTAGTAGAAAAGTACGTAAAAAGCATTGAGACATTCCACAAAATAAGAAATAACACGTAAATAACAACTTTTTTTTTAGGGAGACAATTGGAGTTTTTATTTATTTTTTTCCTTCTTGATTTTACATTTTTTTAAAAAAATTTCAGCAACATCAGTTTATAACATTACATAAATTTCAGGTGTACATCATAATATATTTCAAATTCTATGTAGATTGTATCATGTTCACCCCCAAAGACATTACAATCCATCCCCACACAGATGTGCCTAATCACCCCTTTGGCTTCCTCCCTCCCACCTTCCCCTCCGGTAACCACTAATCTAATCTCTGTCTCTATGTGTTTGTTTGTCATTGTTTTTATCTTCTATTTATGGGTGAGATCATAGCTATTTGCCTTTCTCCCTCTGACTTTTGTCACTTAGCATAAAATCCTCAACGTCCATACATGTTGTCACAACAATTAACCTTTTTAAATGTTCTCCATCTCACCAGCAATTAAAGAAATCCTATGAGACACTTTTCAAACTATTGTATTGAGAAAGATCAACATAGCAATGATAACCTCTTTGGCTAGAGGATATAGAAGCACTATTACACTATTGATATAAGTAGAAATTGGTAACAGCTCTCAGCAGGATTCTTTAGCAATATTTACAAAAGTCTTAGAATGTTCATATCCTTTCACCCAGTAATTCCAGGCATTGGAACTTATCGTAAGAAATAATAAGAAATTCAGCAAGGATGCATATATATACAAGGATGGTTATCACCACTTTGTTCATAATAGCAAAAAACTGGAAACAACTTAATACACCCAACAATAGCAGGACATATAAATATAATATAAAATGCAATATTTTACTTCTATTAAAAGCGATGATGTAGATCATACTGGCCTACAGAAATGTTCACACATATTTTAGGATCACAAAGTAATATAATAAAGGGATCTCATTTTTGTTAAAAAAAAACAACTGCAATATTGCATAAGAAAAATCAAAAGATATACAACAAAATTCTTTGTGTCTCTGTATACAGTATTTCAGATTTTTTTTAGTTAATATATGTATAATACCTAAAGTAGTACCCAATGTATAATATGCACTACCCATAAATGTTGGCAATGACTAGCTATCATCATCTGTAGAAAAATTAGAAATTTTTTCTACAATGGCTACTTTTTACTTAGGCATTTAAAACTATAAGTGGAAATTTTAAAAATAGCAAGGATCCCAGTAAGTGCATAATCGGCATTCTCACTTCAAAAATTTTATGATATGATATGAACACAGGGAGTCCTATGCACATGAAGACCATGACAGTCCACAGAGTAAATGATGACTTTGTCTTTGAGAATCACGAGTCACTCGAGCATGAAGACAAGGACTACGCTGATAACTGCAATGGAGAAGGTAGAGAAAAAGGAAGATGTAGAAAAGAATAAGAAAATAGCTGCCTCTACCTGTCAGACCCCTGATAGGTGATAAATAGCTCTCTCAAATGGAGTAACTAAGGTCAATTCATTAAAGCAACCATTTACAAAAGTGTGGGCAAGGCTTAGGGGAACCAACAAGGTAAGGTGCAGTATCTCAGGTCAGAAACAGCAGGATGCTACTGCTACACTTCAGCCAAAGGAGTGACAGGAGGGAGCAGTTACCAGCACCCTGAGAAAATGACTGTCTGGAGAGGGCCAATGTCAGGAGCTGTGGCTTTGGGTAAAGAGTTACAATCAACCCACAGCAACTCGGCAGGGATAGAGCCAGCAGACCAAGTACAGCTGCTTCATTCTCCTTTCATCCTTGATCATCTGATGGTGACTTCCATCACCAAAACTTAATTAGAAACCAGAAATCAAGGCAACTCATACAGGACAGATCCTCTGTGCAGACAGTAGCACAGAGAAGGATCTAGAGTACTTCTGGTAGAGCAAACACAAAGTATTCAAAAAAGCATCCCACACTGGGGTAAGAGTTGCATTAGAAAGGAATGTACTTGTCAATCCCTCAGCAGTGGTTTTAGTTGCCACCCTAATCCTAGCAGGATATATCAGACACCACATAAAAGAACTACTCTGCCATATGCCTATTGTTTCTTAAATGCCTGACCTTACTAGCATCCTAATAGTCACCCCATTCGTTTCCCAATCTTTGCAGTAAAGACCATTGATATCATTTCAGTCTCTTCAGCTTGATGTAAGACCCAGTTTCCCCTGGCCTTCACCTCCAGATCTTTCCTAGCTACACTTTCGTTTCCACAGATAATACTGCTCCTAGCTCAGCTGAAACCTTTTACAGGTAAATGCCAAACTGACCACTCCTCACCTTGTACATGGGACCAGAACACTCCCTCCTCTGTTGAATCAGCCAGGATAAGCTAAGCCAAATTATGCCAACAAAAAACACCAAAACCTTAGTGGCTTTAAAACAGTAAATTTTATTTCTTGCCCACTGTATCATACATAAACCAAGGACCTCTACCCGATGTTATCTATCACTCAGGAACCCAGCTAACAGAAGACTCCTTCTCAACACATGGTTTCCATGATCTCAGAGGCAGGGGAAAAAACATGGTGAATTACACAGTGGCTCTTAAAGCTTCTTCATGGAAGTGACACACATCAATCACTTCAACTCATAATTTATCATCCAAAAAAAGTCACATGGCAAAAGCTAATTTCAAACTGGTAGAGAAAAACAATCATACTATATCAAAGTGAAAGGTTTCATTTTTTTTTTAAAGATTTTATTTTTTCCTTTTTCTCCCCAAAGCCCCCCAGTACATAGTTGTATATTCTTCGTTGTGGGTCCTTCTAGTTGTAGCATGTGGGATGCTGCCTCAGCGTGGTTTGATGAACAGTGCCATGTCTGTGCCCAGGATTCGAACCAACGAAACACCGGGCCGCCTGCAGCGGAGCGCACAGACTTAACCACTCGGCCACAGGGCCAGTCCCAAGAAGTTTCATTTTTGAGCAGACTCTAATGACATGTAAGTTCTATTTGTTCCACGTTCTTCTTAGGGGAGCATAATATTGAAAAAAATAAAAGAAAACCACACCATGAAGTCAAAAAATTGTCCTTAAAGTAGCAAGGGTTATAATAATTTATTACAGGTGTCAGCAAACGTTTGAAACTAGCGTACCAAGCTGAGAGATTTGTCAGAAGATAGACAGGGTCAAAAGACCTTCACAAACTAGTTCCTCCCTTCAGAGTTCTCTGGAATGCAATAAATATTAACACTGTCAGTAATCCTGGGAAGCAGCAAATCCTGGGCAGAAAATGTGACTTTAGAGGTTAGGCCTTAAAATTAGAAACAAAAGGGGTCATATTATTCTCTCCGACTTAATAGGGTGTGGGAAACATGGACTCTCCCCCATGTAGCAATGGAAATTTCTGACTCACTGTCTCCAGGTCTCAGTTGAAATGTCATTTCGTCAGAGACACCTAACCTGCACACTTTATACCAATAGCATCCCTCCCCAACCCCATCCTATCTCCCATCTCTCACTTCTGGTTAATGTGCTTTGTCTTCATACCACTTATCACCCATCTTCTGTCTCATATCTATCTCTTTCTTCCTATCCACTAGAATGTAAACTTTGAGGCAGGGATTTTATATATCCCCAGTGCTTAGAAGATTGCTTAGCACATAGTAGGCACTTATTAAATATTCATTGCATAAGTGAACGACTATATGAGAGCTCTAACAGGTGTTCAGAGGAAAAGCTAGCCTTTACCTGTGGGAGGGACTCAGCAAGAAGATCTCTACACTTGGAGGAAGCACACATGATGGGCCTTGGGCTCATAGACTCTGAGTGCATCCATATTGAGATTTCCATCATAAGAATTTCTGCAGTGCACATCCTTTACACTGATAATTCCAGGCCTTCACTAGGGCCTTGATAAACGTTTTAACCTGCTCTCCACTCTTCTGCTTCATTCACTCAATGGAGAATAATGAGATCACAATATACGCTGCTTCTACTCCACAGGAAATGGCTCTGGACTGGAGCTGGATCTGTAGCCAACAGCTCCCTTAACTCTGTGTCCATCCTCCTACAATCTCTCTAAAACCTGCACATCCTTCAAGCCTCAAGTGAGTCACTGACTCAAGAAGCATTCCCTGATCCCCAACTATGCTGAGGGTCATAACTATTACCCTTCTGGTGCCTTGTAAACTTCCTCCATTGCACATTTCATACTCAGAGCTCCCAGAAGTCAAGAATCAACCTGTTTGGCCTCCTCTGTATACCCACTACCTTACACCGTGTCTAGCTTGTAGTACAGGCTCTGTCAATATAGAGTAAATGAAAAATTAATGTAATGAGTAAATGAATAAATAAGTAATAATAAATTAATCCATATATGAACTACTGTTATTCAAATGTGTACAGATGCTTTTGACATTCATGAAATGAAAATTTCTTTAAAAGGGGTATTGAATTGAGGCTGACTTTTTGAAATGTGTATTTTCTCAATTAGTAAATGCTAAAAAACTACTACTATCATATGGGAATTCCAGCAATGTTTTGATTTTTTTTTAAAAAGATCCTTATTCTTGAAGAATTGGAAAATTGGTGAGCTAGAATATGACAATGAAATTAAATTCATATACAGAAAGGTGTGATATAGGCTGCAAATATACTGGCTCTCTTAAGTAAGCATATGAAGTTTATAGAAAATTAATTCAGTCGTGATTTTGATTGACTCAATAAAAAGGGAGAAGCAGACTCATGTAATTCTTCTCATAGACCATAGATTTTCATTTCCTTTTCATGGGAGTCTCTCAGATGTAACACAATTATATATTTTCTCCCAATGAATATGACAATCTCCTCACCTCCAATACAGACATACAAACACACAGCAGCAGACTCTTAGGCAATCTCACATATCTTATAACCAAACAAAAACTCCTAAAGCTTTTACTCCATAAAATGAGAAGATCTAGCCAAATAATCTTTAAGGTCTTGTTTTGGGGTTTAAATTTTATAACTTCCTAAGAAACCTAGTTGAGAAGATGATTTCACTGTTACTCAAGGCAGTATACTGATTAAATCAGCTGTAATATGGTCAATCTAAAGTTATTATAAAGCTTGCAAAAATAATCCCATAGATTATTCATGACCACTTATTATTGCTTTGGGAATAACAGAACCCAGTCATTTTTTCAAAGAGGCAGGAATATTTCTGCATCAACAATGAACAAACTTTGTAACTATAATAGTCTGTTGGACACAACAGTTATGAGCACAAGTTTGGCATCATGCAGAGCAAGACTGAAACCTACTTCTCTGTCACTTACAAGCTATTGGTTATTTGACAAACCACTTAAACCCTCTAGGACTATTTCCTTCACTATAAAATGGGGGTCACAATACCCACCTCACAGGATATAGCACAATGCCTACCACTTGGAAAAAACTAAATAAATGGCACCCTGCTACACAACCATCAAATGTATTTTGACCTTGTCTCAAGTAGGTATATCTGGAACATCTTACCTAGTCAATTCCTTCATTTCTGAGCTATAGAATATGTTGCCACTTTTGGACGTTGGAATGAGTAATAGTCTTTTTTTTTTTTTTTTTTGAGGAAGATTAGCCCTGAGCTAACATCTGCTGCCAATCCTTTTATTTTTGCTGAGGAAGATTGGCCCTGAGCTAATACCCATGCCCATCTTCGTCTACTTTATATGTGGGGCGCCTGCCACGGCATAGCTTGAGGAGCAGTGCATAGGTCTGCAACCAGGATCCAAATCAGCAAACTCCAGGCTGCCAAAGCAGAACGTGTGAACTTAACTGTTGGGCCACTGGGCTGGCCTCTGAGTAACAGTCATTTTTAAGTTCCCCATCAACTATAAAAAAGGGCTTGGTTCAAATCTTGTTAATTACAGGAACCTCCTCTGAATACAGATGGAAAGTGGACTTTGTGCTCTACATTACCATGCCCTCGATTGTACATTTCAAAGACTCTAAAGGAAGAGATTCCTTCCCTGGTAGTCTGATATCTTGCAATTTTAAAAAAGGAGAAAAAATCTTTTGGAAATTTTTACATAGAAGCCTCATATTTTAATGCATGACCTTAGTGAAGAGACAATCACTATATTCATATTTTACTGACAATAAGAAGACAAATTTGGTGGTGATGATACCAGAGAAGAGGGGAGCGTGAGACAGAGTGACATCAGGATCATGGTGGGGTGAGCTCTTCCCTTTGACTCTCCCCTCTAAAAACAACCAAAAGGACATTCATATACCAACAGAGGACACAGACAGATCACAAAAGACACCTGAAAGACCCACAAAGCCTACCTGAAGGTGGTGGTGGGGCTGGATCCTCCAGAGGAAGTGGAAGCTGATCCACAGGAGCTCCATGGAGAGAGACGGGCTATGGCAGGAGGAAGTATGCAGGTGAAAAGGGCACCCCATTCCCACCTAGTACTCCAGAATCATCCAGAACACAGTGTGGTGAGTGTGGTAGTAGCTGAGGGGAAAGGGCACAGGTGAGGAGAGGTGCTCTGTCCCCTCCCAGCACTCCAGCCCCAGAATCATCCAGAGAACAGTGCAGAGAGCGTGGCAGCGGCAGCAGAGAAAAAGCACAGGTGAGGGAGGTGTCCCATCCATGCCTGGCATTCCAGCTCCAAGATCACCTGGAGCAAGGTGGAGATAGCTTGGTGGTGGTGGCAGGGAATGTGCACAGCCCCAGAATCGTCCAGAGCACAGTGTGGAGAGTGTGGCAGCAGTGGAGGGGAAATGCACAGGTGAGGGAGATACCCTGTCCCCGCCCAGCACTCCAGCCCCAAAATCATCCAGAGCATGACCCAGAGAGCTTGGCAGTGGCAGCAGGGAAAGCATGCAGGTGAGGAGAGGTGCCCTGTCCCCATCCAGTAGTCCAGTCCCAGAATCATCTGGAGCATGGCAGTGGCAATGGGGAAAGGGAAAGTGCACAGTCCTGCTATTGCCCACATCTCCATACAGAGAGACAAGCAGGGGCTGGGGGAAGCACTGGGGAAGGAAAGTATCCCTCCTCATGCCCAGGGCTTGAGATCTGCCATCAATCAGTCACTCAGAGAGAAAAGCAGTCAGTGGCCAGAGCTGGGGAGGCCCTGCTCATGCAAGCCCCAGAATACACAGTGCCTGATCCCCACCCAGTGGCAGTATGTGGCAGCTGCAACCAGATAAGAGCATCATGAGGAAGCAAAAATCCAATCCATCAAGCAGTATGAGTAGGTATATTAAATCTCCAGGCCAGAAGGAAAGTGACAGGTACCCAGAAACCAACCCTGAAGGCATAGAAATCCATAACCTAAGCAACAAAGAATTCAAAACAGCTATCATAAAAAAACTCAACGAGTTACAAGAAAACACAGAAAGACAAATTAACGAATTCAGGAGCTTCTTCACAAAGGAGATTGAAACCATAAAGAAGAACCAATCAGAATTGTTGGAGATGAAAACCACAATGGATGGAATAAAGAAAAATCTGGATTCCCTAAACAACAGAGCTGAAAATATGGAGGAGAGAATCAGCCAGTTAGAGGGTAGTAAGTACTATAGAAATGCGTCAGAGGGAGGAGAAGAGAGAACTAAGACTAAAAAGAAGTGAAGAAGCTCTCAGAGAAGTATCTGACTCAATCAGGAAATGTAACATAAGGATTATAGGTACTCCAGAGGAAGAACAGAAGGAGAATGGAGCAGAAAGCCTGTTCAAAGAAATAATAGCTGAGAACTTCCCAAACCTGTGAAGGGAGCTGGAAATCCCTGTGACAGAAGTCAATAGATCTCCAAACTATATCAATGCAAAAAGACCAACTCCAAGACATATAGTAGTGAAGCTGGCAAAAGTCGAGGACAAAGAAAATATACTAGGGGCAGCAAGGCAGAAGAAAATAACTTACAAAGGAACCCCTATCAGGCTTTCAGCAGATTTCTCAGCAGAAACATTACAGGCAAGGAGAGAGTGGAATGATATATTCAAAATCCTAAAAGACAAAAACTTTCAACCAAGAATACTCTATCCAGCAAAAATCTCCTTCAGATATGACAGAGAAATAAAAATTTTCCCAGATAAACAAATGCTACAGGAGCTCATTGCCACAGACACCCCCTACAAGAAATCCTCAAGAAGCCCCTCATACCTGAAAAATAAATAGGAAAGGGGCTACAAAGCCCTGAGCAAGGAGATGAATAGATAGGCAATAATCAGAAAACAGCAGCCCTCTATCAGATCAGCTTAGCAAACACTTAACTTTAACATCAAGCAAAAAGAGAAGGAAAACACCAAAACAAAAATGATCTCATCATTTTTTACGCTTTATTTTTTTTTTGAGGAAGATTAGCCCTGAGCTAACTACTGCCAATCCTCCTCTTTTTGCTGAGGAAGGCTGGTCCTGAGCTAACATCTGTGCCCATCTTCCTCTACTTTATATGTGGGACACCTGCCACAGCATGGCCTGCCAAGCAGTGCCATGTCTGCACCCAGGATCCGAACCAGCGAACCCCGGGCTGCCAAAGCAGAACATGCACACTTAACCGCTGCACCACCGGGTTGGCCTTGATCTCATCATTTTAACCACAAACTCACAACACAAGATGGAAAAATATATGACAAAAATAACTTAAAGGGGGAAGAGGAAACGGATGGAATCAGTATAGTCTATGGAAATAAGAGGTTATCAGAAAATGGACTATCTCAACTACAAGATTTTTTATATGAACCTAAGGGTAACCACTAAACAAATAATTAGAACTGAGACATTTATTATACACAAGGGGAAAATGAGGAAAACCAACAGAGAAAACTACCTAATCAAATTGGTAGTCCAAAATACACAAGATGAGAAATAAAGGAAAGGCAGAGGGAGCAGGAAACTTGCGATAAAATGGCAGTATTAAGTGCTCATATATCAATAATCACTCTGAATGTAAATAGATTGAATGCTCCAATCAAAAGACACAGAGTGGTAAAATGGATTAAAGAATAAGACCCAATAATATGCTGCCTCCTGGAAACACATCTCAGCTCTAGAGAGAAACATAGGCTCAGAGTGAAGGGATGGAAGACAATACTCCAACCTAATGGCAAACAAAAGAAAGTAGACAAAGGAGACTTCAAGATAAAACAGGTACAGAGAGATATAAGGGGCAGTATTTAATGATAAAAGGAACTGTCCACCAACAAGACATAACACTTACAAACATGTATGTACCCAACATAGGAGCACCAAAGTGCATAAAGCAACTATTAACAAACCTAAAAGGAGATATTAATGACAACACAGTAATTGTAGGGGACCTCAACACTCCACTTACATCAATGGATAGATTATCAGACAAAAAGTCAACAAGGAGATAGTGGACTTAAACGAAAAACGAGACCAGATGAACTTAATAGATAGCACTCCATCCAAAATCAGCAGAATATACATTCTTCTAAAGCACACATGGAACATTCTCAAGGACAGACCATATATTGGGAAACAAGGCAAACCTGAATAAACTTAAGAAGATTGAAGTCATATCTACTATCTTTTCTGACCATAATGCCATGAAACTAGAAATCAACCACAAGGAAAAAGCTGGAAAAGGAACAAAATGTGGAGACTAAACAACATGCTACTGAACAACCAATGGATTGTTGAAGAAATAAAGGGAGAAATCAAAAAATATTTGGAGACAAACAAGAACAAAAACACACTGTACCAACTCTTATGGGATTCAGCAAAAGCAGTCCTAACAGGGAAATTTATAGCAATATGGGCCCACATAACAAACAAGAAAAAGCTCAAATAAACAATCTTAAAGTACACCTGACAGAATTAGAAAAAGAAGAACAAAGCCGAAACTCAGCAGCAGGAGGGAAATAAAAATTAGAGCAGAAATAAATGAAATTGAAACAAAAAAGACTGTAAAAAGGATCATTGAAATACGTAGCTGGTTCTTTGAGAGGATAAACAGAAATGGACAAATCCTTAGCAAGACTTACTAAGAAAAAAAGAGAGAAGACTCAAATAAATAAAATTAGAAATGAAAGAGAAGAAATTACAATGGATACTACAGAAATACAAAAGATTAAAAGAGAATATTATGAAAAACCATACGCCAACAAACTGGACAATCTAGAAGAAATGGATAAATTCTTAGACTCTTACAACCTCCCAAAACTGAATCAAGAAGAAATAGAGAATCTGAATAGACCAATCACAAGTAAAGAGATTGAAATGGTAATCAAAAACCTCCCCTAAAATAAAAGACCAGGACCAGATGGCTTCTCTGAAGAATTCTACCAAACATTCAAAGAAGATTTATTACCTATTCTCAAACTATTCCAAAAAATTGAGGAAGATGGAAATATTCCTAATACATTCTATGAGGCCAAAATCACCCTGATCCCAAAGCAAAACAAGGACAATACAAAGAAGGAAAATTATAGGCCAATATCGCTGAGTAACATAGATGCAAAAATCCTCAACAAAATATTGGCAAACCAAATACAGCAATACATTAAAAAAAATCATACACCATGATCAAGTGGGATTCATACCAGGGACACAGGGATGGTTCAACACCCGCAAATCAGTCAAAGTGATACATCATATTAACAAAAGGAGGAACAAAAACCACATGATCATCTCAGTAGGTGCAGAGAAAGTATTTGACAAGATCCAACATCCACTCATGATAAAAACTCTCAACAAAATGGGTATAGAAAGAAAATACCTCAACATAATAAAGGCCATATATGACAAACCCACTGCCAACATCATACTCAATGGGGAAAAACTGAAAGCCATCCCACTGAGAACAGGAACAAGACAAGGGTGCCCACTCTCACCTCTCTTATTCAACATAGTACTAGAGGTTTTGGCCAGAACAATTAGGAAGGAAAAAGAAATAAAAAGAATCCAAATAGGCACTGAAGAAGTGAAACTCTTGCCCTTTGCAGACAACATAATGTTATACACAGAAAACCCTAAAGAACCCATCGGAAAACTATTAGAAATAATCAACAACTACAGCAAAGTTGCAGGGTACAAAGTCAATGTACAAAATTCAGTGACATTTCTACACTCTAATAATGAACTAACAGTATGAGAACTCAAGAATATAACCCCATTTACAATCGCAACAAAAAGAATAAGATACCTAGGAATAAATTTAACGAAGGAAGTGAAAGACCTATACAAGGAAAACTATAAGACATTACGAAAGAAATCAATAATGACATAAAGAAATGGAAAGATGTTCCATGCACATGGATTGGAAGAATAAACATAGTTAAAATTGCCATACTACCTAAAGCAATCTACAGATTCAGTGCAATCCCAATCAGAATCCCAATGACATTCTTCACAGAAATAGAACAATGAATCTTAAAATTCATATGGGGCAATAAAAGACCCTGAATAGCTAAAGCAATCCTGAGAAATAAGAATAAAGCTGGTGGCATCTCAATTCCTGACTTCAAAATATATTACAAAGCTATAGTAATCAAAATAGCATGGTACTGGTACAAGAAGAAGCACACAGATCAATAGAACAGAATTGAAAGCCCAGAAATAAAACCACACATCTATGGACAGCTAATCTTTGACAAAGGAGCCAAGAACATACAATGGAGAAAGGAAAGCCTCTTCAATAAATGGTGCTGGGAAAACTGGACAGCCACATGCAAAGGAACAAAGGTAGATCATTATCTTTCCCCATACACAAAAATAGACTCAAAATGGATCGAACAGTTGAAGGTAAGACCTGAAACCATAAAACTTCTGAAAGAAAATATAGGCAGTACACTCTTTGACATCAGCCTTAAAAGGATCTTTACAAAGATGATATCCACTCGGACAAGGGAAACAAAAGAAAAAATAAACAAGTGGGACTTCATCAAACTAAAGAGCTTCTGAAGGCAAAGGAAACCAAGATCAAAATGAAAAAACAACCCACCAACTGGGAGAAAATATTTGCAAATCATATATCCAATGAGGGGTTAATCTCCACAATATATAAAGAACTCACACAACTGAACTACAAAAAAAACAACAACCCGATCAAAAACTGGGCAGAGGATATGAACAGACATTTCTCCAAAGAAGATATACAGATGGCCAATAGGTACATGAAAAGATTCTCAACATCACTAATCATCAGGGAGATGCAAATCAAAACTACACTTAGATGTCACCTTACACCTGTCTGAATGGCTATAACCACCAAGACAAAAAATAATAAATGTTGGAGAGGTTGTGGAAAAAAGGGAACCCACATCCACTGCTGGTGGGAATGCAAACTGGTGCAGCCACTTTGGAAAACAGTATGGAGATTTCTCAAAAAATTAAAAATAGAATTACCATATGACCCACCTATCCCACTACTGGGTATTTATCGAAAGAAGTAGAAATCAACATTACAAAGAGACTTAATGCACGCCTATGTTCATTGCAGCATTATTCACAATAGCCAACACTTAAAAACAACCCACGTGCCCACTGACTAATCATTGAATAAAGAAGATGTGGTATACATACATACAATGGAATACTACTCAGCCATAAAAAAGACATAATCGTCACATGGATGGGCACTGAGGACATCATGTTAAGCAAAATAAGCCAGACAGAGAAACACAAACACTGTATGACTTCACTCATATGTGGAATATAAACAAACTTACAGACAAAGAGAACAATTTAGTGGTTATCAGGGGAGGGGAGGGGAGGGTGGGCACAAGGGGTGCAGGGGCACGTTTATATGGCGTTTGACAAATATTAACGTACAACTGAAATTTCACAATGTTATGAAGTATTTAGACCACAACAAAAAAATTTTTTTTAAAAAGAAGACATATTTGAAGTCACCTACACAAAATATGATACAGGTTGCAAATGCACTTTGTCTCTACTGAGTAAATATATGGAGTTTATAGCAAATTAATTCACTCATGATTTTGATAACTGACCATGTCAACAGAGATGCAGACACATGCAGAATTAAATTAAATGCTGAATACTTGTATTTTCATACATTATCAGCAAACTAGAGGATTATTTACTGATCTCTCTAACACATACACACACACACTTTTTATTTCAAGAATTTTCCATAATAGCCCATAAATCTATATGTACAGGGGGATAAAAACTAAATACTCTAAGAGACAACTGTACATCCCAAGGATGTTTCTGCAATTGCTCTACTGAAGTCCTAAATTTTGAAGCCACAATTGGAGGCCCAAAATAAGGAAACAGGTAACTGAAATCCTTTTCACAGAAGGCTCTTGCCAGACTGTGCTTGTGGGAGAATCAATCTGAATTCTAACTCCAAAGGTAGAAATGGAAAATAATAGAGCAATTTCTCCCTGGAGGAGAAAGCTTTTGATCCTAGCACCTATAAAACGCTATTGCCTATGTTCTTTGCAGATTCTGATTTATCCAGACTCTGAAAGGTCTGACTCTCAAAAGAAGGTGAGGTAGCCAGGTTTATCAAATACGTGAAGCTCCTCATTTCTGTGCTACCTGCAGTCCAATTGGCTTCCTTTAATGGGTGAAAGTAGTTAAGTGAGTTAAGAATAGATCCCATGCTTATTTTGAGCCCACTGCTTCCTAGTTTGCTCTGTTCCTAACACATATATCATTCTACCACTGCATTCTGTTGGAGTTTTCTAACATTTATGCTCATTTCAGCAACTTCCAATTATTCTTCTACTGAGATCTTGAGCAAGAAAATGAGTATGCGAGTATGTGTGTGTGTGTGTGTGTGTGTGTGTGTGTGTGTGCTGTATAGTTAAATGTATTCTAAAGGAATTTCCTATGGTTTCAAGTGCAAATCTGTCATTCTGCAAGGATCCTCATCCTTGGAGAAATTCCATACAGGGAATAGATTGCTGAAGTCATTTAATAAATATCAAAGAAAAAACGAGAAAAATCAAAGAATTTAAAGATAGGGAAATTGTCAGGTTTGACTAGCTATATTTTGTCTTAAAGAAAAGCTAGTCATTTTACCAGAACAAGAAAAGGGACTTCGTACCAGAACATGTTGAGAAGAACGGGTAAGACTACTGGACAAAAGGAGTGTTTCAGAAGGAAATAAAACATTTTGAAGCCACCGATAACTTACCTAAATTTGTTTGATAGTTGTGTGATTCGTCATCAGATATATCCTATTTGTTATCACGCAGTTGGATTTTTAAGAAAAATTAAAATTCCAGTATAAAATATCCTTAAACATAGTAGCTAATAAAAAGGGGGGGGGGACCTTTCTTTTTAGTATTGATTTCAATGTGATAGCATATTAGAAAGGTTGTTTCATTTTAAACATTAATGAAACCATGCCATGTTTTACAAGGCTCCTACTTCACTACTGTCTGTTCTAAATGCAGTATTTGTGTCCTACATGATGTACTAGGTGGGTGTATTGCCAATTGATAGGTACATAATGTACCATACAATTATGCATATGACACATTGGATTACAGTGAGTTATTTTCCATACACTGTCTGCAATTTGCCTTACCTAAGTGTTCGATTTTAAAACAGCTGTATTTCAGTAAATGTGTGATTCTCATCACACAATTTCAAAATAAGGTACTGGTACCAACTGAGCACAACGCGAGTGGAAATATACCTAATGTCTATTTCTATATTAAAAGAAACAATGCATGCATATCAAAATAGGTATATCAAATAAATCTATGTATCTGAAACTCCATTATGGCAGATCAATTTAAATTGAAAAAGGAGCCAATTGGGCATGAAACAAGTGGGCTATATCTGCATACTCAGTATGTGTACATATAGAGCCAGACCTTTCCACCAAGGCCACTGATCAGAGCCAGCTACACGGAAGCTCCATCAGAACAAAGATTCACAGAATAGACAGACTCTAACTCACCAATTTTCTACCCAATATTGTGTATTCAATAATGATCCTATTATTAAGTACATGGGCATAATTGAAGGTAATCTGAAGAAATATAGATACAACTGCTTTCTTCACATGACATTGTCATTATAACTAACAACATTTAAATGTAGGCATGTACTTACTGACAAATTTTGGTGATAAATCATAAAGTAAATATTCACATTTTATATACTTAATGGCAGTGGATACTCTGCCATTAAGTTCTCAGGGTACTCTGATTGACTACTCTTTGAAACCTCTAACCTTTACCTTCCTTGAAAAATAAAGCAGGGGCTGGCCTGGTCACATAGTGGTTAAGTTCATGCACTCTGCTGCAGTGGCCCAGGGTTCACAGGTTCGGATTCCAGGCATGGACCTATACTGCTCATCAAGCCATGCTGTGGCGGCATCTCACATATAAAACAGAAGAAGACTGCCACAGATGTTAGCTCAGGGACAATCTTCCTCACCAAAAAAAAAATGGAATGGCCATAGCTTGGTGTTCCGACTGATAACATGTGTGGGCCACGGGGAGACAGAGTGTGATACTCGAACAATGTCCACTCCCAAGAAACACTGTGAACCAACCAGCTCTGATGGCTGCCATGGTAGTAGCCCCAGCAGGCTGCCCAGCCTCCAGCTCTGCTCCCAGACCCACACTTCAGGGTTTGCTTCAAAAGCCACTGGTCCCTAAGCCACCTTGTACCCTGGAAGCAGTTTTTAAAAAAATAAAAAACAAAAGTAAAGTAAAACTCTTCTATCTATAAGTGGGGTATAAATATTGTGAGAGAATAGATGCATGTAATTATCATTTACTCTCTCAGGCAAGTAGTCTACTCAGAAAACAAAAAAAACTTCCCTCATGGTAGCATACCTCTATGGTAGAAGTTTAGGAATTTAAAATGTAACCTCAGTCTCTCCACTGCCTGCCCTCTACTCTACTTAGTCTGGTCTTATATCTAGTTTAGACCCCCCAAGTTCTCCACATTGCCCTCAGCTCTGCCACTGCCCACACTCCTCCATGTCCCGACTGTTGCCTATGGTGAGAGTTACACTGGAGCCATTATCGTTTCTTTTATCACCATTCAGAAGCAGAAGCATTTGTTTGGTTGTAGTTCTCACCATTGATTCATTCAACATATATGTATTTCATGACTGTTACATGTCAGATATTTTTCTCGTCACTGGGGACACAAATGTAAACAAGAAACTTCTACTTGTTCTAATGGAACTTAGCAAAGCCACCATTCTACCAGATATCATGGCAGTGGGGTTGGGGAAGGAAGGGGAGAAGACAGGAGAAGTGATGAGTGGAGCCAGATCCCCAGCCTCCAATCTCTGGTGCTGGGAAGAAACCAGGCAGCAGTGGACTGTGGTAAGCAACCGTTGTTGTTGCTGGTAGGCTCAATCCTTTTTGTCCATGGAGTTGCTTGGCCAGATCTCTAGCACCCACTGGAAATGGCCTTGAGCAGTAACCTCACCCACACCCTGGATTTCCAACCAGCCATAATGCTAAATACTGAATGTCAAGTAGCTTAGATTCTCAATTTTATCTTTAAACCACAGCCCAAGAAGGAACGGAGTCTTCAACTTCTTGTATAATTTTCCAAGCTACTCCATTCAGTTCCCCCAGGCACAACAGGATATAATACATTTAACTAATTATATTTTTTATTGGGTTTAGTTGAGAAAACGTTTGAACTCAGCCAGTTGTACATTTATTTCAGGATCCTCAAGTTCTACAAAAATATCTACTAAGTACCTCAATTTTGATAGTTTTCATGGTGTGTCACATTTTACACCTCATGGTTACTTGAATTAAGCTGACAGTTTTCTATATAGCAGGGCATACATCTTGTATGTAATTTGTGGACCCCCTCTGTTTTGGAATGGTCTGTACACATTTAACCTGCTATTAAAAACACATTGCTACCCAGAGAAATGGATAGCTTCAGAGCCACTACCTTTTCCCTGATTACAACAAACAATGTTGGAAGTTGAGACATATGAATAAACATCTGGAAATGTGTGTGTATACCCATCTTTCCTGCAGGTAAAATGACTAGAAGTGCCTTTAAAATGTCAGGAATGGGCCACTATATATATTCTCCAAATCATAGATGTTTTCAAGCCTATGAAAAAACTTTATTATGAAAATTCTTTTTTTTTTTTTTTTGAGGAAGATTACCCCTGAGCTAACGTCTGCCGCCAATCCTTCTCTTTTTGCTGAGGAAGACTGGTGCTGAGCTAACATCCCTGCCCATCTTCCTCAACTTTATATGTGAGACGCCTACCACAGCATGGCTTGACAAGTGGTGCGTAGGTCCGCACCGGGGATCCGAATCAGCAAACCCCAGGCCACTGAAGCGGAAATTGTGAACTTAACCGCTGCGCCACCAGGCTGGCCCCAATTATGAGAATTTTTTTAAAAGGCACCATATTCAAAATTCATCAACAACTCAAACTTAGAATTTACATGTACAAATTTTCCTAATTTGGGAGCATTATTAAACCTTTTATTACTGTATCTAATATTTTATGTTATTATACTAATAATTTACAATATATAGGGAATACTACTTCATAACATAAAATATTTGACCTTCCACACAACATAATTTAGCCAGAACATCTATGCCAAAAGTGACACAAAAGATCTTTTTGTTTTCTTTCTTAGATTAGCTTTATTAAGGTGTAATTCACATACAATAAAATGCATTTATATTATGTGCACAAGTCCTATAAGTTTTGACAAATGTGTACAAGCATGTGACCAAGTAGTCAACACCACAACCCAGCTGTGGAACATTTCCATCCCACCAAAAAGTTTCCTCAGACTTCTTTGCAATCAATCCCCCAATCTCCACCCCAGGCTACCACTAAGCTACTATTGCTATAGATTAGTTTCCTCTGTTCTAGAATTTCATAGAAATGGAGTCACACAGCATGCATGCTTATGCCTGGTTACTTTTACTCAACATGATAATGCTGAGATTCATCCACACTGTTGCGTGTTTCAGTAGTTTATGCCTTTTCATTGCCTACTGGTATTCCATTATACAATATACCACAATTTGCTTATTCATTCATCTGTTGGTAGACATTTTGGTTATTCAAAGGTATTTTTAGCAGCGCTGTGCCATTGCTTTCACTACAGCTGTGTGCACATGCATGTGTGTGTTGTAGTGTAGTGATGTGTGTGTGTTTGTGGGGGAAGGGGGTTTGTGTAGCATGAAAGATGAGGTGTCTGGCCAAGTATAGCTAGAAGAAGAATGAAGGAGATGACAGAATACTTCTAGTTACTCTAACTTCGGAGTTTCTCCCCCAAATTAGGATTCTTGGCAAATTCCCCCATCTTTGACTTGCTTAAATAAACTCAGACGTCTTTTTCGTTTGAAAAGTTTTGTAATGGTTCAAGAGAGCAGCAGTGGATGATTGTGGGCTATGAGCAGAGCTTTATATGGCACCAGGTTTAACATGGTGGTCCCTGGATGCTCACCCTTGTCTCCCTTCTGAAAGGGTCACTGGAAGGCACGAGTCACTGCAAAAAACAGAGTTTCTCCCCCGCCTCTGACTGGTCTTTTGTGAAGACTATTTGAGAGGAGGAAAGCATTAGTTTTTCATGAAGGAATCTTCTTGCCAAGGACGTGAAGATGCCAACGTCCACCTGGTCTGCTGACCCAGGTGGAATTTTCCCTTTTCTGAGACTCTTGAGGGGATGACAGACAATTCACTGGGTCTCTATTAATTTCCTAGGGCTGCTGTAACAAATTACTACAAACTGAGTGGCCTAAAACAACAAACATTCACTTTTTCACAGTTCTGGAGGCCAGAAATCTCAAATCAATGTGTCAGCAGCACTGCACTCCCTCTGGAAGCTCTAGGGGAGAATGCCTCCCTTGCTTCTCACTTCTGGTAGCTGTGTCATTCCGTGGCTGTGGCCACACCTCTCTCTGCTCCAACCTCACATTGCCCTCTCCTCTGACTGACTGTCATCTCTCTTTGCCTCTCTTATAAGGACACATGTGATGGAATTTAGGGCCCACCTAGATACTTCATAGTTATTTTCTCATCTCAAAATCCTCAATGCAATGACACCTGCAAAGACCCTTTTTTTCAAATAAGGTAACATTTAAAGTTCCAGGAATTAGGACTTGATATCTTTGGGTGAGCATTATTCAACTTACTGCAGCCTTATCCATTTATTAGTTCATTCTATAAATACTTATTTGTCTACTCTTTGCCCAGATCTCTTTGAGGCACCAAACAAAGTTCCTACCAGCATGGAGTTTATATTCCAAAAAAGACAGTCTCTAGGTAAATGTGCTATCATGCAGTTGAGTAAGACAGGGAAGGAAGAAAAACCAGTAAAAGAGCGTATTACTAAAGCAGCTGCTAGAACACCAGGGGCTCAATTCTGCCAGGAACGCATCCCAGAACTGTCCACTAGAAAGACAGGAGCTGGAGCACTTCTCCACAGGCTCCTGTCCACCACTGGGTGAGGGATGCCTCAACAACATTAACTTCCTTAGACTTTGGGCTGCACTTGCGTGTAGTCTGAGCAAACTCCTGCCAGTCCAGAGAAGGCCCTGGGACAGAATATATTACACTTTTGAGATGACAGTGGTATGTGAGAGGAGCCTGTGCCTGCACAGAACTGTCCACTACGGCTGCAGCAGAAATCAAAAGTGAACTGAGGGGACATGACAGGGGCACCAGGGGCATCTGCCACACTTGCCTTACAGGATTCACCACATTCTCTCTGCCTTTGCACCTATTGCACATAATGTGGTTAACAAGAGTTGTGCAATACTCAAAACTAAGCACAAATACTACATACACGATTGACCATGAGCCACTACAGAGGCCCAGAGCAGCTACAAAGACAGTGCACAGCCACCATCGCCATCTGTTAGTGGAAAACAGAATTGCTATGCTTTTACTTGCAAAGTAGCTCTGTTTGGATTAGGAAAAGTTCATAATTGAAACTTTGTAAGCAGAGGAATTATGTAATTCTTACGTCACACGGTTTCTGTGAGGCGTAAATAACACAATTCACAGGAAAGCACTTTTTCTATCATAAAATATTATATAAATGTTAGTTTCTATAAAGTTACGGGAGGGCTTAAAGCTTCGTCTCTGCTCCTAGCCCAGATTAAATGGTCCATTGTAGCCAGATACCAAGGGGGTATCCGAGAGTATAGAATGCTATTCTTACTTTTGCCTTCTGCCTAAAACACCCATTCTGTGACTTCCACCTGCTAAGAGTTAAAGTCCAGTGCAGATGTCACCCAAGAAAATTGATCATTTACTTCTGTGTGTTCCCTCTGCATCATCCCTAATAGAGCACACACCACAGCACACCGAAGTTCACGGTAAACATTTCTCTGGCCTCACTCAATAGTGAACCTCCTGAAGGCAAGGACTATACCTGATCCCTCTTTGCATGCCTAGCACGTAGCATTATATTTGGCATCCAGTATGCATTCGATAAACATTTGTTGAAATTGTTGAATTAATTTGCCATCAAATAACAGCAGCCTCCTTCCTACTTAGCTGTGTCTCACAGCAAGCAGCTGGGCCCAGCAGGGTGGAAGAGATGAAGGGAATTCATCTAAAATCAATTTATTTGGGGAGAAAATGTACTGTATTAAATGAAATGATTCAGTTTCACCTTTTTTGTGCACAGCTTCAGAGCTGTACATGATCATAATTTTTATGTCACATATCAAGTCCCTTAAGTCATGCGGAGATAGATTACTTTTCTGTACATAGTATAACACTATAAAAACAGTACTACCAATTCTGCAGGAACTAAATCCTGGAATTACAGAAAGTGAAAATTCTAACAACCCACCTGGTAATGGCTGGGTCTTATACAGTTAAAAAAAAAAAACTCCTAGAAACCTACAGATACTATATAATGCACATACTCATAAAATTTTCAATTTTAAGAAAAAGAAAGACATCAGTTCCAAAGGAGAGAAAAACATATGGTTCATTTTAAATCAGTAGGCTCCATTCCAATTAAAAAGGCTGCAGACTAGAAGACCACTCAAGATTGTGATGACTTCATGGGATCCTTTCCTGTCTTTCCTGAAACTAACGAGAAATACTTAGGATATATCAGGCCATAGATCAGAAAAATATGTAAACGTGACTGTGTGATAACAACTCTGAACTGGAGAAAGGCTTTGTGGAAATGAAGCATCCTAATTGACTGGAATGATGCCCAAGTGTAGTTAGTTTAACGTAGCCATACTGTAGATCATGCTTTCTTACCAGAATATGAAAACAACTGCCAAGTAGGATTTAGAAAACCAAAAAAAAAAAAAAAGATTTTTCCCTTTGAAGTTCAGTGGTGGCCTGCTCTGCACACATATCCAGGGTTTGACTTGCTCTCTCGCAATTTCATTTGAACACAGGCAACGGACCTGAGACAAAGTTGTGATGCAGCCAGCCTTCTGGCCACTGCCCTCCCACTCCTGTGCCGTCATCTGCGCTCAGAATCTAACGTCCTCTGCTGAGGAGGGGGCGATGGTGAAGCCACTCTGCTCCTCGCTCACTTCACCCCTTCTCCTAATCCCTCCTACAAAATGTGCTGACCTTGTTCACACCCCAGTCTCTTCCAACTCACAGCTTCCCACACTGGGCACACGATTCTTGCGCTGGCGTTTACTAATGTGCTGCTGCCTCCAGGGTAACATTTATTTTTAATAGAGGTTTTTCTGGAGACAATCATTAGAGTCATTCCGGTGGGGGGGACTGACAGCTCGATGCCAAGTCAGTAAGGAAGATACTTTCTGACAGTCCTTTTTGCACCTCCAGGTCACACCATAAACAGTTTGTCACTCTCCCTTCTCTCAGGGGAAGACTTCTGTCCAAGAAGTCAACATCCTTCAACAGGAGGATGAAGGTTCTCAGTCTTGATGACTTCCAGGAGCACTTTGGGGGACCTCTCAAACACTGATCCTCATCTCCTTGCCTCATGAGCCTCTTTATTACTTTCATCCCACGGTCTTGTAAACCATTCATGAGGAAATAGTGAAGTAGCTCCTGAAAACTTGTTAATAAACTTATTGCCAAGAGTCACTCAGTAAAATTCATATGTAATAGTTTGTTGTTCTTTTCATAGAAAGTAGCAACAGGAATAATTTGAGGACAAGGGACACATACTGCCCCATTTTCCCACAGGAAAAAAGAGAACCTATTTCCTTGCAAATGCAACTATTTGGAAAATGTTATCGATAAGGCAAACAAAATTCAGGAGAAGGGAGTACCCTTTCTTTTTTCTCCCTGAAACCCTTCGAAAGTTGGACCTCACTCACAGTCCTGGTTCTGTTCTCTGAAGCCGTCTATCTATCATCTATCTTCTTTTTTCTTTCTCTCCAACTGCCTCTGTTTTCTTTATGCCATCTTTTAGAACTTCTGGAAAAGGCTAGATGGGAAACAGAGTTCTGGGACTAGGAGGGACAACCATGCCCTTCCCAGAATGCTTGCTCAGGCCAAGACCCCAGCGCACGTGGCCCTTCCACAAAATGTGTTAGCCTTGCTTTGCCTATGGTTAGAAGAATCCGAAAAAGAGTGTCTGTAAACGTGTAACTGAAGAGACCAGAAACACACCAAACTCAGAGAGAAACAGTTATCCTCTCAGGGAAAAAGATCTCTGTAGTTGTATTTTACTAGACTGAAGTTAATCAATTGCAGTCTAACCTTTCAAGGAAAAGACTGAATAGAAGATAGATAGTTAACAGAAACATGAAAGGAAAAAATGAAACCTAAGGTGACACTGTTTCCCATTACTTTCCAGGTGAGGAATACTACTCTGAATGTGACCAAAAGGAGCACATACACTTATCCAGGTAGTAGAAACAGACTCATCAAGCCTCATACTGATCAAAAATAAATATTTCCATTTTTTTCTGAATCCATGATCTCAAGCATTCTTTCAATAGTAAAATTGAATTTTCTACATCTCTCAAATATCAGGAAAATAGATGCTCTGGATAAGAGACACAAGCATTCCATCACTGGAAAAAGTTATCACTCCTTGGGCTCTAATAAGTTAGCCATAAGGTTTATACATCTTCTTGTACAAGTTTGGTTAATTTGTATCTATTACCATGATACTCTGCGTTCACCTAGCTCAAAGCTGAGAACCATATCCTTATAACTTCTCCAACAAATAAAAATAGCTATTGTTTAACTCATTTTTACCATATGCCAGACATTCTGTAAGCAATTTCTACACATTAACATATTTTACCTTCACAATAACCCTATACAGTAGGAATTATTATTACCCCCATTTTACAGATAAGGAAAATGAAGAACTTGCTTATTATTACACAGCTGGTAAGTGTCAGAGTCTGGCTCCATAGCCTGTGTCCGTAAGCCCTTTACGATGCTGCCTTTTAAAGTAGCACATGTGCTGGCAGCCCTCATGTGGGCCTCCAGCCAGTCTATCCAAGTGCTGCCGCCTTAAGTTATGAAGCAGAATTTTTAAATAAAAGGCAATGTATTAAATTTTGAATGAATATTGTAACTGATATGCAGCAAATAAAATTTTTCACATTTCACTAGGTAGTATTTGATACTTAAAAAAGAGTACTGTAAGTTATAAGCATAATCATAAAATGAGTATCCACGAATCCTCACCCCTACCTAACCACGTCACCTTCACCAGTACACCCATCTGTGTGCTCTGTCTAGATCCTATCCCCATATCCCCATTTCTACCCTACAGAAAAAATCGCTATGCTAAATTTTGTGTTTACAATTCCTATCTTTCATATTATGGTTTTAACATATATGTAAATATACATTTTTCTGAGCTTTATAAAATGGTATCATATTGCATGTATTCTCTTTATTTTTCCATTCAAACTTATTCCCAAGTTTCATCCATGCTGTTGCATGTATTTGTAACACATTCAGTTCGCTGACTTCCCATAACTATTCCCCAGTCTGAAAGTTAAGTATAGGAGATTTAAATACAAGTTAATTCCTTTACAGAGATTCTATAATGGAGGGATAACTTGAGCTGATTCTTGAAAGGTAGTTGGTTTGCTTAAATCGAAAGGAGGAAGGTGAACACTTGAGGGAAAAAAAAGAAGTATGAGGAAAATACAAAAGCAGGAAAATTCAAGATACGTTCAGGTGAAAACACGTTTCGCTTCGATAATATGTTGAAGTCAGTGAAAGACAGCCAGCCAAGGTGAGTGAGAAGGAACAATCAGAGAGGTGGGAGGAAAACAGGGAGAAAGTGGCGTTTTAGGAGGAAAACGAGGTATGGTTGAAGAAATAAATGATCAACTAAGTTGAAAACTGCTGATGAGAGAAAAGTACCCCCTGAATTTTTCAACACCGTCATCAAGCCATCCATTTAACATTCAGTTCATCTACTGTCCCTCGTTCTAATTTCATGGTCACCCAATCACTTTCTGATTAAGAACTGATTTTCCATATAATTCTGCTTGTAGAGGGAGAATTCGTCAAGAATAAGAACTTCAAGTATTTCTAGTCCCTCTGATAAGATATCTTATGATAAATCAATAAAGTAGTTTTCAATATGAGTCTAGTTCCCATACATAACTACAGGAGTGTATTTATCCTTTTGGGTTGCTATAACAAAATACTGTAGACTGGGTGGTTTAAAAAGCAGACATTTATTTCTCACAGTTCTGGAGGCTGGGAAGTTCAAGATCAAGATCCCAGTCAATCCAGTTCCTGATAAGAGCTCTCTTCCTGATTTGCAGATAGCTCCCTTTGCTCTGTGTCCTCCCAGGGTGGAGAGAAAGCCATCTCTCTTCTTATAAAGCGATTAATGTTATAATGAGGGCCTCAACATCATGACATTATCCAACCCTAATTACCTCTCCAAAGCGCAAACTCCAAACATCATTGCATTGGGGGGTTAGGGCTTCAGCATATGAATTCTAAGAAGCTACAACTCAATCCATATCAGGGAGAAATGTGGGTGTTCCCATGTGACTATAATAATCTCAAAACAAACTATTACCGAGGTATCTGTATTCTAATCTGCAGAGAACACATAATGTGAGCCCATCTCAAGACCTGATCATTATTGTCCTGCAAAAAGCACATCTCTGGCTTCATAGTGTTAGCAAAATCTTGGAATTTGGCACCTAAACAAAATTAGTACGAAGTGAGAGTCAGCCTGTCTCCAAACAGCTTCCCACAGGCAACAATCATAGCTTCCAGAGTGAAATCCATCAACTAAACTCTGCGGAGACCTTCAACCTCCTTGTATAAAAAGAATTGAACACATTTCCTTATGTATAAAAGTAAATAGGATGTATAAAATTCTGAGAGCAATTTCCAACTTCCATTCACTAAGGAACTGATGCAGCCCCTCAGTCACAGTGATCAGAGAATACTGTATCCTCTGTCTGGATGTACAGACCTCTACTTTCAGGTCTGGTGATCATTTTTGTATGCCGTGTGTAAGTCCGATTCTAAGTTTCCTAACAAACTGCAGAAAATGTTTCATTGTCGCTCATGCACTGCTTACAACAAAATCATTAAGCACCAGATATTATCCATTGATTTACAGTTTGCTTTCCTCTAACATGTTCTGCAAAACACTGGCCTCCTTCTCTACCTGCTAAAAGAAAAGGCTTTCTTTTCTCCAACTAACCTCAGTATGCTGGGTCTTTGTTCTCTCTACTACGATCAGCGTTAGTTTTCTTCATATTTTTCAAAGTATTTTTATGCTTTTTGCAGGAAATGTTACTTCCTGTTTGACGTCAAAACTGAAAACACCTACTTCCCCAAGGTTCAGTCCTTAAGTCTTTGCAAATGACAACATTAACCAACCTTCTGCCCACAACACCACCCCCATCCCATACCTGCCAACAGGGGCCGTATGGCTTAATAAGTTTCATTAACTTATATGCATGTTACTATAATACATTTTCTTTATCTCAAAGAAAAGAATTTGTTAAAAATTGATTAAATAATTTGACCTCTAGATTCTTGAAGGCTACTTCTATATATGCTCTCAAAACGACGTTTTTATACTTAGTTGAGAATCTTTTTGTTTTTTATACATTTTAAATTATTTCTGAATTTTGCTAGAAAGAGCTTTTCATTCCTAAATTTCACTCTTTGGTGGCTAACTCTCCTAAATTTCTTCTCCCAGTGGGGTGCAATATTTTGCTACTTTCTCAAGATTTAGCCACAGCACAGATCGGACCTACCCATGTTTCATGTCTTCCATTCTGCTGTTTCTTAAACTCATCAATTGCATCAATTTTCCATTTCTCAAATATTTGTCTGCAATATAGTTATATGTCATCTATTTTGTCACTGCCAAGATTTGGTCATTTTGCAACTGATTTAGACCTAAATAGTGTCATTCACTTTGCAGAAGCATGCGGTTATGACAGTGTCTTATAACAACAATAACTCTGCTTACTGATAGGAAAATCATAGATTATGAAATGCAATTTCCTTTTCTTGACTCTAATGATTCTTTCTTTTAAACTAAAAGTCAACTATAAGATTTAACTATTTATTTTCTTAACTAAATGTATTATTCTTTCTTGGTTTCAGCAATTGGTGAGCAAACTTTACTCCTAAGTAAACAGTCTAGTTTTCAGAATATCTGCTCCCATAATCAAACATCACTGTGCTCATTCTAGTGCTTGACTTCGTTAAGAGGACATAATATCACCCATATCCTGGCTTCCAAATACATTTTCTCACCAAAAGGAACCAGGGATCCTTGGAGAAATAGCTGAATCCCAGGGCTGAAATTTAAAATGCATTTGGAAAAATCTTGTGCCAGAATAAAAGGAAGTGCTCAAAAAATCATGAGGAAATAACCAGAAGATAGAGAAGCCAGTTGGACGGGATTCTCATTGATCAAATCTAGGATAATTTTATCATCAAAATACATACAACAAAAACCTGCAGACAGATGTTCATAGCAGCTTTATTCATAACTGCCAAAACTTGGAAGCCACCAAGATGTCCTTCAGTAGGTGAATGGATAAACTGCAGCACAACTAGACAGTGAAGTATGATTCAGTGCTAAAAAAAGAAAAATGAGCACCTGAGCCATGAAAAGACATGGAGGAATCCTAAATGCATATTACTAAGATAAAGAAGCCAATCTGAAAAGGCTACACACTGTATGGTTCCAACTGTATGAAAAAAGCAAATCTATGGAGACACCAAAAAGATCAGTGGTTGTCAGGATTTGGGGAGGGCAGGCAGAGATAAACAGGTGGAGCACAGAGGATTTTTAGGGTAGTGAAAATACTCTTTATGATACCATACTGGTGGGTACATGGTATTATACATTTGTCCAAACCCGTAAAATGTACGACACCAAGAGCAAACCCTAAGGGAAACTACGAACTTTGGGTGATTATGATGTGTCAGTGGAGGTTCATCAATTATAACAAGTGTACCACTGTGGGGCATGATGCTGATAATCAGGGAGGCTTTCTGGGGCAGGGGATATGGGGAATCTGTGACCTTCTCAATTTTTCTGTGAACCTAAAACTGCTCTTAAAAAAAAAATCTTTAAAAACAAACAATAGGGGCTGGCCCCGTGGCCAAGTAGTTAAGTTCACACGCTCTGCTTTGCAGACTAGGGTTTCACCAGTTCAGATCCTTGGCACAGACCTAGCACCACTCATCAAGCCACGCTGAGATGGCATCCCACCAGAAAGACCTGCAACTAGAATACACAACTATGTACTGGGGGGCTTTGGGGAGAAGAAGAAGAAGGAAAAAAAAAAGATTGCACTAGACGTTAGCTCAGGTGCCAATCTTTAAATTAATTAATTAGTTGATTAATTAATAATTAATAATAAATAAATAAATACTGAGGCCAGCCTGGTAGTGTATTGGTCAAGTTCACATGATCTGCTTCAGCCACCCAGGAGTTCGCAGGGTTGGATCCTGGGCCAGACTTATATACCATTTGTCAACCTATGCTGTGGCAGCATCCCACATACAAAATAGAGGAAGCTTGGCACAGAAGTTAGCTCAGTGACAATCTTCCTCAAGCAAAAAGAGGCAGATTGGCAACAGATGTTAGCTCAGTGACAATCTTCCTCGCCAAAAAATAAATAAGTAAATACATACATACATACAAAGGATAATACATTATAACCCATTGAATTCAATAAGAATCATTGGGTCCTTGTTTATAATAACCAATCTGGGTCCTCGCCTATAATAACCAATGAATAAACAAATAAATAGGAGAGAAAAGAAAACTCTTCCTCACAGTGAAATGCCAACTAAGAAATGTAGAAGCAAGAGCAGAGTTCCAAAATCACCACTTTACAACCATCATAGTAAAAACTGACTCAGGCAAGAATCATCAGTGGGTGCTAAATCTAACGGCGAAAAGCTTAAAAAGAATAGGTTATTTATAGAGTCTCAAAGTATTTTCCCACAAAGAACTTCTTAGTTTCAAAAGAGAAAGAACTAATAACAGTAGAGTGGGAAGACTGGTAACGCCTAATTAAGGTGATCAAAAGTAACGTCACTAGGGACCAGCCTGGTGGCGTAGTGGTTAAGTTTGTGCACTCTGCTTTGGCTGCCGAGGGTTCACAGGTTCAGATCCCAGCTGCAGACCTACATACCACTCATCAAGCCATGCTATGGCGGCATCCCATAGACAAAATAGAGGGAGACTGGCACAGATGTTAGCTCAGGGACAATCTTCCTCACTAAAAACAAACAAAAAAAGGCAACATCACCAATAAGGTGTGCTTTTGGATGTGAGAAGGAAAAACAACTCATATGTACAATTCCACCCAAAATACATAACCTAAATGTAACCAAAAGAAACATCAAAGATACCCAAATAGAAGGCCATTCTATAAACTAATTGTCCTGTGTTCTTCAAAACTGTCAATGGTATGAAAGACAAAGAACAGCCAACGAACTCTCCCAGTTTAAAGAAGACTGAATACATTATGACAACTAAATGCAATACATGATCCTGAACTGGATTCTGAACTAGGGGAAAAGTTCTGTAAAGGACACAGGGTCCCCAGAGAAACAGAACCAATAGGATGTATACACAGAGAGAAAGAGATTTATTATAAGGAATTGGCTCAAACAATTATGGAGGCCAGCAAGTCCCAAGATAGGCAGGCTGACCCAAGAGAGACAATGGTGTAGCGCCAGTCTGAAGACCTGCAGGCTTGAGACCCAGGAAGAGTCAACACCTCAGTTTGAGCCCAAAGCAGGAAAAAGCTGATGTCCCAGTTCAAAGATCATCAGGCAGAAAGAATTCACTCATACTGGGAGGCTGTGAGGGTCAGCTTTTTTGTTCAGTTCAGGCTTTCAACTGACTGGATGAAGCCCACTCACATTAGGGAGGGCAACCTGCTTTGCTCAGTCTACCAATTTCAATGTTAACCTCATCCAAAACACCCTGCAGAAACATCCAGAATAATGTTTGACCAAATATCTGAGCACCCTGTGGCCCAGTCATGTTGACACATGACATTTTAACTATCACAGACACTATTGGGGAAGTTGATAAAATTAGAATACAGTTTACAGATTAGATAAAAGTATTATATAAATGTTGTTTCCTTAATTTGACTGTTGTAATTTGGCTATATGAGAGAATATTCTTGTTTATAGAAATACACACTGAAAAATTATTGGGTAAAGAGGCATGTTGTACACAACATGTCTTCAAGGTAACCTATGAATTGGGAGAAAATATTTGCAAATCATATATCTTTGAAAGGCGTTAATATCAAAAATATATAAAGAACTCATACAACTCTATAACCAAAAAAAATCTGATTAAAAAATGGGCAAAGGATCCGAATAGACATTTTTCCAAAGAAGACATATGAATGGCCAACAAGCACATGAGAAGATGCTTGACATCACTAATCATCAGGGAAACGCAAATTAAAACCACAATGAGATATCACTTCACAGCTGTTAGAATGGCTATTATCAAAAAGACAGGAAATAACAAGTGCTGATGAGGATATGGAGAAAAGGGAGCCCTTGGGCACTGTTGGTGAGAATGTAAAATGGTGCAGCCACTATGGAAAACAGTTTGGAGGTTCCTCAAAAGATTAAAAATAGAACTGCCATATGATCCAGCAATCCCACTTCTAGGGACATAGCTGAAAGAAATGAAAGCAGTATCTTGATATCTGCACCACAGCATTATTCACAACAGCCAAGACATGGATACAACCTAAGTGTTCGTCAACAGATGAATGGATAAAGAATATGTAGTATATATAAACAATGGAATATTATCAAGCCATAAAAAAGAAGGAAATCCTGCCTTTTGCAACAACACGGATGGACTTCGAGGGTATTATGCTAAGTAAAATAAGTCAGAGAAAGACTAACACTGTATATTACTTATACATGGGATCTAAAAAAACTGAACTCATAAAAAAGACTGTAGAACAGTGATTGCCAGGGGCTGGGTGATGGGGGAAATGGGGACATGTTGGTCAAAGGGTACAAACTTCCAGTTATAAGATTAGTAAGTTCTAGGATCTAATGTACAACTTGGTGACTATAATTAACAGTACTGTATTATATACGTGAAAGTTGTTAAGAGAGCAGACCTTAAATGTGATCACCACAAGAAGAGAAAATGGCAATTATGTTAGGAGATGGAGGTGTTAACAAACCTTACTGTGGTAATCATTTCGTAATACATACGTATATCAAATCATCAAGCTGTACACCTTAAACTTACCTATGTTACATGTCAATTATATCTCAATAAAGCTAGGAAAAATATAAAATTTTTAAAAATAAAAATTGTCAAAAAAAAGAATTTCAAACAGTTCAGAAAAAAATCAAGATATATAGAGAGAGGAAATGATAAAGCAAATGTTGCAAAATGTTAAAAATTGTTAAATGCAAGTAAACAGTATAATTGAGTTTTTGCAACTTTTCTGTAAGATTTAAATCATTTCAAAACAAAAAATTAGAGAGAGAGAGAGTAACTTCAATAATCCTAGAAGTTCTTATTTTATTGATATGGAATGAGGCCTGGATTTGGGATTTTTTTAAAGCTCTCCAGGTGATTCAACAGTACAGCCAGACTTGGGAATCATGCAGCTAAAGGGATCTAATCTCACCTATAAAATGGTCCCACAATATGTTACATTGAGTTTAAACCCTAAATTTTCCTGCCAGTTTTATTAATAAGGTCAAATTTCATCATCATTATAGTCAATAAGTATACATTGACATATTATACTAATAAGGCAAATACCAGAATAAGCACTTCTTGGATTCACTTTGTAAATGATATCCAGGGTCTATGCCCACCTGGTGTCGATAAGTCTTCCTCTCACACCACCAATGGGGTCATCACACACAAGCTGAGCGCTGAAGCCAAATGCTCCGTGTAGGCTGAATTTCATTCCCAGGGGAAGAAAGTTGCCCTTGCTTGAGGCTGTGTGAGCGACAACAGCTCTTCTTCCGAAACTCTACAGTTAATCCTGAAACAACCAGCTGCAGACCACCTAGTGAGTAATGGACTTGAGCAGGTGAGTAGAGGACCATATAATTTACATTCATTAAAACTAATTTAAAAACCACAAGCAGGAACTAAAAGCTAGTGACTTTTATAATCAGCAATTATTGGACTACACCACAAACTACTTCTAACAACTCTTTTAAAAACTTTCCTCTCTAAACAATTAACTCTACCCTACACCCTAGACCAGAGTTTAGTGTTGGGTTTTGCATTCTTCCAGGGAGATCATTTTATAATTCTGGAATAGGGACTCTAACAAACATGACATTTATCTCCAGTGTAAAATGTAAACAGTCTAAGCAGAGATTTACGGCTTCATCTGATCCAATGGAGACGCAGTGTCCTCATACATCCTTTCATTCTTTCCACAAACATTTGTTGAACATCTACTCTCTGAAAAGTATAATATAGGTGTATTTGTGATCTGAGAACTACAGTATTTGGAAAGAACACAGATGAAAATTTTGACCTCCATGCTGAAGCCATCTGTGAGGACCATTAAATCCACTTTTCAGCCAGTGATTCAAAGAAAAGCTCTGATTTAATCTCTACCTTAACCTTATAAGCAATCCTCAAGTGAAGTTCTTTGACTAGATAATAATTAACAGCACCTCCAACTCCAAGACCTTTAATGAATGTTTTAACATTTATAAGCTCAAATGGTGCATTCCAGTAAAAAATCAGATGACACCACGGATCAATTTTTAATTTAGTATTCAGAGATTATAATTCTGTATCTTTTAAATATATATTCAGGGAGTGGTATAAGTGGTACACTGCTGGACTCAAGAAAGAGCAGTTAAAGATGACCAAGCCCTAGGAGTTTATCAAAAGAGGTGAACAAGCTATGTTATAATTTACCACACAGTTTCCTAAACATAGTATGAACTATCATACCTCTATGCCTTGACACATCCTATTCCTCAACTGGGAATCCCCTTTCCTTTCTCTTCCTGGAAAACATCTATCTCAACTGAAGTGAAGCCTCATTATTTAAAGTACACTTCAGTAACTCACATTATACTTAGTGGGTTTTGGTTTAACTGGTTTTGTTTCTTAGAAGTCCATGTCACCCATGTATTATTAACTGCTGTAGGACTGGACTGAGTCATATTCATTTTTATAGCCTCAAGTGCCTAGCAAAGTGCTTGGCATGGTCTAGGGCCCCAATAAATATTTGCTAAATTTGAACCAAACTGAAAGGAATACTATCATTCTGAACTAAGACAAAGATTTTTCATGTCATTGAGCAGATGCTGTTAAAGAAGAAAAACATTTTTAAAAAATTATGTGGCCCCAGCTTTTGACACTAAGAAAGATGTGGTAGCAAATATTGCTACTATTCAATCCAATTAGCAAGATATATAGTCTATACACAACCCAGTGCTTTTAGAGACTCCTTAAGGAGTGACACAACTCCTTTCTCCAGTGAGATGTAGCATACAGTTAGCTTTAAATAATAGGCACATGGCAATCTAAGGGAAGACATGGCATTTAATAACACATTTCCTGCATTAGGCCATGTAGGGGAGGAGGACATTTCCTCTCCTCAAATGGGGGTTCGTCTGGCCGGAGAATGAATTAAATTCACATGAGACAGAATAGCAAGAGAAAATTAAACAAAGCTTTATGAGGAACCATGGCCCGGGGCCTTTCTTCCCGAAGGAAGAAAGGGCACCGAAGAAGTGGGGTGCACATAGTGGTTATATACCCCCAAACAGGGTGTTTCACATGTGACTGAAATGTCCCTCCCACAATAGTCACAAGATTGCCCTGTCGGCACAGTGCTTGATAGACACAGCAGGTAATGGTCTGCTATCTCGGTGGGCGTAGCAGGAGGCAAGTCGATTGTCTGGAGCTGGGCTGGAGCTGGGCGGTCACAGGTGAGTGCAGCAATTAGTTCCTAGCCTAAGGAAAGATGCTTAATCTTTAAGGAGATGCCAACGTTGGGAGGGGGAGGGAAGTCAGTTACAGGAGGTTACCAGACTAGCACAATAAAATGCAGATTTTAAGTCGTTGCCTTTGGTATTGATTAAGAGTTTTTGGAGAGTAGGTCATCTCCTTTCTTCTTCCTGGTACAGAGAGGGAGGCACCTTTTACAGATAGAGATTTACCTTACAAATGTAAACGTGTCCTAGCAAAGGGCAAGTTCCATTCCTCAGAGCCTCCTTCCCTGTCCCAGTTTATCAAAAGCAAACAGCCTCAAATAATCCTGATGCCAAAGAGACATATCTTGGGGTGGCCAATTCTAGGTCCCCACAGCCACATCTCTCCAGCTTAAGTCTACAGATTCAAACAAAGAAAATTAGCTCCACATTCCCTCTGGGAATTTAAACCAAGTCAAAATTATTAATAACCCTTTGGTTATTAATGTTTACCAATATGCCACTTCCCTTTCGTCAACAATGAGTATTTAGCTAGTCCCATAAAACTGACAATCCAGAGAGTCAATCATAGTTCTGTCAATGGTCAGAATGGTCAAATAAGAAACCATCCTTTGCTTCTTTTTTAACCCTCTACTATTCTAGCTTGTATACTGTATGACTGAAATCTCCATCTCTTTAGCCAAAACTAAAGATGCTAGGTCTAACCCACTCCTATGAACATTGTTTAACTTTTCCAAAAAAGGTTACATCCAAGCATTCATCTTTACTCTGTTCTATTTCAAGGCCATCTCCATGGCCAATTCAATGGCCTGCACTATTTGGAAACAGAGTTTTGGAGGAAAACATTTTCACACATTTTGGAGGATTTGCCTTTCATTCAACTCCAGGTGAGAGTATTATGTTCACTGAAGAAACAAAAGTCCTGTTTTTACAGTTTTACCTGGTTAGAATATTTGTATTTGGAATGTCAAATGAAAATAATTCAAATGATTTTCAAAGATCTAGTATCATTCAGTAATATCAAACAAACATTATTCATAAATTTACTTAGTATCATTATAATGTGGTACAAAACAAACTTATTTTGCAATTAAAATTCTTTTAACCTCAAGAACCTAAGTAGTATGGTCAATAAATGGCTTAAAGGTCAATGTTTCAGATAAAATAAAGTATTATGTGAAGAAAGCCCTATTCTTTATCAATTGCATGCTAAACAACGTATGTCACAAATGAGAATTCATTACTACATTGCAACTGGAGCAAACATTGAATTTCCTTCTTCTGTTCAATTATTTTAATTACCTAAATTGATTGTCATTCTTTTTTCCATCCATTCCACTTCTGCAAATCAATATCAGATCATGGTGAAAGAAAGGCCTAGACAAAACGAGAGATTGAGATTTATATTCCTCAAATGTTTTTTGGGTTCTTTCAGTTACTCCGACCTCAAGTAGCAATTCAGACCACAAAACAAAATTCAGTAATGAGAAAGCTATACTTTATCCAGCTAATGCCTATAGTTATTTTCACTTCAAATGTGAAATTAGAAAACGGCCACTGCAGGATTTATTTCAATTAGAAATTGGTTGGAGGAAGAGGAGAGAAAAAAACTACCCAGAAATTTATGTGATTCTAACTGAGGGTCACTGTCAATTAATTGGAAGTTAAATTCCAGGAAAAATATAATCCAATCCCAGAGAAGCCATCTTAGCTCATAATTTTTTTGAAATATTTGGCTAGACAGTATTTAATCCAGCATGATAACAGTAATAACTAACCACTCCAAATGCCTCACAACAACCAGAAAAAGTAGGTAATATCATTACTCTTTCTTTACACACAAAGAAACAAGTTCACAGAAGCTAAATAATTTGCGGAGGTTATATCTGGGAGCTGGGAGCCAAGGTCAGGGCACCTCACTCCAGGGCCTCCACTCTTTACAGTCTTCTAAATCACTTGCAAATCCCACATGTTCTCAGATCCAGCCCCACATCTCAATATCAAGCTCTCAGAAAGCAGGAAAGTGGGTAGTAGTAAGAAGAGCGCCCTCAGCAGAAAGAGGAGAAAGTCATCTACTTCTTTTGAATTCTAGCCTTAGTTGATATGAATCAAGAATGATTAATTCACTTAGTTAGTTTTCTATCTAACTCTAAAACTTGGTGTCCCTGGGTTTTTCTGAAACCCAGTATTTAATGTAGCTTTACGGTTTGTGAAAAAGGAGCCATTTTATTTATTTAAAAAAAATTATTCCAAAAAGCTTCGATTTATTGATTTAAATCTGCATGTGGGCAACACAACAAGAACTATCATTTCTGGGGGAACTCAAACAATCAAATTGCTGCCAAATAGAAAAGCTTTTTGAAGTGATAAATGAGAATGGTAGAAGGGAGAGTCTTCAGGGCAGGGATGAGGAACAAGAAACAGATTTACGCTGACTGAGGTCACGAATGAAGAGACCTGAAAAGATGTGTTGGAATCCAGAGGCACTTTTGTTGTTATACTGCTGCAGAAATGGTATGTGACGTGGGAAAAAGTGCAGTGGAACGGAGGAAATAAATGGACCTGATGCTTATAAAGCTGTGTCAGGCATTTAATTCAATCCACCGCTGAAACTGACTTTATCTCTTTGAATAGACAAAAGGGTAGAAGAGACGGTATTTTTAAAACAGGAAAGAGAAAAACTGTCAGATCATTTCCTAACTCCAGTACTGTTGGTTGTTGCTAAATTAATAGAACATTTCATACGTGAGCAAATTATCAAATCTTTAAATATAATTATGGCACATTTTAAAATATCAGTTCTAATTATATTTTCTTTTGACAAAGTAATTATACTTCAAGAAACTGTGATCAGAACAATTTTTCACTGCCAAATCTGAGAACAGAAGGTGGAAAAGGTGCATTTAAATTATCTTACCAAAAGCTGGCTCAACTTTATATAACCTTCTTTCCTAGCCTTATAAAAGAAAGGCTTAAAAATAGACTAACAAACACAAATTTCATCTTCTTTCAAGTCATTCATTGATTTGTAATTTACAATGTTGATCACATACTGTAGCTGCTTTTCCCTCCGTGGATATGTTTTGTTCATATTTAAAACCACAGGGTAGAGCTGGGAGCTTTTTTTTTTTGTTAGTCCAAAACAAATGAATTGAACCCTGAGGCCTCTTTTTCCCAAGAGGAAGTAACACAATGCCCTTGGCCGTTACTTTAGACTTCAAAATTTCCAACACTATCTCTTCCCAGGAGTCTATACCTATTTCCTTCCTTCAGAGGTCTGCAGCCCCTTCCACCTCCTCTTTCCCTCAACTTACGTCTTAATGAATAAAAATGTTTCTCTATTCACCTGAATGGGATTCATTTTGCCTCTCTCTGCCCTGAAATTGCTCCCTCAGGATCCTATCTGGCTTGCCTGCAAAATTCTTCACACAAAGGTTTAAGGGCAGCCTACAGCTACAAGTCCTAATATTCCGCAGTTTTATCTTTTTGTTGGTAGGGTTTTTTCCCATACGAGGGCAAAAAGGTCCATAAAATGCAAATGCAGAATGAATAAACCAAAGAGAACAGAAGGACTGGTGAATTGTTGGCAGATTTTTCTCTCTACAGTCACTGTAATTTTGAATTTAATCCACCAAAAATTTAGCAGTAAATATTAAGAACGACCTATATCTTCTGAATTAAGGAGGGCGTTATGGAGAAGGGTAGGAAATGCAAAGGCCACAATGGTGGCGTGAGGGAGGAAGGTAAGTAAAAAGAAATACAAGACAAAATCTCTGCCCCCAGAAGACGTGCAATCTGTAAGAGCGTATTTATATGCATGAAACACTTTGAGAAGGACAGAAGGGAGCATATAAAGTGCCAATTTATGCAATAGTTTGGCTCTTTAGGTGGGCCCAGACATTTTAATAAGCCTCACTAAACTATCGGATGCTTCAAGGTTTAGAGCGTTCTCTGCTAAAGAGAGGAAGAATTGAGGCTGACACAAACCTGAAAGTAGAAATACAGGAGGAGTGATGCACAAATTTCAATTCCAAGAACTTTCATCTCCAGCTGAGTGCAAATCAGTGGACAGCATACCAATGATTTACAAGTAATACAGAGATCCTGGATTAATTAATTCCCATTCTGATCCTGCTAGAGACTATAAGTGAAAATGTATTTTTGTATATGGACTACGCATCAAACATCCTAGAGCTGGAATGCTACAGAAAACTTACAGCAAGCAGTAAACTTTGCCTCTTTATCTGACCGCTTCTGATCATCTTGGTAAATGAGTCTATTTCATTTTTTAAAACCTCTAAGTATCATTGTCTTTTTTCCTCTTTCTAAAAATATTTAGAGGTGTTTTGCACATCACAAAACAATAGCATGCCCGTTCTATGGAACTGCCAGTTAAGTAGTTTGGCCTGTTGTATCTTGACAAGTCACATGCTTTGAAGGGTGATATTAAAATTTTAATGTCATTCTTGTTTTTCTCCTCTTCTGACATTTGTATATAATTTGTATTCATGACAAACTATAAGGAAGTCCTATTACTCAGTTTTTTAAAGTGTAAGAGAGGAGAATCTTGCTTAATCTTATTTGTATTCACTCTTCAACACAAAGCACAACCCTAAAAATCTCCTTGATTTATACATTATTTTATTATGTTCTGTGAATTGGTCTCTCATCCAATAGTTAAATGATTAGGCCATACAATTTCTCTCCCAGATAGTTGAGGTTAGAAACAACAATCTCTTTTTGATGAAAATCATGAATATTGGGTGTGTTGAGAAAATTTTAGTGGTTTCTTGGCTAAATGTATTTGTTTCTACACATTCTGAAAAATCTATCTGAAAAATCTAGAACAAGTCCTGAAAAATACAATTAACAATTTTTGTCTTTTACTTTACCCACAAAAAAAAATAGCTATTGACAATACTAAGCAGATCAATTATGTAATCAAGAAGAATTTATTGAGGCAGATTCTCAAGATAACTAAACCCTCCTAAAGTCATAAATCAACCATCTAGGAAGCATCATGGAATCAGTTAAAGTATTGAGGTACCGTTTAGCAAATGGAAACGTCAGTGTACCAATGAATAAATGACAAGCGATAGGATATGTCAGAGTATATGAAGAAACCATTTGGTCTAAAACTAATTCGGCCTGACCTTGTTTTTCCAAAAAGGCCTGACATGGCCTGTTGAGCATGCATTGTACATCTGCTTTAAACATTTACAATGTCCCAAAGACAAGAATGATGCCCTTAGAGATGTAGCTTCCCCCCATATAGACATTTCTTTAAGGATAAGCATCTCTTCCTAGAAACTAAGGATTAATTATCAGCCTGCTATATTCATCTTGTGACCACCGACCTGCTGACTGTCGACCTGCTGAGTTCACCTTGTGACCACTGACCTGCTGTGAGAGCAAAGCAATCTCATGACTGTTGTAAAAGGGATATTTCTGTCATATGTGATGTATGCTTTTTGTTCATGATGGTACATAACCATTCTGTACACCCCCACTTCTTTGGTGTGCTTCCTTCTTTGGAGAAAGAAGCCTGGGCTATAGTCCTCAGACCTGGCTTATATAATAAAGTCACCCCCAACTTTGATTTCTAGATTGATCATGGATTATTTGCATCAGCAGTGCTAAGTAAAGGTCATACTAGCCCTTTTTGACAAGCCTAAACATATGCTATCTCTTCTAATTCCGTTCCTAAATGTGTTTAACACTGAGCATGGTACCTAGCAAAGCTTCCCTGCTTAAAACTCTCCTTTCCCTGGAAGTCTTCCTCAAAAAGTCTTCCCAGGCCGATCACTATACTCATGGTGAATTTTCTCTTACTTTGAATTTCTACTACACCTAGAAATTCACTCTGCTCTTTATTATCAGGTGCTTGCCTTGGAATCTTTCTCAAATCATTCCATGGATTTCTGTCTTGTGCTCCTCCACTAGACTACCACAAGCAGAGAGAAATCATGACACCTTTTGTATTCCTCACAGATCCTAGCAGAATCTGGCCCATCAGTCATCACTCAATAAATGCTTCTGAAATAATGAATGAGTAAACAGAACAAAAGGACCTATTCATTAGTTGGAAGTCCCAGTATTCTAGTAACCTGAAGGAAAAATATTGCTTCTACTCATGCACAATGTACATCTGAAAAAGTCTGCTTTATAATGCATTTTAATGTGGTTTGACTTTTTGTGTGTTTCATAGTCTCAATCTGGGTGGTGACAGACAATTGTTTTGTTTGATTTTATCACCTTGCTTTGCTGCTCCCATTAGCATTTATATACATATGAGGTTTCCTATTGAAGGAAGATGTAGAGTTGGCCTTTATGTTGGGTTAAACAATGATCAAATATCAGTAATCTCATGTGGTTCAACCTAAGAACTTCTTCCTTAAGATTTTATCAGTTTCAGTCCCAGTACATCAACTGAGATAAGTGTACATGTGTGTGTGTGTGTGTGTGTGTGTGTGTGTGTGTGTGTGTTTGGATCCTGGAGAGCGGGAGATTGGATGAGGAAATCTGAAAGGTGGCAGAGAGAAACTCTCAGGGAGAAATGAAATAATCGGCTCAAATACTACTTTGCCTGTTTCTAAAATTTTTTAAAAACCAAACAGATGAACTTCTGCTATGGTCTGAGTTTTGTGAGTTGTGTTGCTGTTGTTGTTGTTGCTTGTTTTGTGCGTTGTTTTGCTCCCCTAGAGGATTTCCATATTCAGTCTTTTCTCTTAGAATATAAGTCAAAACCTACTGGAGGAGAATTCATGAAAGAGGAGGTGTAGGGGCCCAGAGCTGTGATGGGGAAGAAGCCTATGGAAGACTCTGGAGCTGTAGGAAGGAAAGGCACTGACTCACATAGACCAGCTAGGGAAGACACACACCAAAGCTGGGCTGTCTCTGATGAACTGAGAATTTAAAGTTGCTTGCTGGTTATGAGAGTGCTGTGGCTGTGAAACTGTTCTTAATGGATCAGAAAACCTAAGTTTCTATCAGACTGAGACTTTTTTAATTCAAAATGTCTGTAGGCTCCTGAAGAAGAAGCCTATTCAATGATGATTTGATAAAGATAATTTTTGCTTTGAGTTTTTTTAAGTAAATAAAAGTGTTTAATTCAGCATTGTTTCCTAAAGGACTCATTAATTATCGTATTATGCTCTTTTTCTTCTAACTATATTGTCACAAAATTACTGTTAATATATTTATGGATAAGCAAAAATGCTATTTGATCTCATGGGGTCTTTTAATCACTTAAGCTAACTCTATTATGATTACTTTAATGATATTTAAATTCATTGTATGTTCTATTCCAAGAAGAGTATTTATTAGAATTGTGAAACTTCGTTCTTCTACTGTGTCTGATTACTGTATATTTAAAACTCAAAATAGCATTCCACCAGGAAAATAGAGAAAAATATAAATTCCTGCTTAATAAAAGGGGAACTAATTTCCCAATTATCCTATAAAACTAAAACAAAGATTAAAAAAGAACAAAATTAATAATTTTGAAGATATACATCTTCACTTACAACTAAATAAATGCAAATAAAAATAATTTTAAGATGCCATTACATAGTCATTAAACTAGTAAAAACGAAATAAAATTTAAAAACCAACAACTGGTATCATTGGAGGGAATGAGAAAGGTTGGAGGTTCTGTAAATTGTTCACTCTTTCTGGAGAGTAATCTGGCAGGTGTGACAAGACCTATAAAATTAAGGGCATAAACCATACCTTTTTTATTTTTTAATAATCACCATCATATGCCCAGCAGCTAGCACAATTTCATCAGTAAATGAATAAATATTTGATAAAAGAATCAGTGAATGAAATGGTTCCTGCTCATTGACTTGTTAATTCCACTTTGGGGAATATGGACAAAAGAAATAGCTTAAAAGAAAAATTAAAATATTTTTACAACTATTCATAGTAGTGAAAAATTGGAGACATTCCATATGCCCAACAGGAGCAGAATATACAAGCTTGATTAAATGTTACCTGTAGTAAGGTGTATGGACCACGTTTAAACAACAATAAAATGTGTGCATGAGTTGATATTAGGTCTCTTTGTGGAGACTGAGGAAGCAAAGTGGACAGAGCAAAGGAGGAAGCCCAGGCGCGGTCTGTTTGGGTGTCCTGACAAGAAATGTCAATTATCCAATGAAAACGTTTGCAACTGATCAAAATAGTTCCTGGAAGTCTAGGATAGACAGAACAGAAACATCAACAAATGAAACAGCAAACTTCTGATCATTGAGGACAGAATGGGAGGAAGAAGTGGAGCATCTCCTGGACTCGCATTACCCTGCAGATTATAAAGATTTCCTCACCTTTGATTGCCTGTTTCCACAGACAAAGCAATTTTAGAGATTTGAAATTAAACTTCAGGGCCTCCGATATCTTAGATTTTTGTTCATGTTAAGTTTGTTTCCTAGGCAGGGCAGTTTATTTGTTCCTGGTTTGAGAAGATCCAGAAAGAAAAGGAAATTTCTGTTATTTTCATATATGACTCCTATTTGAGAAAAGTATTTACTCCAAAATTATCCCAAATCTTGTGGCTTATAAGGATGGAGAAAACATTCTAAAAGTCAGAAGTGGGAGGAGTCAGCCTAGTCAGTAGTCAACTGCAGATAACAGAAACCATTTAGCACAATTAAAGCTAGGAATGGATTTAATGCTGGGAATTAGGGCCTCGCAACATTGCTGGAAGGACCTGAGGAATAGGAGTGACTCCCAAAACACTGCCACAGAATTGCCCTGCCAAAGAGTCTTTTACCACTGCTGTAATCAAGAAGTTATGCCTAGAATCACACCATAATTAGCCATAATCCAGGGACAAAAAACTGTCACCAGGTCTGTGGCCTTCAGAGCCCACTCTACCTGATAGGTCTGCACCAGCAAATGGATGTTACATTTCCAAATGCAAGTATTCTGCAGGTGTTCCTGATTGGCAAAACTTAAACCACATAGGGATCTCCAGCTGCAAGGGTGTCTGGGAAATGAAATGCTTAGCCTTCTAGCCTCTATAGTATAGGAAAGCACTCTACAGGGAGAGTGCAACAGATGTTGAAAGAGTCAAAACACTGCATCTGCCACCAGTGGACAGTTGACTATTATGCTGAAGCCCTTCAACATTTGATGATTCTTTTTTCAGTGTCTAAACAATTCACAGGAAAGGTAACACTAGGACACGTTGAGAGAATACTATTCTTAAATTCAGTCAGACTTATTTTTAGATATATATTTGTTTCAAATAAATTAGGAAAAATAAGTCTACAACTAAGGACTTTTGGGTTTTGGTTTTTAGTAAGGTTAAGAAGAAAAGAGCAGGATACAAAAGAGAATTACAGAGTGGTTACAAAAATGTTATAATATCTGTATATATATTGAACAGTTAAAAAGTGAATGTAAGTGAAAAAACATAGTACTTCTGAGCTGGAAAAGACCACCGAGTCCACTTCCCTAGCTTGTAGCTGAGGAAAAGTATACAAAAGTGGTTGCCAAGCTCTGGTGTTAGGTCATTGGAAAGTCAGCCCCATCACATATTAGTTTTGTGACCATGATATAGTTATTCCACCTCTTTTAACCTTAGACTCACTTCCTAATATAACTCTAAAAGGGGAGGATATGGTAATACAATATTGTAGGTTTGTTAGGAGGGTTAAATAAGATAATGCTGTATTTTGTGCTTGCCACTTCTGCAACTATAAGATGCACATTTTATGACTTCTGAAATCTGGAACAAATTTTTATTTTAATATAAAAACCTTGAATGTATTCATGCAGAAGAATAATTGTCACTGCTGGGCACCTACAGTATCTGTTCATCCAATTGTCACTACAACTGAGATTGTTTTTTGTTGGTGGCTTTTTTTTTTTTCGGTTATATAACTGAATTTTTCATAGGATTTCATCTCCTGTTCCTTAAAATGCTTTTAAAAATATTACACTAGCATAAAGCTTTGGGGGGAAAAGTAATTGTGTAAAAGTTGTTTTAAAGCAAGGAGATGTTGGTATGTCTAGTTTATATGTGGCAAAGACCTGTTACAAAGCATTGCACATCTATTTAGCAAAACGCTTCCAGCTGACTTTCTAGGGATATTTAACGTCCAAGAAGATATAGTTCCATTAAGAAAAAAATGAAAGCATAAATTAACTAAATACCAACACCAAGAAATCCCAGCTACTTTTTGATACACTTTATTGCAATCCTAGAAGCACTTTAAAAAGATCATAATCCCAAATACCAGTGTCAGAGAATAGTGGTTTACTGGAGTGCTGGGCGTGATGGCTGGCCAAAGTACTTAAAAAACATCTTTAGATTGTTAATTATTTATGTGGTCTAGATTCAAACTCTAGTTGTAATAAACTAAAGGGGAAAAAAATTATGTCTACTGTTTTAATGTTTCTTTCCTCCTTTTTTCTTCCTTTTTTTTTTTTTCCAAAAGTTGTTATTAAGTCGATGGCAAATTACTAGCTACTTGAGGGTCATGGTGTGGAAGGTAAGCAGTTGCTAATGATAAATCCACTCCAAATTCCTATATTCCCAAGACTTTGGATTCTTTTCTCTACATTTTGCCAAGGAATTTTGGCCATCAGCTTCAATCACCATAGGCCACACAGGTTTCAATGAATCAACCAGCACACAGGTTAGACCACTGCAAGCTACTCAAGATACTACACTTAATTCATAGAAATAAATACAGTTTGATTTAAAATGTTTCCCTTTCCTCTCTCCAGACTAGGCCCTCAGAATTCATATCTACATATATTCTCCAGTCTCACATATATATTTGCAAAATTTTGTAAATGACTTCTCTGTTTACCTTATAATTAAGTTGATTATCAAGATATAATTAGCAACCAAGACCTAAAGAAGCAAAACAAACTTGATCCAGATCACACAGAGAATTAACGGAAAACCCAAGTAAGACAGAGCTGGCACATGCTGTCATTTCCCAGACTCAGTGACAGAGGTGGTTCTCTCAGCTAACCCTAAAACAGACCAACATTCTGTCTCTTGACCTTTAGTCTCCATCAGATAAATGCCCCTTGAACTTCTCCAACTTTCATTTTTATTGCTAAATCTTTCCCCTTTGAAATTACTGTCAAAAGTACATGTAGTGTCAATTTCCATCTGATTCCATGCAACTTATTTTCTAAAATGTACCTTGAGCATGCCAGACAGGTTAGAAACTGTGCTAGACACGGGTGACAGAGCAAAACAGAAGCGATAAATCTCTACCCATAAAGAAGATTCCATCATATTCCAATTTTTTTTCTAGATTTCAAAACCTTCTTGTTTCATTTTATTGTTCATTAGCAGCAGTTTTAATTTTTTTGTTTATAAGCAAAGAAACAAAAATTATGGTTGAGCTTTATCTATCATTTTCATGTTTCTACCCCTCTGTATTTACTCATCAGTTACTTATAGGTCAGAAAGAGTCGTGTGTCTTGGGTTACATCAAAAGGAGCAATTTAGTGAACAAGCGTTTAGAAAACTCCTCAAAAAATGCAAATGCAATTGATTCTCTTTACTCACGGTGGTTATGTTATAAAGTCACTGTGAACACTGAGATGCTGAGTGCTCCCAGGGGAAATAGAGGGTTAGGTTCCTGCAAGTCACTGATCACCACTTTTTAATCAACCAATCAATACATAACCTTGTTTTATGTGTCTCAGTTTAAAGAAGCCTTTTTAAATACGTATTATTGATTTGTTTATGCAGAAGTCACAGCCAATATGCCTGAATGAAGTTTAACACACATATTTTCTCCATAAGGTACATTAAAGCCTTCTTGCACTAGAGAGCACTTCAGCACTATGCTTGGAGGCCACTTTATGTCACCTACAAAAATGTGAAAAATGTGGTACTAAATAGACCAAGTAAAGGACGTATATTTACAGCATGAGAGCTGAATCAAGAAGGCAGAGCATTGACCCTGTTTGACCTCAGCTGGGAATGTGGGAATGGGCCACCTCAAATTTTTCACCCACATGTCTATGAATGACCTCAAAGGTGCCATGAGTATTGATTTTAGGGTTACAAATAAATTCTAGTGAATAGAAGAATTTGAATAAATGGAATCCATGAATAATGTAAATCAATTGTACCTGTCCTGAATGAAAGCAAAGTGGGACTTCACCCTGATTTTCCAGAAAGTCCTCATAAAACCAACATATAGCTAATAAATTTTTAAGAATTAACCAAGAGCAATTAATGGGAGTGCATTAAAGGGATAAGAAAAAATACATAATTTCTGAGAAAATTTAAGCCCCATTCTCTTTTCTAATGGCCTAGCACACAGTAGCAATCATAAACATTTGTTGAATGAATGCATGGAGTTGGGAACACTGTTTCCTTTGCCTATAGAAAATGAAGCTAATTACAAGGCAGGTGGATTTGGAATGAACAATGATATCTCATTATTTGGATCTCCCAAAATTTGCAATTCATATTATCAGGAAAAAACATGTGGGTAGATTTTACATTTGGACTTTGCATTGAGAAGGAGTTTATAAAATATCTTTAGCTATAAAGGAAAAATCTTCAAAAAACATCTAGTAAATAGGAGGACAAGCTTTCAAAAATATTTTAGATGTATCTATTTATGTATTTAAAGTGCTTATTCCATTCCATAAATGCTTTAGCTTCCAAAGAGACAACTTTTCTAAATCTTTGTTAGTCTAGTTCCTTTTTCTGTGTAACTTTGAAAAAATAAGATGTCATTTAAAAAAAAATCATGATGAAAATGTTCTTTTAATTCAGATTCATTCACTCACACCTGACCTAGAAAACAAAGGCATTTCCTATATGATCTTTATACTCTGACATTTGATGATTCCGTGATTTTTCCACATTAGTGAGGTCATTTTCACATTGACTGTACATAGCTATAATAAGTCTGCATCCTCGGCACAGAGATTGCTTGCTCTTCATCTTTAGCCCCTGTGTGGGGATGCATTTAGAGTTATTTTCTCCTACTCCTTCTCCTCCTTTTCTTCCTCCTGTTACTCTTCCTCCTTTCCAGAGTTGAGATTAGGTCTAAAAGCACACAACCATTTCCAAAATCCTAGGTACATTTCTAATTTTAAAAAAAAATCTACACATCTCAAATTTAGTAACAACTGCAGCCTATGGGATTGATTCATATTAATAAAAACCACTTTCCCTTGATGGGACACATATATTATATGCCATCACAAAAATCCAGAAAGGTAAGTGGTATTCTTATCCCCACTCCTTAGATGACAAACAAGAAATCAGCTTAGAAAGGCTAAGAAATGTGCTCTAGGGATCACAGCTGGGAAGTAGAATAGCCATAGGTTGCCAAAGTCATTAATTTAACCATTATGCTATTCTGCCTCCAGACAGGTACAGAACATGGGCATTAAAGGGATGCTTGATCCCAGTGCTTCATTAACATTCCTCCTACTAAAGGGAACAGCATGATTTTATCTCCTCTTAACGTATTACTTACAAGGTTGCTTAAGTCCTTTAAAATATTAAATATTTAATTAGTCCTATTACAGCATCTCCCTGAGGCAAATAGTTAGCCTGTATAATTGTTATGTTGGTTAAAAAAAAGAGCAAAAGGAAGCTTAAGCATAAATTAACAATAATAAAACAGATCATTACATTTCAAGCCTGGAAATTAACATGGGTAACTTCCTGCAAGTAAAATTGTAAGGTGATTATTAAGATCAGTCTTTACAGATGACCTTAGTCATTACACTTTAAGTGGGTCTCCATGCAGCCAAAATGACCAATCAATCCATTAAATATGAGGTTACCATTCTCATCCATTATTTCTCAAAGTGTCCACCAAAGACTCTTGCATCTGAATCACCTGAGGGTTTTGTTTAAAATAGAGATGGTAGTACTCACGTGAATTATTTTCCTGCATTTTTAGCAAGCATTTCCAAGTGATTCTGGGATAGAATATCAACCAGTTTCTTAGGGCTATGTCCTTATTCATAATATAAATATATACAACATTATTTCTACTTAAATAATAGTTAAGAAAGTTTTATTTCCTTTCCAGTCTTGCAAATACCTTGAGATTTAAGACCATGCTTTATTCAATAATTGTTCCACTGTTTAGCAAAGAAACTGGAACAAAATCAGGCCTCAAAACTGGTTAATGTTGAATGACTTTAAATATGGTTGAGTGGATTTTTCTTTTTAAAAAATCTGCTTTCAGCCAAAATATATATATTACCATGTAGCTAGAGTTTTTAATAATGATCCATAACAATTCTGGGAAAAATACTTGAGATTTGGTTCTTTTCTTACAGGGTTTAAGACTAACCTTGATACTCTCAAAAAAAATGGTCTCCTCCATTACCTAATCAGAAGAGGTTTGCAACAGTGAGTTTCCACTAAGAAGAAACAAATGCTTTTCACAATGAGGTGTCAACATTCCTAGTATTCTAAGGCTCCTTGAACCAACAGTAGAACATTTTATTACTTGACACACTTATCTGAAAATTCAAACTTACTGAGACCGAGCACTTGCCAAAAAGCCCACTTCAGATATACCTAATGCAAGAGGGAGGCTCAGTCAAGGAACATACTGCATTATACATTTAGATAAGGCTCTCAAGCTCTTGCCACTTTATTCAGTTGTTTGATCATTAGGAAACAATATACTACCATGATATTACTCTCATTCCCTTCCAAAAATCACTTCACAAAATCTAAACTTCATGACCTTACCTTTTATTGAAGACTAACATAAGAAAGGTACATTTTTTAAATGCTTTTCATTCTTTTTTGCAAAAATATGACATTATATGTTATATTACGTATGGACTTCTACACAAAGAGACACCTAATATATTCCTTTTAGTATTCAGTAGCAGGAAAATGTGTTTCTCTCCAGATGAACATGAATGATTCTATTCATCCTACTTTGAGAACTCGGCAGCCTCTTACATTTCCCTGTTTGACTTCGCTGCCCAAAAGATGAGAATTAAATTCAATTTTCAACTGCAGCAACTAGTTCATTTCATATGCATGATATAAGTATGTTTCACCTTCTTTAACTTGTTTTTATAATTTTTCTTTCTGTCTTGCCTGTTTTAAGGGGGTTTTATAACTGCACGTCACTTTTAATGTTTTGAAGGAGTAGACAAGGAAAAAGTCAAAATTTTTTTAAGAATTAAACAAGCAAAGGTAAGTCTGGAGGGGAATGTGACAAGAAGATTACCTGGATACATGCAAAGATCAAGCACTTAGGACAGCATCAATTTTTCTTGTTTTATAATCACAAGGCCATTTTAACAAACAGTACCACAAAAACAGATCACTAAGAAATGTCATAGATGCCAGCACAACACATGACCCTTGTTAGACTAGCTCAAAGCCAGAAGCAGAAGCAGAACAGCTGAAGGATAGTGAAAGATAAGCTAACTCATAATTATCTAAAAATCATAAAGGCCCAGAAATGAAAAGCATCTCAAATGGAATTTTTTCAGTGTCTTATATGTAACTCCCTGTAACTACTTTTTAAGAACCACACATCCTTTCTCAAAGTTTAATGTGGATACTAAGTCACCTGTTATGTTAAAATGCAGATTCAGATCCCAGAGTACTGTGGCCCAGGATTCTGCATTTTAATTCACTGATGCTACTAGTCCAAGGACCGCACTGAAGAGCACTGCCTGTAAAGCAAGCCACGACTGAATCAGTCTCAGCCTCACCACTCAAAAGCTGTGACACTGGCCAGTCCTTTAATATCTCAAACCTGCAGTTACCTTATTAATTGTGCCTGTGTCGACGAAAATAATCCATAACCAATCTATAAATGAAAATTTGGGTGAGTTTATTCTGAGCTTAAATTTGAGGATTATAGCCCAGGGCCTTTCTTCCCGAAGGAAGAAAGGGCACCAAAGAAGTGGGGTGCACGGAGTGGTTATATACCCCGAGAGAGGATGTTTCACATAGGATTGAAACGTCCCTTTTATAATAGTCACGAGACTGCTCTGTTGGCACAGCGATTGATGGAAACAGCAGGTAGGTCTTCTGTCTCAGTGAACACAGCAGGGTGGCAGTCTGTTGTCTGCAGCTGAGTGGTCACAGGTGAGCTGGGTGGTCAAAGGTGAGCGCAGCAATCGGTTCCTAGCCTAAGGAAAGATGCTTATCCCTAAGGAAATGCTAATGTGGGGGGAAGTTGCACCTTTATCTCAAGGGCCTTTGTTCTGGCCATAGGAAATGTCTAAGCAGATATACAATGCGTGCTCAACAGCCACAGTCAGGCCCTTTTGGAAAAAACAAAGTCAGGCCGAATTAGGTTTATACCAAATGGCTTCCTCATATACTCCAATATATCCTATTGCTTGCCATTTTTATTTGTCATGGGAATAACAATATCTACCTTGCACTGGCCTTGGCAGGATTTAAAAAGATAAGTGCATGGTCAAATAAAGCTCTCAACAAATATTCTTTTAGTGAGAATGTTGTCTTTGTTGTGACCAAACATTACCATAGGATTTGGAAGGTTATACTTTCTATTTAAGCAGAAAAAAATTTTTTTCTAATAACCAAGACTCTATGGAAGGTAAAATGATCAAGGCTTGGAGAGTAACTGAGAAAGAAGGGCTCCATATTTGAGAGAAAAGACAAGAAGCAAAGGCAAGAAATTCAACAGCATTCTCAAAACCATGGTTACTTTAAATGACTCATGAATCCAAGTTCTCATCTTTGCATTCTTTAAAAAAATTGTAGTGGAAAACCAGCAAAAATTGTAGTTTGCCAACTTAAACTCTTTGTGGAACCAAGCAAGGTACAAATCATTAAACGAATAGAATTTCTAAAATTTCACAAACCATATTAATAACTTAGGCAGTTTAATTAAGACATTTCTTGGTAATGACAAGAAAACTTACCAAAAAATCTTCCTAACAGAACTCATGACAAATTTTTGCTGGCTTTTCAATTGATTTTTGACATCAGGGTCTATATTCAGGGTCCAGGAAAAACAGTTTTTCCTGCTTTGAAAATACAAACCCTGGCCTGTAACAGACAGAAACCTTGGAGAGTTTCATTCTAACAAGCAGAAATGGTGGTATTTTGCTACATCTAAACTATGATGAAATCTCTAAAACTGCATAGCCGGAAGCAAAACCCTCAGGAAACTAAAAACCCTTTAACATTCCCAGTTCAAATGTGAATGTTAATTCCACTCTCTGAAGAGAACCACCAAAATGGCATTCATTAAGATTAAAGTCATATTACTATAGAAATGGGAAATTTATATGTGTGCTTCCTATAAAATGCAAATATTGCCAAAGAATGGGTCTCCACTGAGTTCTCTCTACACCTATTCCTTTGCAAAGTTAAGTCGTGCTGGTAAAACGCTCTCACAAAGGCAGTATAAAATTCTTAAGCGGCAGGTACTTGCTGCTCTGCTGCCAAGGTAGCCCCATGGGTTGTCAAAAATTGTGTGTAGAACTAATGAACGCCCACTCATGGAGCAAGCATAAGGCCCCGGCAATGGGGGCAGACGGGAGCAATTCAGAATTTCAGAGCCTAGAAAAGTGGAAGAGGCGCCTGCAAACACAGCTTCTGATTGGAGTTGTCTTGCCCTTGGATCAAACGTCTTACCTGCTTAAGTCCCTTGAAGAATGTGATTTGCAATGGCTTTTATCTGTGATTTGCAATGGCTTTTGTCCATGATTTTTTAAAAAAACAACAAAAGAAAGAGTTACATAAAAGCCAGAAAATGATAGATGTATTTTTTAACTATGTTTTTAAGGCAATATTTGTTACTGATAAATGACAATATTGAAAATAAGGATTAATTACTGGAACTGCTTGATCTAAGAGAAGGAAAAGGAGAGATGGGAAAGAATGTTGATTTGAGGAGGGAGCAAAGCATTAGAAAACAAGTAAGGAATAATAGTAGGAGCTAAGACTTCTATAGCGCTTTATGTATACTAACTCACACGATCCTTCCAAGAATTCCATTAACTTAGGAAAGTTTTGCAGGATCCCAGTTTTACATATGAGGAAACTTGGGCACAAGGTGATTAAAGAGCTTCCTTGAAGCCCCACAATGCAATGTGATTCCAGAATGTCTGGCTGTGGACACTTTGCTCCTAAACACTACACACTACTGCTTCTTGTTCACAGTTGTATTGCTGGGTACCTGTCACATATCAGTGCTGTAGGGGAGGAAGACATTTCCTCTACCCACTGTGGGTTCTTCTGGCTGGAGAATGAATTAAATTCGTATGAGACAGAATAACAGGAGAAAATTAAACAAAGCTTTATAACATGTATACATGGGAGAGGCTCAGGCAAACTGAGCAACTCGCCAAAATGGCTGAAGCCCCCATCTTAAATATCCTCCACAGCTAAAGAAAAAGGAGGATGTTGGCGGTGGGGGGAGTGAGTTACAGGAGGTTACTAGACAAGCACAGTAAACAGGAATAAGATTATTATGCAGATTTAAGTCCTTGCCTTCTGCATTGATAAGAGTTTCCAGAGATAAGGTCATTCCCCCTTCTTCCTGGTACAGAGAGGGAGACACCTTTACAGATGGAGATTTCCTTTACAATGTAAAATTTCTCTTACAAAGGGTAAGTAAATTCTACTTTTCAGTTGCTTTCCTGTCTGCAGTTTATTAAAAGTAACCAGCCCCAAATAATCCTCATGCCAAAGAGACATATCTTGGGGTGGCCAATTCCAGGCCCCCACAGTGCCCAAGAAATATATGTGAAATGAATGAGAGATTTCACAACCACCGTGGCCATCATCTCCTATACCTGAGAGGAGGAACTGTCATTCATCTTGTCTGAATCCCTAGCACCTAGCACAATGCCAGTCACATACAGTAGACGCTCAAAAGCTGTTTGACCAATGAATGAATGAATACAGATTCATATAGCTATGAATGAACCAGATGAACCATAAATAGAATCACATGGTAAAATGGAGAAAAGTGGGTGTAGTTCTCTATCCTCTCACAGTTCCATGAGGTGGTCTAGAATAATGAACACAATATCCACCAATTTTATTATCCAGTTTCTCCTATCAAATTGCTAGAAAGATACAGAATAAAAATTCTAAATTCCTCTTTGCAAAAGAAACCCCCATTTACATGATGTAATAATAACAGGTCCCTGAAGAAGCTTTGGGTTTTTTTGGGGGGGGGAGGGGTTGGTTTTTTTGGTGAGGAATATTGGCCCCAAGCTAACATCTGTTGCCTATCTTCCTCTTTTTGCTTGACCAAGATTGTCCCCGAGCTAACATCTGTGCCAATCTGCCTCTATTTTGTATGTAGGATGCCACCACAGCATGGCTTGATGAGCAGTGCAGAGGTCCATGCCCAGGATTCAAACCCCAAAATCCTGGGCCACAGAAGTAGAGCACACGAACTTAACTACTATGTCACCGGCCGACCCCAAGAAGATCCAGTTTTAAAAATATGATAATATGATCATTTCCACCAAAATGAAAACAACTAAGGAAATATCCAAACCAAAGTTGAGTAAAAAATTAAGCACACAAGCAGCACTTCTTAACCCTGTCCAGTAAAGTAACCTTGGTAGTAGAGGAAAGTAAATACTTTCCACTGGGGCATAGCTAGAATCAGCCTGTTTCAGTGCAAAATTTCACCGAAGTTTCATATTTTATGTTAAAAATTGATCACTTTATTTTGTATTCTGAAGTACTGTATGTTCATTTTTTTTACCACAAAAATAATGTTTTGATTACTTACCATTATGGAAAATGCAAAGGTCACCACCTTTATTCTGTAGCATTCAGTAGCCTGCGGAATATGTTAGCCCATTTGAGAAACAAGGGATGGTAGTATCTGGTAAAGACTCTCATTTAGAAGCCCAAATATTTAGAAGCCATATAAATACTTCAAATGAGATATAAATACAGACCCAAAACAAGCATAATGAAATTAGGGCAATTTGGTGTGCGACATGGCGTCTGTGAACTTAGCAAACACCTTCTTAATAACTATCCTGAACAACCACATACAAAGGTAACAAATACGAAAGCTAGTTATGATAAACATTGCTCAAGCTCAGGAATATTTCTGCTTCTCCTGTGCAACATGGGAGGATTAAACTTACCCAAGTCCCTAAACCTGTCATGGCCACGTGATTTGCTGGGCCAATGAAATGTTACTGAAAGTCACCTATGTCAATTCCAGGCAAAAGCACTAAAGAGTTAACATGCAATTTCCTACACTCCCTCTTCCCCGCCACATGAGGGACAAGGCCTATATCCCACATAGTGCACCACCAAGATGACGGCACCTTCCTCAGCCTGCAAGGCTGAGTTGTCACAAAGACAACTGTCCACGAAAGTCACTCAAATGCACAGTGGACTCCAAAGAAGAAATAAACTTAGGTTGAGTTAAGCCACTGAGATGTCGTTACTGTAGCATAACCTAGCTTGTCCTGGCTGATACTCTCCCAGATGTTACAATCAAATTCAAATTGACCAAGCTCTGTAAACACTGAACAGCCCTACCTTATTTCTGTTTTATTAGTCCAGAGCTATAAACCGACAGTCTATAAGCAATATGGTTATATGGTTATTTGTATTCTCTGCCCAACAGCTTTGGCTAAATTGACTCATAAACTGCTCTTTGAAAAAATTCTGTCAAATTAGCCATTTAGAAGTGTGTGAACAAGCAGTCAGTTGACACTTTTCTTTTAAAACCACTTCTAATGGTTGTAAAGGGAAAAGCACACTACAAAGTTCTCTACTGACAGACAATATTGGTGAATATACTACATTAAACACTCAATTCTACTTAACTACCAGCAAATCATACCACAAAGCAAGTACAAACCACAAAAATAAAAAGAATCACAGTAAATTTTATTAATTTTCAAAAGTCTAGTGTCCTATTTAACGCCTCAACTAATTTTGAAAATTACATGAACTTACTTTTGTTCCAAGGCTCCATCCATCTATGCCAGGGTTTCTTAACCTTGGCACTACTAACATTTCAGGCTTGACCATTTTTGCTAAGGGAGGGGCTGTCCTGTGCAGTGTAGCATGTTTACCAGCATTCCTAGCCTCTGCACACTAGATACCAGCAGCACCTTTCAGATGTGACAACCAAAAAATGTCTCCAAACATTTCCAAATGCCTCCTGGGGGGCAAAATCATCCCCAATTTAGAACAACTAATCTGCTCCAAGGGTCCACAAAGAATAAAATGTGAATTCCATCCTACAGCCCACTGCTGCCTCATTGAAGTGACTCACAATAGTATATAAAGGTGACCTAACAGGATTTTACTTTCATTTATTATTACATAAATAAAACACTCTATTCATTGTTAAAATATTAATTTTTAAATTGTTAAGCATTTCGTGAATTCATTAAACATGAATTCAAATCTCTCTGAATTCATTCATTCAACAGTTACTAAATGCCTGCTTTATGCCAGGCACTGTACCAGATATCAGAGACAGAGTGTTGAGCCAGACAGACAGATTCCAGCCCTCCTGACGCTTACAGCTTCATGAGAGAAACACATCAAGCGCCTTAAATACCAGTAGCAGATGATGATAAGTATCATGAAGAAAAGCGCAGGCTTCTGTGGTAATGTAACTGGTTTAAGGTGTGGTCTCAGTGAAGCATCTTTGAAGAAATGGCATCTGAATTGAGAATGTAAGGGTGTGTAATAACAATCGCTGGCACTTGAGTAGTGCTTACGAATGCCAGGCATTTTTCTAAGATTCTATGTATAATAACTGATTTAATGCTCTGAACGACCCTATGAGATAACTGTAATTATTATTCCTATTTTAAAGATAGAACATGGGTACAGAGAGATCAAATACTTTGCCCCAGATCACAAAGCTAGTATGTGGAAGAAACAGAATTTGAACCTGGTGTGTGTCCCTAATGAGGAGGACAAGGACCATCGGCTGCTCCCCCCTGCAAAGGGAGCCAGGCAGAGTGGGAGGAGGAGGCATCCTACCCCGGCAGAGGAGCTGTGTTGCACTACCTTCCTAGGCAAGGATAGTGACCTTCCAGCCACCGAAGAGAGCATACTGACATCCACCTCATCATATATTTATGGTAGTTTCCTAGGTAAATGCAGCCTCTTTAAATCCTTTCTTGGAAGAAGATGGGGTATAAATTATTTATAAATTAATTAATTACAATGGGAATTAAGCAACAGTACAGTCTAAAACTGAAATTGAAAAGAGAGGTTCAAAGTTCCAAAATGCTGAATTCGAAACAGCAACTTGCTCAAATTACATATTTTTGATTAGTCAGGAGGTTTTATAGAATTTCTACGATAATAAATTAATATGTTCTAAGGGGCTGGCCTGGTGGTGCAGCAGTTAAGTGCGCATGTTCTGCTTTGGTGGCCCAGGGTTCCCTGGTTCGGATCCCTGGTGTGGACATGGTACCACTTGGCAAGCCATGCTGTGGTTGGTGCCCTGCATATAAAGTAGAGGAAGATGGGCACGGATGTTAGCTCAGGGCCAGTCTTCCTCAGAAAAACAAAAGAGGAGGATTGGCAGCAGTTAGCTCAGGACTAATCTTCCTCAAAAAAAAAAAAATTATTATGTTCTGAGTGAAAACAGATACTTGTGTGTTTGCAATAAACTGAAGTAAACCCTCCTAAAATTATTTCCAATAACTTAAATGATCTAAGTCACACACTAACTATGATGATGACACAGTTAATCTTATAAAACTAACATTTCACTACGATAAAATGGATTTCAATACTACCGAATATGTTCTTTTATTGTTGTTATTGTTTGAGGTAATGTTGGTTTAATTTCCACATGGCTGTACTATATATAAATTCTAAACGTTATTAAAGAGAACAACAAAAGTAACTATTTTGCTTTGTAATTCATTTCCTATAAGCATGCTACTTCTTTTCAGAATTTACAATCTATGTAATTATCTGTTGGTTAGAATACTAGGCTAATAAAGCTGTGCTTATGGATTTGATCCACGTATGATTTTGCTCTATGGACACAGCTGCTCTGGGCACCCCAACATAATCCATTATCAGATTTGGAGAATAATTCAAAGGCCCTTGGAAACCACTAATTTCATTTTCATATATGAAGCACCTTATAGACACAAAATCTCAAAGAATGAAGTGCTCTGATTAATAGCATTTTCTGGACAATTGAGACTTATCTGAAAAAGCCTTAGCATCTCATCCCTATAGTCGAAAACATTTACAAAATATACTGGTAGATGTTCTTGCCTTAGTAAATATTTTAATCTTTGTGTGAGAAGGATGATACAAAGGGCGATCATATGAAAATTAAAAATAATTTTACAGTATTGCAAATGGAAGTGACAGGAGAGTACAAGATCGAGTTGAATATGTACACACCTCAATTGCTTTTGAAAAAAATACTAATATTGACTCATTCTTTTATCACTTGTCCCATTATGAAAAAGTGAATTGCAAAAGAAAATGGGCTTGATCCTTATTAGTGTTATTGCATGATGAATAATTGAGAGAGATAAAAAGAATTTGTTTGATATTTTAATTCCCGTGATATTTTTATTTCCCCCTAACAAGGAAAAATAATCTTCCTTTTCTATTCCTCTTATTAAATGTAATTCTCAGCTATTTTGAAAATCACGCAACAGTCTCTACTATAATTCTGATATTGCTTAAGGATATTGCTGCTAATTTATCACCCAATTAAAAATAAGCAATATATTGGGTTAAAAAGTGGTACGAGTATGTGTGTGCAATTGTATTTTCAAACTACCTCACGTTTGCTGCCTAAACTCAAGTCTTGTTGGAATTTTTGATACAACTCTTTCTTGCTTTTACCCGTCTATTTTTTTTCTTTTTAAGGAAAAGGTATTAAATTATTTTGTTGAAACTAACAAGAGATATTGGTTCTCTTTTTATATTATGTTGCCACCATTTCCTACCTGTATCTTACAGAAGTGACCGGGATAACTCAAAGGGCAGTGGCATGTTTATAATTATGCCCTTAATTCATGAAGTAGAATGCAGGCACTTTTATACTCTTTAGCCCAGAAATTCTCAAGTTCTCCCCATTTTCAACATCCCATTTCTACAGACTCACTCTCTAATTTACACCTTTTGAAACACCGGCATTAACCTGCCATCAATGAATGGTCAGTGATTCCATCTAGTTTTCTCTAAACTCATAAGGAAGGGACGCCTGGATATCGCAAAGAGTACATTCTCTTATGCTATGAATTTCCCAAATAACTGAGGGAATTTGGTCTTTCTCCTCACAGATCTATTCTCCCCAACTAGCTCCCTGTGGATGCCTCTGATAGAACCACAAGATGATTAGTGTTGCTGCCGTCATTGCCAATTAGCAAAATTTGACCTGAGTTTCCTAGTTTGACCAGATTTTTAAAATATTGCAAAATCATATGTGTATGTTCTCAGAAAGAAATATTAGTATTTTACATTGCTTCATGTAAATAATATTGCCATTACTAGAAGAATAAAATTTTATCAATAAATCTCAATGTACTTTAATAAATGGAACTGATTTTCCTAGGGAAATTAAAAAAGAGTATAATGCTCTTTGTATAACTTGATCTGGAAACGGAGTCAGAAAAAATCTTCCGACAGGGTGCCATTTCAATAAGTAACAAATACTTAAAGCCAACCAGCAAAATGGTTTCCTTTCTTAACTGTTCTCCTCTTGCTAGTTGGAGGGAAGGGTAGGTTGGAGAGAGAGGTTAAAAGGCAGGATTCCGGGCACGCGGAGAAGGGGCGGCATGAAATCAGGATTCAGGAACTAGAAGGGGATTTCTTAATGGTGTAGGGTAAATTAGGAGGAGAGGGGACCAACCAACCTATGAGGCAAGAAGTAGGCAGCTACTTACCGTGAAGGACAAAGTGAGAATTTTTTCCTAAAGGTGGTTAGAATTCATTGTAAGATTTTTGGTAAGACAGTGACGTGATCAATCTAGCATTACAGTACAATCACTTTACCAACAAGTGACAGAAGGATGGAGTCTAGGGAGAAAATGCTGAAAAGTAACTGCCATCAGGAGAAAGGTGATAAGAACCACAACTAAAAAGCAGTGTCGGTTGGAACAGAGAGAAGAAAATGGATTCAAGGGACACAAAGGAGGTAGAATAAACGGAGCTTCTACTAGAGAACTCTACTTAGGAAATAACCATGTTCCTATAGCCTTCTTTCAAGAGTCCCTGTCTAAAAACACTGCTTAAAATATTTCAAAAATTAAATCACTCCTGAATTACACTCACATACGAAGTCATGCTTGACAGGAAATGGGACATCAACCCTCTGTGAAACACAACCAGGCTTTGAAGCCCTGTTTAGACTCAACTAGCAAAACACTCCCTACACACACACACACACACACACATGCATGTGCACACACATACACTCACAATACTATTAGAACATGACCTTAAAATCGAGTTCGGAAAGGTGTCTGTCCAAACCATCTTATCCACACCCCACACCCATTCTGGGCATTCTCTCTCCTCTGGAGGCTCCCCTCCCCCACACCCAACCTAGCCAGTTCTTCAGGCGGTCCGCTATAACTGCTTTCTAAACTGCCCATGCCCACCACGCCAAGCATAGATCTTTCTGATTACTTCTAGTTTAACTTCAAAAATGCCCTGATTATTTTAAAGAAAAGAACCTTCAGTGGGCACAATTTTTTTTAATCCCTTTTCCTTTCAATTTCCTTTCAATTCCTTTCATCCGCTCAAGGTTATGCCTCCATTTCTCAATCTTTTCCATCTTTTCACTACCAGCTAGTTGTTTGGAAGTTCCATGGGTCAGAATAGGGGCAGTTTCCCTATGTTATTACTGTTTTACTCTCCGATTTTTGAGTACTATTTGGGCAGCACTCATGGTTGGCTGCCAAGGCATGGTTACCACGGTAACATCACCAGCTAGCACTTTAAAAAACTAGCAAATTAAAGTCTTGTTTTAAATGAAACAGTGAGCAAAAACAGGTAGAGCCCAGGCAAGAATCATACTTCTACCAAGTAATTCCCCTTTCCCGGGCACACAACATTTTTTAAAAAGTAGTCATTCCCTAGGGGAACGTTAAAGATAAGTAGTCTGCTTGTTTCTTTTGACTTACCTCACTATGTACTTTTCAGCAGGGAAAGTTCCTGATTTTTCATGAGTTAGCCTTCGGTGTGGAAGGAATTGTGTCTACGCCCCCCCCCCCCAACCCCCATACTATTGTTGCTGACTTCTCTGAGCATTCCATTGAGGTCAGGTTGGAATTTTGCAGTCCTTGAACCTCTCAAAGAAATTTGTTTAGCCCTTCATTTTTTTACCCACTCTCTCAAGAACTTAAGAACAGAAATCCCACTACCGTAAAACCTCAACAAGGGAGAATAAAAATAATGAACATGTCAGTCCCCTGGCAGCTGATACTAACAGCCGGGCTTATGCAAAACTAATTTCTTAAGTTGAAATTGGTTTGTTATGTGAGTTACGGTATTATATAATGTAATATTTAGATGTCCTGTTTAATAAGAATTGTTCCCATTCTTGGCAAGTAAAAAAGTTTTATATTAAATTATGCAATTTCCATGCCTTTCAATTTCTTGTGCACCAATGTTACGGAAAGCCTGATTTGAAATATAAATAAGTAAATGAGAGAATGTTACATTTTGTACAAGTAGATACTCAATAGTGATCTGAACTCTTTTTTTGTTTTTTTGCTTTAAGTGTATGTCTTTTAAACGCACACGTGATAGCTCCTGCATTTTCATAACATCTGAATTCTGAAGTTCTAACAGAAATCAAAGCTGCAGGAGCTGACCTACTACAATTTTACTGCCATGGCAAAATCAGCCCCTTTATTCTAAGCTACACATTTTCAAAGACAGTCTTAGCAGCAAGCATTTTTTATGACTCCAGTTTACGCAACTTTTCCTTAGGACCTGAGCTCATCCATGTATCTGAGATTCTTAAATTCAGCGAGCTATCAAGTAATAGCATTATTTTCTTTTTCATTAGTAAAATATGAGTACAGAACATACGACAAGGAATAAATTGGGGTCACAGAGACATGTCAGGCATGTATTCTCTATGACATCCATTCAGAAGTTATGAAAATGTAGAAGTTGACACTTTTACGTTTAAAGGTATGTATATTCAAAAGTGAGGGGGCGGGGGGGGGGAGAGTTCAAATCATTGGTGAACTAGAGTTCTGTAGGAACAAAGGGCAGGGAACCCTAATGGTTTTGCAGGCCAGAAGCTCACACAGTGCCATGGCTGAAACTAATAGTGAGCAATTTCTAAGCACGACTTCCAAAGGGATGGTTCAAAAGAGGAAAATCAGACTACATGCATTCTTTTACTTCCAGCCAGAAAACCAGGGTCTTACAAATTCACTGAGACATCCAATAAGAACACAACTGGGATTCTCCCACTTGCAGAGAAATCAAAGATGGCCATGTGGAAGGGACGACAGGGTTACGGGACTGGACAGGACTATTCGGGTCAGCGATAAAGACTTTTTTTCAAAAAATGTCATCGTTTGAGTAATTACGTATTATCTATGTTCCTATGGTGCCTGGAGCTATAAAACCAAAGCATACTAACAAAATTTCTATATATTTTGTGAGACTTCTGCATTTTTATCTTTGTCCTTAACTAAGCCTTCAACCGGAAATGTCAGTTTGAGTAGCATCCTGGAGTTTGAGTACAATCTCACTACATAGGGTCTCGAGAACAGAGAAGTGTATGGAGGCCCCTAACATCAAATAGCTCCTCACCTCCCACATGTAGGACTCTCCTGTAATTCATGACTTTGGGGATACCAAGGAAAGCTTCAAGGAAAAGGAGCGACTCAACAAACAGAAAAGATAAAGATCCATTTGACTCAGTTGTGTGAGAGCCAAGCTATGCACTAGAGCAAGTAACCTAATGTGTCATAATTTTCAAGGCAGCTTATAAAATCCAATTTTATCTTTCAGCAACCTGTAGTTGAGACTGCTTGTCACCTAGATGGCCTACAGAGGTATTTTAAGAATAAAAAAGGGGCTGGCCCCATGGCCAAGTGCTTATGTTAGCGTGCTCCGCTTCAGCGGCCCAAAGTCCTCCAGTTCAGATCCTGGGTGCAGACCCAGCACCACTCACCAGGCCATGCTGAGGCGGCGTCCCACACAGCACACCTAGAAGGACCTGCAACTAGAATATACAACTATGTACTGGGGGGCTTTGGGGAGAAGGAAAAAAGAATAAAAAAGACATTGAATTTAATTCACATCTTTCTCTAAAAACAAGAGAGCTCCTCTGAAGCTAACAGAAAATATAATGATGAAAATGAGTACACTTTTTCAGATATAGATAAATGTTAATCATATTAGCAAACCAAAGGAATTATTTTTCTATTTCACTTCAAACATGTGCCTTGGCCTCAGTTATATAGTACATATATAACTGTTTAGAATTTTTGAGACAGTAATTTCAATAATTGCTTAAGTTACTTACTATCTTTCATTGTTCATTTGCCCTAAAGACTGGGAAGAACTTTAAAAATAATATAGCTATCTTTCAATTATTCATGGAAAAAATGTTAATGGAAGAATGTGTTTTACTTTCAGACTTTCATTGTCATGATTAGAGAAATTAATAGAATCATTTGCCAATGATGCTTCTGCTGTCTTTGTGTTCTTTTGCTTATCATTTTAAACCAAAATATTTTATCATGAATCATACCTGTGAAAAGTTAAAGGATAGAGTTTACTTTACATTGGTGATCTGTATTTCTCCAAGAAATAACACTAGCAAGTTCCAACATGGATTAGGAAGCCAAAAATCTAGCTAAGTTAGTTTTCAGTTATATGCCTGGAATATTGTGTATAAAGTTTTGAATTCCCAGACATTTCGATAAAACCACTGATAATCAAATAAAACTTCTAAGCACACATTAAGATGCTAGAACAAATACTTCTGGATTATCTATACAAATCCTACTTCTCCCAAAGAAAGACAATCTGAAATTGACTTTAAATAATTATATATTGATTGAGCAAATACTCTGCATGATAGTCTAATACATTAAATGCTAAAATGTCTTAGTAATTTGGAAACCATTCTGGAAGAGGGAAATCATTGATCAGCAGCCTCAGCACGAACAGAAAACTGAATAGACTAAATGCTTATGTTAGTCCCATGACCCTTCTTCAACTGGAAGACTTTTCTGCAGTTCATAAAACTATCTCACCTTAGTTAAATACTGAGATGCTTTTGATAAATCATGTTGTCATATTGAAATGAAAAGTTTAGAAACAAACAATGCTGTTTTTTTTAATATTACAAAAGCAAGATTTTTATTCCATATTTGCAGCAGCAGGTATATATAAGTTTGCATTTGAGAACAAAAACTGAGCAGAGTAAATAAATTTTCAGAATTGACAAATTAAGCAATACATCTGTCCAGACATGGAAACAAATTGTTGAAAACAGTGTTATTTACTACAAAACTACACGACTCATTTTGCAACGCCTGTGCTCAGGGAGGAAAGGGAAGAAGGGATGTATTAATTATACATGATGAATGACTTGACACTTCCTGGGTGTTAAAATGAAGGTGAAGTTTTGAAAGGTTTTCCTGGGGGTTGCTTCATGCTTCAGATGAATATGTGTGTTTCTTCATATTTTTACATCTCAAAGACTTTTAATAAAGATGGCAGAAATACAGTACAAATTTTGGCATATAGGAATATACACACACATGCGCACACACACACATTACTCATACTCAATAGCTCTCAACATCCAAGGAGTCAACCTCTGGGTTTCTGCAAGAAAGATGGATGGTTCCCATTGACTCATGTGCCTCTGATAACCTAATGATTCCATTTCTCCCTTTTGTTCCAGATGGTAGTTTGCATCTTGTTAGTGTTTAACATCTCATTCAAAAAATATGAATAACACTCTGCAATACTATTCATGTGTACAGTAAAATTATGATTACCTATGAGAAAGGGGATGACAAAAATAAAATCTCACATTTGAAAATGACATTATCCCAAAAGCCTACTTCCAAATATTGTATCAATACTGAGGTTTATCTTAAGAGTACACCACTATAAGACAATTAAACCTATCCATATATCTGCTATATCCAAGGCTGTAATTTCAAACTATCCCAGAGTTTTTTCCGTAATCATATATACCAAGTTTTCATACAATAAATTGGAAGACCTAAAATCCCCAAATTCTAACCAATTTCTTTCTTTCTCCTTCCAGCTGAATTTAAAAAACAAAAATTTTCTCTCTTTCCTTATGGTCGTATCTCAGAAAGCACTTTGTAAATATAGTGATGGCTGTTCCCAATGGAGACAGATAGCAACTGACAAAGAAAAAGTAGTCATTCTGAGTCATCATGGATACTACAGATTGCCTCCTATATCCCTGAAAGTAATTTCCTAATAAAGTAGATTGTTACAAACAGGGCCCAGCTCTCCACATTTCTTGCTGGAGAGGTTGTTCTATGATACGTAATGCTGAGACGATCTTGAAATAATGCATGAGGTTGAGATCTCTTCCTTTTCTTCCCTCCCCTCAGTACACCACCTGCACAATTAATTCATCACCAACCACCACAGCTCTCAAAGAGAAGGAGTCCAGGAAAACATTAAGCTAATCACATACTAGGTGTGTGGACAGAAGAATAAGTTCTGTCTTTGCCCAACTCTCTCCCAGTGACATCTAAGAGCAGGGACCACGTCTTACTCTATTTTGTATCTACAGCATACAACACAGTGCCTGGCATGTCATAGGCACAATGTAACTGCAGTGTGAATGAATGAATTTAAGCCACTATTTAGACCAGTATCTACCAAAGCCTATGCAATATTTCCAGAGTCTTCAAAACCTAAGTATACAGGGATTGTTTCCTTTATGTGTAAACTGCCAAAGAGCACTAAGACCTCATCAGCCTGGACAAGAACTGAAACTTCTGCTTCGCACAGAGGGGTCCCTGCTTCAAGTCCACAGAGACCACCGATCATTTCACCATGGAGGTGGGGAGGGAGAGGGCAGGCTAGAGGTGAATTGAGCAGTGCAGTGCAGCAGGACACGCCGCCAAGCACAGCTGCCCCAGGGCGGAATCTGCAAGGCCTGCAGAAAAGTCTCCTGTCCTGGAAAGGCTCCCCAACCCCAACACGGGCCTGCTAACTCTGCCACTTGGAGCCTGAGCAGAAAAGAAAGCCATTCCTCATTTCTTCACTCCCGTGGGCAGGGAGCACAGGGCTTAAGTTAACTATTGGCATTTAGATCTTCTGTTGTTTCTGTGTAAGAAGCAAAGTGGGTATTTTTTTCCATTCATTCTCAGATAAATATACCTGCGAGTACCCAGAAAAGTACCTAAAGCTCTACCTCCTTTGTCTTCCAGTATCACTATCCATGTGCTTGCCAATTAATTTATGGGTGAAAGTTAACTGAGAATGAAAAAATCAGGCAAAAAAATAAAAAGAGGATGGACAGTGGGATTTAAAAGAAAGATTTGCTGCAATTATACTGGTTTAACATGTCATAGTTTTCCTAAAAGGCCTACATTTACATAACTATAACACAGTTTCTTTCAATTTGTTATGGAAAAACTATTCAAAATATTACTTTCTGTGACTTCTCTATGATTCCTTTGGTAGGTGCTTCTTTACGGTACCAACTTTAACTAGAATCTGCTATCAGAAGGCTCTGTTCTAGGCATCAGGGAAAACACGCCTCCTCTTCCCTGGCGTCTTTGAAAATCAGCAGTTGACAAGATTGTTGATGCTGATTTTCAAGAAAGCACCAGAATTCTCCTACTGACAGGCTATGTCAGAGTGGCATGTTTAAATGTGCCTTGAGCTGCCCGTCTGTCAGAACTTTGTGACCGCCTCTCCCTCCTCCAATACACTTTGTCAGGCAGAAATGGAGAATTAGGCACATTCTTTCATCTAAATAGCAAGGTATAAAAAGCTGTTAGGTGCCTGGTCACTGCCTCAGATTCTAGTGCTGTCTCACATTCTCATGATGCATGTTGTTCAACTTGAATAAACCAATCTAACTTGTTTTAGTATCTCATCAGGCTCAAATTTTGCCATTTATGGGGTATTATATGTCAAGCTCTGTGCCAAGGAGTTTACTACAATTGGCTCGTTTAATCTTTGCAACCACCTAATGACATAGGCGCCATTGTTATCTCCAAGACTACAACCCAAAGCTTAGAAAGTGTATATACCTTACCCAAGGACTCACAGCAAGTATGGGGGCCGGGATTCAAACCCAGACCATTTCAATTTCTGAGTCTGGACCCTAACTGCCTGCTTTCAAGCCGCTCTCCGAGGTTCTCTCCACTCCCAAAAAAGTCGTTGTTTCTAAAACACTGGAATGCCAATCTCCCAAGAATGCCTTTCTTTTTAAAGATTGATGTGCTGTATTACACATCTTGCTCTCCTATATTTAAGCAATTATTTTTTTTAAGGGAGTTATACATTGCCCTAAAAATATGAGTTAGGCACTTACGTTGGGAGAAAAATTAACAACCTCGGTGAAGTGCTATTGCAAACCTCACTACTCCGCGCGGGCTAGTTAATCACCGAGGTCTGGGCGGCTACCTCCGCGGGAGCTGGAAAGCTAGCGCCGTCACCGCGGTGTTCCTCCGCCATCTAGAGGCCCCGCTGTAAAGCGGGCTGTGTCCCGGGACGGTCGGGCCAAATGAGTTCTGAAATGAGTCTTTGCGCTCTTGTTTAGGTTTCCGTTTTCTGAGCCTTTGTTCTTCTTTTCTCTTCCTTTAAAAACAAAGTTGGTTTCTTCACGAGTCTTCAAACTTAATACTAACAAAGGCCAATTGTATTAAATAAAATATGATGTTGTTTTTTTATAATAATGAATTTGAGAACAGCAATCATGAGAAAAATAGCTTATTAAAGAGCTCTGATGTTGGTATTTTAGAATATATGCAATACTTTCTATACACAGTGATAAATTACCAGATTATGTGAGCAGTGATTCATCCCTCTTTGAATTTGTCCAACATATGAATGTTCATCAAGTTGCCAGATGTTTTCAAATAGCAATAAGAAATAAATTTCTTAAATACTAATAAGAAATAAAGAAAAACAGCAAGACCTAATTTCCTAATCTTTGCCTTATAAGAAAAATTCCGAGGAAAAATTGCTGGTGGATATTTCATCTGATCACTCATAATAATAATGACGATTAAACAACTAACATTTATTGAGTCCTATTGTGTTCAGATAGTTTTATATATTCATATATTATTTCTAACATCATAATAATTTGAAAGTTATTAGTATCATCATTTGAGAAATAAAAAAGTGAAGCTCAGACGGATGATAAAGCTGATGAGTTAGAACCGGTAATTGAAGAAACTGGCATGTAAAACAAGACTCCAAAAATCCATTCTTTGTCCACTAAATCATGTTAATTTGAAAATAATAAAGAGATATCAATTATTTATCCAAATTGACAAGTAAGTTAATACAATCTAAATATTTTGCATTAGAGGTAACCAATGAAATTACCTAACTTGTTTAAAATGTGATTGAAAATCATTGAAATAGGATAAATTTTAAAACTGAGTGTATAATTTGACCTACTGCCATAGCAGATGAAATTGCTTAACCTGAATAACACCCCAGGATGAATATTATAGAGAACAGAAGAGGGGTATGGGGAAACCAGAGGTGAGGGTGACAATAAAATTATATTGTGGGATGTTCTTAAGCATCTTTCAAAGATGAATTCACCACTTCCAAGTTCATAGGCAGGTAGCCTGATTCTAAATGAAGAGTTAGGCTATAGTTATCTTCCATTCCAGTGAATCCTGATCATTCCATAGTGAGGGGAAAGTTCCTAAAGAACATAGGCCAACATCACAATGTCTACTTCTGATATCCATTTTCTAGTACTTTTGGCTTTTCCAGAATCTGTCCGTTGTTAAAGATTTTTGTTAAAATTTGTATTTTGTGACATTTTATTAACTTAGAAATACTTCAACAAAAATATGTCATAAATGTTGAATATTTAATGTCCTGGGAGATTTTTTTAAATGTAAATGTTTACATATAATGACAAATTCCAATATATTCCTGTGGAAAAATATATGTCCTGCTACCTCCAGATGGAAAAGGAATGAATACTTGGAGGTGTATCCACTAAAGGGAGGGGGCACAATTATTTTTGTTAGCATGTAAATGTGGATTCTTGGGTATTTTTTAAATGGTAAGAGTAGCATATGGGCATTATGATCTTAGAATGTTAAAACTAGAAGGGATGTAAATATCATCTATTCTAGTCAACATTACATTTTTCACAGATGAGAAAGCTGAGGCCCATAGAGATGAAAGAACTTGCCCAATACTCACAGCAAGATAAGGGCAAATCCAAGAATAGAACTCAGCGTCCCAATTGCCAGCCTTGATCTTTTGATAGACTGTGCCATATGTGCTGTCCATGCATAGTTCTTCCTACTCATACATAATGTAGGTAAGTTTGATGGATACTCAAATGTCTGTCTTTGCTGCGCTGTAATAGACAATGGTAGGTGCCTGTAACAGTGCACATAGTAGGCCCTCGATGAATATTGGTTGAATGTTGAATGCCTATATGAATACATTCTCCTGTTGGCATCTACTACATGCAACCATATAGAAGAGAATGAACTAGAAAAGGTGATACCCAAAGGACAATTTTTTTTCCCTCCCCAGTGCATAGTTGTGTGTTGTAATTGTAAGTCATTCTAGTTCTTCTACTGAGCCACCGCCACAGCATGGCAACTGAGAGATGCGTGGTGTGGTTCCGCGACCAGGAAGCAAACTCAGGCTGCTGAAGTAGTAAGCACCAAACTTTAATCACTAGGCCATCAAGGCTGGCTCCCCAAAGGACAATTTTTGACAAGAAAAGCCTCTATTTTTTGTCCTTCATGTGATGGAAATCAAGGGAGAATTTCAGATTTGCCATAATAGAAAAGCATTATTCTTTAGTCATAATTCCAAAGAACTTACACAGGAAAGAGACAGTATATGGCATCATAAACAAAGACAAATGATTTAATAAAACTGGTAGTATTAGAATATTTAAATTATCAGAAGAAAATACAACCTAGTAGTTATGAAATTCAGTCATTTGATAGATAAATATTGGGCTCACTCTAAGAGAAATAGAGCAACACAGGTTAAGCACATTCTCTGAGCTGTGTTAACCTTGACATCCAGACACAATCAGCGGTAGCTGGAGGGTCCCACGTGGAGTCTTACCTTCTGAACAGCCCTCATATGACTTCACGTTGCCTAAGATTATAAGAGTTCAAAGACACAATCTAACAGAAATTCAAAAGGTCCAATCAAGATTGACCCATAGATCTCAGCTTCATTCATAAAGAAGAGAAATGTGAATTAAACTATACCATTTTTACCTATAACATTGTTAGGATTTAAAACTCTAATAACACTCTGTTGGCCAGGCTGTGAGGAAATAGGCACTCTCATCTATTGCTATTAAGATTACCCCTATCAAAGGTAATTTTTCAATGTTTATCCAAATTTGAACTGCTTATACCCCTTGACCCTGGAATTTCACTTTGTGAACTTATTATACTTAACACTTGTGCAAAAAATAATGGTTAAATGTCTTTCATTGTTGATATGATCGTGAAAGATTGGAACCAACCCAAGTGTCCACCTGTAAAGGAATGGTTAAATAAATTATTGTACATTCATATAATGAATAATATTTACAGCTATAAGAAAAAGTAAGCAAGCTCCTTGAGTACTACTATGGAAAGATACCCCAAGAAAAATTGCTAAGTGAAAAAAGCAATGTGTTGCACATCATGTACAGCATCCTCTCTTTTGTGTAAGAAAGACAAGAAAAGAAGATATTAATATTTGCTTGTATATAGATTTTTTTAGTTCTGGAGGACACATGAGAAACTGACAAGAGCAGTAACCACTTGGCGGAAGGTAGGAAATGGGCAGGTGGATGACAATAATTGAATGCAAGATTTTCAAAGTGTACTTTTTTATTCCTTTAAGATTTGAAAAAATTGAATTATCTGTACCTTTAAGAAAGGGAGGCATGAGGGTGATGGGAGAAAATAATTGCACAAGCTAACATACTCAATAGAGATTTTATCAGGGTGCTCAGACTTGATATCAGGAGTCATAGGCAGGCAAGCAGTTGTAGGAATAAATGGTGCCCTCAAGAGCCACGACATTCCCAGGGAAAGTCAGACCACTGCATTCACAGTTGAACCCAAGACTGACAGGAGAAAGGAAGATGACTAATTTTTTGGATGTTCTCACTTCTAATGTGCACTTTGATACATAGTCTGGATCTGGCTGAATTAAAACTCAGCAGGTCTTGAGAAATACATTTTCATTTCAGTAGACAACATACCTGCTCTAGATGGATGACACAGTGGGGGAGATGCTTATAAATGGGCATGAAAATGAAGGCAAATGGGTGCCCCCCAAGAACGGCTGCACATACGCTCTCATATATGCACATAAAATCTAATCGTATGGGGCCTGCCTGGTGGCACAGTGGTTAAGTTTGCACGTTCTACTTCTGTGGCCCAGGGTTTGCTGGTTTGGATCCTGGGTGTGGACATGGCACCGCTTGGCAAGCCATGCTGTGGCAGGCTTCCCACATATAAAGTAGAGGAAGATGGGCACACATGTTAGCTCAGGGCCAGTCTTCCTCAGCAAAAAGAGGAGGGTTGGCAGCAGATGTTAGCTCAGAGCTAATCTTCCTCCAAAAAAAAACCTAATCGTAAAGCCAAATGCTGTAAATCCTAAAGCCAATAGATGTGAGTCCATTTTTATTTAACTCTAGAGAAATATAAATATAAATAAACTTATCAAAAACATAAAAGGAAAAACAAAACAGTATATATGAAGGTTTGTTGACAGGAGCATATTAACAATGATACTCTCAATCCTATACTCAGAAACTGTAAATAAGAAAATCATGTGGACAAAAGGATGAAAATATGATTCTCCACTGCAGCATTACTGAGCAAAGGCATGCTTTATTCCCATGGTCATCGGCATAATTAGGCATACCTAAAGATTTCCCTAAGCCGTTGACAACTTGTTTCTCTCTAAATCTAAATGTTATTTTCTGTTTTGAAATGAAGTCAATATGAGAATTACACAATTTACACTTCAGTTACTTTAACCATAATTTTTTAAACATGCCATTGAATTCTGTGGGTTTGAAAAGAGAAAGGCCTTGTAATCCCTACTCCTATAAATGTGTCACTAAATCATAGCACTGGAAAGTTCACAAGAACATGTTTTTTCTGGCCACCATCTACCAGATATATGATCTAGTTCCTTGCTTTTTAATCTTCTTAGCAAAGATTATTGATCTTTCAAATATTTTTCATAGGTAAATTTGGCTTTTAAATTGTAGTACTGAACTTAACCATGAAACCCAGGCAAGCTTTTAGCATACAGGTTCCCTACTTGGGGTGATTTGGCCCCCTCCCTCCATCCCAGGATGTTGGCAATGTCTGGAGACGTTTTTGGTTGTCACAGCTAGGGAAGGGGGCAGGCTGGTGGTGCTACCAGCATCAAGTGGGTAGAGGCCAGGGATGCTGCTAAACATCCCATGATGCACAAGACAGGTCCATGCAGCCCAAAATGTCAGTAGTGCTGAGGCTGAGAGGGTTAATTGTATTTAGATTTCTCAGATTAAACTGGGAATTTTGGCTTGAGCACATGCGTGAAGGATGCTTCCATTATCATATCCATGCCTAAATTTAATTGTTCTTTTAAGTATATCTTGACTCCAATACTTCAGAAAGTGAAAATATGATTGCATTTTTTAATATGCTTGAGTTTACTAAGTTTTGCATTTTACACTAGGAAGCACTTCCATTTCTTCACCATTCTGAGTCAAAGGAAAATGATAGTCTTGGGAACAAAAGGTGAAAACAAAAACATGTTCAAGATTTTACTAATTTTTCTTCTCTGCTGCAAATCACAACCAGAATTGTCTTTAGCTGTGACATATATATCTATGTTGTTTTACAATTTGATGTATTATGCCAGATCATGCCCCAAACATTAGCCAGATCTATACAACCAAAGTATAAGTAACTAAGTCAATCATTTACATTGACTGTGGTTCACAGAGTGATAAGAAACACAGCCCTAATTGATGTGTTTTCATATTGCCATTGAAGCCAAGAGGTGAAAACGTGATTAAACAAAGCAAACATATTGAACTTATTCAATGTCTCTACAATTACCTAGATAGAATTTTCAGATTCATTTTAACCAACTCCAAAACATTACAGCTCATTTTCAAATAATTTCTCCTGCCAAAAAAGCTTGACTTTTTAATCTAGATCAAGTGGAAATAAAAAGTAAACAAACCAGTAACATGAGAATCCATTGACCTCAATTGAACTTGCTACACTGGGGAATCTGAAATTTACTTAATGAAGCCAGACAAGGAAAACAAACATGGGAAAACCCAGAACTTTAAACTTTTAGGTTTACAGAGCAATACGTTTGGTCAAATAGTACATGCTAGTAGTAACATTTGATTAGTTTTCAGAAAGAAGACTAAGTAAAAATTTGATCAAAACATGCAATTTTCTAGCAAGGCAACTATGAGATGAATTTAAAAGTGGGCTTTCACAATAATGTGGAGATACTCTCTTTCAACTTAAATTTAAATGTGCTCTTAAATTTGCATTAAGATTCATGAATATCAGTCATTCATAAAGCGATTTAAAACATAGCTGTGACCATGTGTGCTCAAACCAACTTTGCTTCCTTTGGATTTTGTGTGTCATATAAAGAACCTCAGAAGCCAATGGGAAAAAAAGCCTCATGTATAGAGCTGCATTTTTTTCAAATTGGTAGAGATACCACAGACTGGTTCTTTTCCATGACTTCTTCACCTTTTAAAAATTGGTCCTGAAAGTCAAAGCATACAAAGTTCAAACCCGAAGTTGACAATCTATTCTGTGAGCCACCTTGACAATTTAAGAGACTGCCCTAGACTCCCAGAGCCTCCAAGCTCTTTTAATGTCCTTCTCTCTCCAGTAGACGGGTTCCCATCACTGTCACTGATTGGTCTCATTTTTATCCCTGAAGGACAATATTTCTTTCATTTCCTTACCCTACAGCACAACCCTCATGGAGTAAGCTACAGCTCAAAATACGTGAGCTGAATTTTTTAAGCTTTTAAAGAGTAAACCAGAGAAGTCCAAATATCAGTTAAAGAAACTTGGAAACAGCATGATGACCTGTGCCTTTTAGAGGTCACGTGGACCCCGTGTAAACCTTCCCTCCCCTTTTCATGGTTGATCAGACCATGCCCATCTCTTACTGATGGAGAAAGCAATTTTGAAGGACAGTGATATTAACACACTTTTTTCAGCAACTTATAAGGTTACAATGTGAATGTCTTTCATTCAATCCCTATAACAACCATATAAATTAGGTATTACTTGTCATTACTGGTGTTAGTAGTACTAATGTTATTTCTGTTGCTGAGAGGGAGCTCTAATGAATTGGCGAAAATAAGGACTTAAGGTCAGAAGACCTGAGACTGCATTTTCTGTATATCTTTTCTACATAAATTCAAGCAAACTACTTTCATCTCTCTAAAGATCTGTCTCCTCATCAACAGAGTTGTCCTGAAAACAGATATGTCATAGAGTTATAGGGAGAACTAAACAATAAAACAAAAGTGAAAGTGTCCTACACAGTGCTCACAACACTGTTTATTTAATCCCATTTTTAAAATGAGGTTTGTTTAGTTAATTTGGTTGGGTCCGTTTTTTTTAAATGAGGCCATGATGCCTCACAGAAATTGGAGGATTTGCCTAACACCTCACAGGCTAGTATGGTAAAGCAGAGTTGAAATTTAAGTCTTTGGAGTGGATGCTATGGTAGAATAACCAGAACTTTCCCTCTCCCCACCCTGCACGTCCTGAGCAAAGCACTCATTCCCCCAGTGGCTGGTAGGACAAAGAGCTGAGAGCTCCAGCCGCATGCCTCTCAGAGCATCCTTCCCTTAGGACTAAGGGAGCTGCCTCCCCAGTGGGTGCCCCCTCACAACATGGGTCACTGCTGGGTACAGAGGCCTGTGCCCCTTGCCTCACTTCTGGATAAGGCTAAAGGGCCATCCTAGCTCCAGAGATCCCTGTAGGACGGGCTGAAGCCTCATTGCAACTGCATCATAGTTCACCGTCTCCCTCTCTACAATCTCGCTTCCCTCACCCTCGTAGGTGCTGATCCCCGGAGCACGCCCCAATAAACCTCCCACTCACAAATCTCCATCTTAGAGTTTCCCAGGAACTAGATTTAATATGGTTTCCTGACTAAATTCCATGTTCTTGGCACAGCAATACATGTAAGAGTGGGCAAAACTTTCTTCACAATAGAACTACATCTGCCTACCAAGTTATCAGCAAATCTTTTCTGAACGTGAAATAGAACCTGTAATTTTAGATAGTTGTGGGGCAGATTCAGGATCATGAAGAACAGAGCCTGCAGCAAAAGTAAACACCAAAAATATCCTCTGCCCTTTATTTTGTGCAAGGAGGTACAAAATAGGATAAAACTCGTCCTTGCTCTCAAGGACTTTGCAACCAAATTTCTCACGATATCTACTCTCCATGGAGAAAGAGAGCAGAGACATAGCTACCACCCAGAAGCCCCTGCTTCTGGGGCCTGACTCCACCAAAGTGCATAAACAGAGCTAGTGGGTGATTGCCCACAGGGTAGTCACAAACCACTCCATGGAATGTAGTCCATACAGCCTTGTCCTCGAGAACTATGTGCCTCACCCACAGGGGTCTTCTCAGAGCAGTTGTGTTTCTGCTGTCATTGCCCTCTTCACTAGAACTGATTGGTTTGTAAGAGGACACCTACGTCAAGCTGAACTAATCAAATTCTCTCTCCCAATAATTTGGTCTTTTAAGCAGAGGGTTCCAGTAATTGTTGGTCTCAATTATGTGAGACTGTGGAAGAGGGACCAAGAATGGCTGCTGCTGAGACCCCTGGAGCAGCCCTGCTTCCCAAGCCCTGGATGGACCTCTTCCTTGGAGTCTGAAAGACAAACCATCAATTTTCCAATGAAGTGTGCTAAAGGAATCCAAGTTGGATTCTGTTACTTGAAATCCAAAGAAAATTTACTCCAAGTCACCTGGAAAGTTTTATATAAAGCCACCAAAATTGCAATTATGCCTTTGGCAGAGAGAGAACATCTACCTGTCTAAACTGTCTCCCACGTGGTGATGTCAAGAAAAGCAAAGAAAAAAGCAAAGGAAAATTCAAAAAAATGTCTGCCTATCTCAATGCCATAGGGCAGGACCATGAAAGCAGAATTGGAAAAAATCCGCAACAGCAACAAAAAGTTCTGAATAGGTTATGTCACTTCTTTCTCAAAAGCCTCCACTAGCCGCCCATCATACTTCAAATAAAACCCAGCCTTTACATGGGATGGACCCTACATTACCTACATTACCTGACCCTTGGCTATCTCTGTCTTCTTCTCTTCCTACCCTGTCCTTCACTTCCTCCATGCATACACCTCTTTATTCTTCTCAAACACACTCCCACCTCAGGGCCTTTGCACTTACAGTTTCCCCTATCAGAACACCTCTATGTCCTACAGTTATCTATATGGCTTATTCTCTCTCTTCCTTCAGGTCTTTGCTCAAATGCCATCCCTTCAGAAAGGCCTTCCCTGACTTCCTATCTAGAAAAGTAGCCTCTCTCTCTCTCTTTATCCTCATGTTCCACTTAATTTTTCTTCACAACCTGAATTACTACCTACATTACATTATGAAACTGCTGCATATTTGTAAATATCTGTCACCTCTACTAGACTGTAATCTCTGTTATGGTCATGAATTTGTATATTTTTGTTCAATGTGGAGTCCACACCATTTAGAAGGGCCTGATACATAGAAATTTCTCAACTTATTAGTTGGATGAATAAATAAATCATTAAAATCTAAGCACTGAGATATTTCCATTTGGAGGCAGAGTATCCAGAGTGTGTGTTCAGGATTATGAATAACTGCTTCAGTCCCTCGTGTCTCTCAGGCTGTACAATGATAGCAGATATCTTCCAGGAGAAGAGTGTAGGCTGAGGCCTACAAAGGGAGCGGCTCTCCCTTCTGAGGTCACTTCAGCACATACTTGCTACGGGACCAGGTGATGAGCGCCTTGAGCCTTTAGGAAGGTGGAGGGCCTCTGTGAGGTAGAAAATCAGGTGGTTTCAATGGCTGTAACCAGAGCCAGGCAGCAATGCATACAGTTAAGGGCAACCCAAGCTGGGATGCGGGAGGGAGAGATGAGACTCTGGAAGGAGGCAAAGAAGATGTCAGACTAGCTAATTCTAATGAAACATCTGCCCTGAAAATTGCAAAGTTTCTCCTACAGGTCTTTTCTTTCTTGCCAAATGGCTTTTCCAATAACTCTGCATACATTAACTAGGTATATTCCCTTCTAGTTTTGAAACCTAGCCCAAAAAATATGTATATTTAACATTGTCTTATTCCATAGTCTTACTTCACCTGCAGAATAGTTTCCCTTAGATTCGAAGGGAAAAATCAAGCTCTTTAAAATGATTAAATTTTATGTCTCACAAAATGAATTTTGTTGGAGAGTTTCCTAATCTTCTTTAAAGCCCATTTGTTTGCAACAGAATGCGCCAAGGCACTAGGACAACTTTCATCTGATTTCCACAGTAATTGTGAATTGGATTGTAACATGATCTTTTGACCAATATGGCTGGGGTACAGCACGCTCTGAGACATTCATGCCACATAGAGGCAGGCACCTCTCCTGCTGTTCCTGCCAAACCCAGTAGACACGGGCGGAGGACCAGATAAGGCCACAAGAAGCTTGGCTAAGGAAGTGCTCCAGAGAGACAGAGTCACCCTGCTGCTAAATACCAGTTTTCTTTTATGAAGAACAATATCTGAGGCTAAATACATGACGTACATGTGTCCTTATGTACTTTCTCAGGTAGATAGATTCTTATCTTACTCAGTGGTAGGGCATCATACTAGCTGGTAGTTGAAAATAAAATTCATGTTACCAAGAGCAATAAAAATATTTTCCAAGAGCAATGAAAATATAAAAATTTACCCTTAGAGAGTGAGAATAGTTATGATCTTTTCTAGGGAAAAATATATCAAAGCCTCAAAATGTACTACTCCTTGATCTAGTAATTTTATTTCTAGGAACTTAGACTAAAACAATAATAATAGACGCACAGAAAAATTCAGTTACAAAGATGGTGTTATTGTGTGTAATCGTAATCACAAAACCGGAAATGACATAAACGTCTAACGATGGAGGCTGAGTAAAATAAGCCATGAATATCTATGCAGGGAGATATGATAAAGCCATTAACATGATGTTAAAATATTTAGAGGTTTTGAAAAGTAACTAAAAGATAGTTTTAAGTTTAAAAATATATTCTATTTTTTTAATACAGTACAATGCCAATTTAATTAAAAATAAATGTGCATTTGTACTCAAATGAAAAATTCTGGAAGAAAATACATCAAACATTATTAGTGATTACCCTTAAGTATTTTAATTGTATATAATTTTTATTTATTGCCTTTACAGCTTTACTCCAAAAATTGGCTATAATGAATGTGTATTACCTTTAATAAAAAATGCTCTATATTTCTAAACTATGTGATAAAGAAATTGCACATTATGTGCAGCAGAAGATTGGAAAGAAAAACAGCTGTTTATTGCAATGACAGAGAATACTTTGTGTGATACCTCTTAGAGATATAGTCTTAGTTTGCTACCTTGAAATGATAATCAATAACAACCACTCTTACAATGAAGCTGTGTCAGAGCGCTACAATGAGAAGCCAAAGTAATAGTAACGGTCCCAAAGTTGTATGTCAAGCAAATTCAAAAGATCCCTAGAGAACGATGCTGGTAGAATAAATAATCAAGAATAGAAGACTGCACTTCTGGTAAATAGAGGTCTTTGTGAGATGGCGTGAACAGTAAGTTTTAACAGCATTAAAGATATTAATCACTGTACTGATTTTTGATGTGTGGTGATAAGTATTTCAAGAGTTATGTTACTAAATTCACATAATCACCACATGAAGAGTTTGTGAAAAGAAACAACAATTAGAAAATTTTGGTCCAAATAATCACATTTAAAATTTTATTTGTATTAGAAGGTTTATAAAGTCATTACATCTGAAAGTTTATGAATATATCTATCCTCCAAAGGTAACTTCCTTTCTCTAAAGCCCCAACAAGCAAGCACTTTTCAAGCTTCTGAGTGGATCACGTTTGCTTATCTCCCAATGGCCAAAGCAAGTTCACATGACCACCTAGAGTCAAGGGCGGGGAAATGGCCTCCACTTTTTCATGAGGGAATCTGCAATGTCACACGACAAGGAGGGGGAGAATTTGTGATTATTTTACAACTTACCACCAGCAGCAGCCATACTAGGCAATTAGAATTTAATCCAACAGGGAATCTCTGAACTAATCTATGCTTCAGAATTAATCCATCTCACCCAAGATATGAGAAAATTGGGGTATTTATATGCTAATCTCCATTGGTCATTGGAGGTCCATTCCAGGGTTGCTAATACCCCAGCAATTCCAGCTGACTGCATGAGAGCAGGCATAGTGGTTCAGGAACAGACCGATGGCACACTGATCCAGATACGGGCAGGGGGGAGTCTTCTGGCACACCCAGAAATAATAAGTCCTCAGGATAAGAAGGAGACCTTGTCTGTGAGTAATACAAACAGCACACAGTTACTATTTGAATTGATTCAAACCATCCAGGGTGGATAGCTTCAATTAGTTTGTGTCTAATTCTTTTTTTTTTTTTTTTTTGAATTCATGACACAATAACATACCTGAAGGGTGGCATTCAATAGCCCTTACCTGATTTCTGGGTAAAGCAATGGCGTAGTTGCTCTCTGGGCCCCACACAGAGACCACCTACCAGTTGCAAATGTGCAACTGAGAATTTGAACTGAGTCAACTTGTTCAATAAACACTGCTTAATGTTCACAGATACCATTCCTTTTCACACAGAAAGAAATGAACTGTAAGATAGCCTAGTTTCAGACAGCGTCACACCGCATCTTTGCACCTCACCAATGAGTAAGGATCAAGCGATTGGCAAATATTTCTGCCGTTATCCGAGAAGAGTAGTGATAACATTATTTCAATCACTTTGCGGGTTAATTGCTTTGAATCCGGTGTTACCAAGATTCAAATCCACAATGTGATGCTAGAAACAACATTTTCTGTTTACCAAATACTTCTGTTGAATATAGTGAGAGGTAGTATAGTGTAGTCATCAGGATCATGGACTCTGAAGTCACATGCATGGGTTGGAATCCTGGCTCAGCCACATACCAGCTGTGTGAGCTTGCACAATTTACTAAAGCTCTCAGTGCCTCCATCCTTTATCTGTAAAATGGGAAGAATAATGTTTCCTATCCCAAAGAACTGTAGTAAGGATCAATACATATAATACTCTTTAAAAAAACCTGGGAAATATTATGAATATTAGCTATTTTTAGTAGCAAACTACCATTTCTTCATAGTGACTAGTGCTCTATTCACTTTAACTATCAAAAATTATTTGAAAACAGAAGTAAGCCAGAAAAGTTTACAGATATGATTTAATTGCACTCAGATGTTATTTAATACCTTCAGGAAATTAGACTAAAAATTAGAAGCAAGTAGTTCTGACTTCAGTAGACTCAAACTTTTTCTCAGTGGCTTCTTGGTAAGAAACAAGTTTGACGCTGCACACAAACACCCGTTTACAGTACACACACACAAACGTATTCTCACGAACACACCTAAAAAATGTTTCATGAAGTAGCACTCGTGATATTCTCTACTCTCTTTTATTTCAGTTTATTAAAATGTTAATAGTTTTAATAAAATTTGGTAGTTTATTAAAATGTTGCCATCATTAATGGGTCATGACCTAGTGTTTGAAAAAACACTATATAAATCCTTTCCATGAGATAATTACATGGGAAAAATAGGTGCTTTTCCCATTTCTGGCCACTTTTCAGCCCAGTCCTGCCCTGTAGGACCAGGGTTAAGCTTTCCCTTAGTACAAAGGGAAACAGAGACTCTTCCAGAGCCTCTGGAAGATTCCCAGCTAGATCAGACTACCCTGATCTCTACATCTGGCATCAGCTACTCACCCTTGTCAGCGTTTCTCTAAACGTGCAGGACATGGGAAATGAACACTCCTGCCTGGGGAAAAAAGACCTCTCTGTGACCTAAAGTTCTTCTGCCTGTTCTGAAAGTGGGAGGCATGAGGTTGTAGCAAGAAGGGGACATTAAACCTCTGGAGAGCTGTGAAGAACTTCTTTCCGGCCCCAGAATAGAAATTATGACCCCTGCCCTTTCATCCAATTTGTAGCCAAAGCAGCACACAGTACAGCATCTAATTTAATCCTTGACAATTAAACACATAACAAAGCTTTAGGGGTGGAAATTTTATAGGGACAAGACCAGATTGAGTATATTTTTAGAGAAATAAATCTTATCTCATACCACAAAATCACTTGAAACATGGTCCACTTGCTTTTTCATATTTTTCTACTCAGGCCTACTGTCTGTCACTAAATTCTACTTTCAGTCATGATTCACGTTTCCTATATTCCTTAAAGTAGCTCTCCTCCTTGAGTTCCAACCACACTTGGTAGGTTGAATTAGGAATATGAGAATTTCACCTCACAAAACAGTGTTAAATAAGAGTTCTGGAGATAGATGGTGGGGACTGTGATTGCACAGCAATGTGAATGTACCTAGTGTTGCTAATGTGTACACTTAAAAATGGTTAGGATGGCAAATTTTATGTTGTGTTTATTTTACCACAAATACAAAAATATTTTTTTAGATATTAAATAGAAGTTCTTTCAAATTCAGATTACTCATTTCGACATACCTCCCACCTTACTTCCTCATCGCCAAAAAACACAAGCAAGTGTTACATGCCACAGTTTGCTAGTTAAGTAAAATTTACTTATTTAGATTTTTGAATCTAAATTCATCCATCACCACTTGCTAATTTTTGTGGTTGTGGGAAATAACTGGAGGAAACGGAAATACCCTTGTTAATCTTATATTTACTCAAAAATTCCACACATCCAACCACCCCATCTGAACTGAAAAAATTCTCCATAACATGTCTCCATAAATAGACTAATTTTTTCCTGACGCCAGAATTGACATATTACCTTAAGCTTTGTGTCAGAAACCTACTAACTTACTCAAATTGAGCAGTCAAAAGTAACCAAAATATATTCAAAGAATTATATAAATATGTTATTCCAGAAAATATTAAAATGGAGGATTTGTCCAAAGTTTCTGCTTGGCTACACCTTGAAAACTCAAGAAAATGAGGACATTTTATTTGGGTGCCTCTATTAAATGAGGCTTTGAAGAAAACTAGGGGAGCAGTTCATTTAACAAGGGTTTCTCGTTGACCTTGTAAGGCATCAGTCCAGCATCTTAAAAAAAAAAGAATGCTATGAATAAGTATACTCTCTTACCATTGAATTTTAGTGGCTTTATAAGCCACTCAAGCTTCACCTTTGTGACTAATGTGTCATCAGAATCTATTTCTCATCATTTGTGGATAGCTTTGTTGTAGCTTCCAATTACCATATAGTATATATGCTTCTCCCTGATGTTCCTCTTACTACCCAAACCAAACATTCCACTTACTAAGAACAAAGTTACTTCATGTAAAATTCATTTTAAAAATCTTTTAACTTTAGGCCATTTTCACAGTGCTTGAATAATGCATTTAACACCTCAGCCTTAATTCTAGATTTGAAGTCTACCTCATTCAAACATAATGGCTTGGCCACACTCTCATGCCCCACAACACCCCTCCTGATTTCCCAAAATGATTGATTATATGGGAAAGACAGAGTGATTGAAGAGACAAAGAAACACATTTAAAATTTAAGGCTGACTATGCAAATACCTGTTTTTCAATGAACAAGACTGCTTAAGCTAAAGAAATTAAGTAAAGCATAGTTTGTGGCACTGTCCTAATGTAGAACCAAAAGGAAATTCCAGACAAAACCGGAAATCAAAGTTTCCAATCAAAAATTCTGTAGTTCTGTTCTGCAGTACACAACCATCATATGATAAGGAGTTGAAGGGAGGTAGTCAATTATATCTAGAATTTCAAGGACAAACAATACAAATATCCTTGACTAGATCATATTTCATACAACTACCAATGACCAAATTATATCAACAGCAAGATTTTTTTTAAAAACTTACTAAAAGAGATTTTGAAACTAATATAATGATCAAAGATGAAGATTTATATATGCACACCTTGAAGCATAAACCTCTTTATTAAAAAGGAAATCACAACCTTGGAGCCTTAAAGTCCTAAATGTATAGACAGGAAAGTGTAGCTCACCCAAAATGTTAGTGGCATTTTATTTGCATTAAATAAAAAGCTACTAAATAGCTAAGAAGGGTGAAAGATATCAAATGCATTTCATACATTGGCCAATTCACATTCGTTTCATCTTTGGATACTCCCCCTGAAAACTTTTAGGCTCACATCCAGAAAACCTTTCCAAATGACTCATATGTATCAAACTCTTATTATCATTACAATCTACTCTGCTTAATCTGGTGACTTCCAAGAACTGTTGCTTTTTCAACTCTCAATCCTGACTCTGATTATTACTAACGTCTCCTACCACTCAGCTCAAAAAGAAGAAAGGGAATGTAATAAGAAAAGCAAAAAGAGGAAGGAAAAAAGAGGGAAAGTAGGGGCTGGCCCCGTGGCCGAGTGGTTAAGTTCGCGTGCTCTGCTGCAGGCGGCCCAGTGTTTCATCGGTTCAAATCCTGGGCGCGGACGTGGTACTGTTCATCAAGCCATGCTGAGGCGGCGTCCCACATGCCACAACTAGAAGGACCCACAACTAAAGAATATACAACTATGTACAGAGGGGCTTTGGGGAGAAAAAGGAAAAAAATAAAATCTTAAAAAAAAAAAAAGAGGGAAAGTATGTGAGGAATCAATGGAAGGAAAAAAACAAGTAAAATCATTATTACAATAGGGCAAAATACCTCATCCATTCTTTTCCTTTTCCCTAATTTACTAAATTCAGTAGTCATGTATTGAAAACTTTCCTAATAATAATAGTTATTTACTGAGAATCTATTATGAGCCAGGCATTGCTCTAAACACCTTATAAATATTATCTCATTTAATACTCACAACAACTCAATGAGGTAGGTACTACTAATATTTCATTTCATAGACAAAAAGCTGAGGCACAGTCTTGACCCAGGTCACACAGCTAGTAAGTACCAGGTCCAGAGTTCAACACAAGCAATCTAATTCTGGAGGTCATGTTTTTACCTAATATGTTATGTTGCTTTTCTGTGTGAGACGGCCTGCTAAACACATCCACTTCCAGCGGGTTCCATTATCATACTATGCACTCAGCAGAGAGGAAGATCCTAGGGAATTATTCCTTCAATAAACATTTATGATGAACAGACTCTAGCTTTAGCTGCTTGAAAAGAACACAAAAATGAATAAATCATAGTTCAAGCCTTAGATAAACTCACAGTCTAGTGGAGGATATTTTATTACAACACAGTGAAAATAGTGCTTATAGAGCTATGTCCAAATTATTACTGTGGACATGGGAGTCGGGTGACTACCTTCATGGAGAACGTCAGGGAGATGTCACAGAGAAGGCAACAAACAATCTAACTTTTTAAAGGACAGATAGGAGTTTCCAGAAAATAGGGAAGATGGAAGGAGTAAGTAGGTATCCATGTTTTGGATAATAATAAAGATTCATTTGTTAACAAAAAATTTTTGGTGCACATATACACAAGGGTTTGTATTAGGTCCATGGAAGACATAAAACCAAATAAAATACAATCCCTTCTTACAATAAATTTGTAATCTAGGATGAGAGATAACTCACAAATGAATATCACAAGGTTATATGTTTTTTAGAATGTTATCAGACTTCTAGGATACACCCTTTAGATGATCTTCTTAGACTGAATCCAAAGATTCTGGGAAACTGATGCCTGTTCTGGTCCTACAACCCTGAGTTCAGGAATGTGGGTAGATCAGCTGAACTAGCCCCAGAGTCTGAGGGTAATGGATGAGGACTGAGTGTACTGCCGCTATCACATTTTGCATTATATAATATATAATACCAAGCTCAATAAGGTGTACCTGGACCAGGCGAGGGAGCATCAGCACATATCCAGACCAGGCAATGCGTAGGCCTTCTCTGGCCTCATGCAGAAACACTGGGTATGGACAGGGACAAGTTAAACGTCCAGAAAGACTTGCAGTCTGCACTCACAATTGTGTAATCCCTAGGCAGACAGGGGCACTAGGAAGCTTGTATCTTTGTACTGGATAGTGATGCTGGTCTTGCTACCACTTATCCTAACTGCTGTGACATGGTAATTTGCAACTTCTTTATTAATATATTGAATAACCACATTGGTAATGGAGCTAATAACTACTATAATTCCAATGTGGTAATTAGCATAACAACATTTCAAAAAAACTATAGTGTGTGAGGAAATACAAAAATATCAATGGTTTCTATTGTGACAGAATCACAGGTATATGTACACATAACATAGCACTCCTTGGCTCCATGGTTTGGAGCCTACATTCATAATTGAAAGAAATTCTAAATTTTAGTTTCAGCTTAATAAAGAATTTTTGCTGTGAACCTAAATTCACAGACTCCAGGTTAAGAACCCCTGATTGTCCCTCTTATAAATAGTACAAATACCATTGGTCTTCACCAACCATGATTATTAATGAAAGAAACACACACGTTTACACTCTAGAACTACTGAGACTTCACTGAGTGATCAGCGAGCAGACAGAACCGTGACTTCAGCTGGCATGGGAAAGATTAAAGTCCACGATGCAGAGAAGCTCTGATACACTCTGAGAAGCAACATGTAAGAGAGCCACTTCACCACCACGCTGGCTCCCAGAGGGCCCTGCAGAAGGATGAGTGCAGTGGGGTTCCTTCACTTATCCCAGCCCAGCTTGAATTGCTCTGTGTCCTGAAAACCCATAATGTGCAAATGACAATCTTAAGCGTCTAAGATCACGCGGTTAAGAACGTTTCTCTCAGCAATATTTTGATTAAAATTCTACCAAAAGAAAGGCTCGTTTCACCAAAATTCTAAAATAGGCTTTGTTCATTAAATATCAATAAAAATATGATAAATAGAATTTTATAATTAGAGCATGTGTAAAATACACATGAAATACTTAAAAAGCAAAACCATAGAAGTACACATTTCTTTTTGGTTAGTCGATTGGTGAGTTGTTATTGGTATTGGGTTGTCTTTATTGTAAAGGTTGGGAGAAATAGCCCTTAACCCAGGTACTAAGCCCTTGGGGCATTTGATTACATACGAGATAGGAAATAATCATAAAGGACGTAATAGTAAGTAATAAGATCTTTGTGGCATTACTTAAGTCTGAATTTTTTTGCCCACCTAAAACCAAGTGTATTCATTTCCTGGAGCTACCATAGAAAATGCCACAAAACTGGTGGCTTAAAACCACAGAAATTGGGGCCGGCCCTGTGGCGGGCTGGTAAGGATCCACCAGTTCGGATCCTGGGCATGAACATGGCACTGCTCGTCAGGCCATGCTGAGGCAGTGTCCCACAGAGCACAAGCAGAGGCACTCACAACTAGAATATACAAATATGTACTGGAGGGCTTTGGGGGAAAAGAAGGGAAAAAATAAGAAGATTAGCAACAGTTGTTGGCTCAGGTGCCAATCTTAAAAAAAAACAAAACCAGAAATTTATTCTCTCATGGTTCCAGAGGCCAGAAGTCCAAAATCGAGGTGTTAGCAGGGTCAGTGTCCTGTGAAGGCTCTGAGGGAGAATCTGTTCCCTGCCTCTCTCCTGGCTCTTGGTGGCTGCTAGCAAGCCTTGGCATCGCTTGGCTTGGGACTGCAATAACTCCAGAGTCCGCTTCTCGCTGGACTTCTGCTTTTTGTGTCTGTGTCTCACATCTCTGTCGCCTTTCTTTTATACAGACACTAGTTGTTGGATTTAGAACCCATCCTAAATCCAGGATGATCTCATCTCAAGATCACTATCTAACTACATCACAAAGACCCTATTTCCAAATAAGGTCACATTCACATGCACGGGGGGGGGGGGGGGGGGGGGGGGGGTGGGCTAGGATATATGTTTCTAGGGGGCGTGCTTCAATGTACTACACCAAAGAATCCTCATATTCCACACACTACCTACAGAGGATTTGGTAAAAGATGATCACAGGCAATGCAAAGAATAAAGCATGTTTTTTCTTACAGCCAGTATCAGTAGGTACTTCCATATTTTAAAAAACTGCATATCATAAACTCCTAGCATTGCAAATCTGTGCAATAAACACAGGGAGTATATGTATCTACATAATTGAAATAGAGTTGGTGCAGACTGTGTAGTTGAGACAAAAAGTTAAGATGTCTGAGGGCCTTAACTTTGAGAAATTATAGACGCGAAGCAGGAATTTAGCAATCATCTCTGAAACAAGCTGTATGTACCCTGGCTAGCCCTGGAGGGTGTGGACCAGTAGGATGTAAAAAGAGGATGTCCCCTTAGTCATTGCTGCCTAAGGGTATTCCCAGTTCTTAGAGAAATGGGCTGAGTATCACCCAACCCATGCTGGAGCTCTGACTGAATTGTTTACGACATGCAGTCTATATTTGTTCTTAAATTACCTCTTTGTGAGTTTTAAAAAATTTATAGTGCACCTAATGGTATGTAGCCAACTCTTCTAAATTAATGCTTTTATTTCTACATACAGTCCTAACATAGTGGAAAAAAAGACTCAATGTAATACAAAGAAAAATAGTATCTGAACTGGGTAGAGCAACTGATACTTGCAGTCATATTGTTCAGAGAGGGAAAATTGCCTGATGCCCAAATATAGATATTCTTGTTCAGAGCCAACACCCTTCATATATCCTAAGATTCTGAAAGCCAGGTGCCAAGGTCTGGTGATGTAGTCTTTATCCACATATCTAACTTGACAAGAGATTTTCACATATTGAGGTGTACGGCGTAACTATTCAAGTTCAAAACTGATTCGGCTTGAACTGGAAAGCCTGACTTACTCATTTGCAACTGAATACCTCTTTGAAAATGTATCCTGGGTGTGTTTAATGTATCTTTTTTATTCTTAAAAGATATAAGACTGTACTGAAACCTATGATCCTCTGGAACCCTTCTAAGGCCTTCCCAGGTTATAATCCTCACTCTGGTTCATAATAAACTCACCCCAATTTTGATTTATAGGTTGATTATGGATTATTTGCGCTGACAAACTCCAACAGTGTTTTCCATGTCTTCAAATTAGAAAGCATATTGTCATCTAAAAATTAGAAGTATGCGTGCAAAGGTGAAAATATTTTATCAATTTGTTCATTTTATTTAATGATATTATACAGTTCTTTGTAGATGTATAGTCCTTCTTAGACTTATTAAATAGATTAATCCTGTCTTTCTAGAGAGAATCCTGTCTTATTCTTCTTCAGTATCTCCCACAATGCCTGGCACAGTTCCTAGCATATAGTGAATCCCTGATCAACGGTAGCTAAAAGATCTCCTAATACTTTATACTAAATGGTTGGTCCTTCTTATGGAAATGACCACCTACAAATGTAATGATCTTAAGGGATTCATATCAGATAAACACTGCTTAATATTTTTCACACTAAACTAACAATGAAACCTGAGATTGGGCAGCACCTAATTGTGCTGGTAGACTCTATGCCTCAATTTCCTCATTTGTAAAATGGGGGTTATTATTGGTACCTGCTTCAGAGCGTTGTTGTCAGGTTTAAATAATTTAATATTTGAAAAGTGTCCAGAAGAGTGTCTGGCACATAGAAAGTTCTATATAAGCATTTTTGTTGGTAGTGTTGTTCCTATTATTATTATTCACTAGCCTTCCAAAAACAGGTTTGTTTGAATGAGCGAATACAATAGTACATCTTTTATTCAGCATCACTGGGGCACAATGTCTTCCAAATTGTTGAAGTTACTACCTCTAAGTAGTCAGTCAGTCAATCCATCAGTCAGTACTTATTGAGCACCTATTATATGCTAGGCACTGCAATACAGTAAGACAGTAATGAAAAGCAGACAGTCCCTGACCTCAATAAGCTTACACTCTAGTGGGAAAAGAAACACACAAACAAATCAATAAAAAAATAATTTGTACTATGAAGAAAATAAAATTGTGTAATATGACATACAGTGCCTGCCTAAAAGGTGGTAGATGGCAGAGCTAATTTGAGCTAAGAAGGTCATTAAAGGCTACAAGAAGAGAAGTTGAGCTGAGACCAGAATAATGAGGCAGTTGCTTGTAGATCTGAGCAAAAACCTTTCCAAGCAGAAGCAATAGCAGCTACAACATGCAAACGTCCTGAGATAGGAACAAATGCTCAGGGTTGGCACATTAAGTCATTACTTGAATGCTGTCAGATAGTATTGAGTGGAGAAGGATAAACTGATGACTGGGAAAAGGAAGAGGATAGTTGGAGGAGTGAAATCTTTATGAAGGTAGCATGGGATGGGATCCAGAGTACATCAATATCACAAGGGAACGGCCTCAGATTGGGGCAACAAGACTTGGTAGAGTATGTGAATATGAATACGGTGGGCTCTTAGAATTAGTGGAAGGAAAATTAGATAGTGGTGAGATCATAACATGTGAGTGAATGGGGAAAGGAAGTAGAGGTTTAAGGAGTCATTTCAAAGAGTGAGAAATTGAATGTGCTTGGCGGGGACAGTAGGATGGCACTTAGTGAAGTGTGCCTTTGCCATGTGTTGTCATGGATTTGAAATGACTTTAGCCAGCACAATTGTTTAATTTTCTCCAGCAAAGTTTAGTTTCTTGAGTGGAGGTGCAAAGTGAACAGTTAGTTGGGTGAAACCAGGACTGAGATTTTGCCAAGCAAGGAAAATGGACAGAGATGGCCAAGGGAATCAAGAAGCATTTGCAAGAAAATGAAATCTCAGCTGGGTAAGAAGGCAAGCGAAAAGAAGGGGGAAGCAAGAGCAAGTGATGAATATAAAAAATAAATGACGAGGGCAGGGGATTGGAGGTATTGATGAAGTTAGAGACTTGCAAAAGTGGGATCAATAGAGTAAGTGAGCTGGAGAGACAAAAGGTAATCATCAGAAAATGAGATGTTTGAAATGAAAGTGTGGCAGTCATTAGTAATGAACAGGTGGAGGTGGTGACTATATGAGTGGTATCAAAGAGGCAAGGAAAGGGGATCAATATCAAAAACTGACTTTAAATTTTTTATTATAATCATTTTAGATAGAAATGTCATTAAAATGGTTTTACACCATTCCTTGTATTATTGGAGTAGACTAAACACAATTTTTTTTCTAATAATAGTGTTATCAATATAAAGATTAACCATATTATGACATATATGGTAACTCCTTCAGTGTTTCCTGATTGTTTTGCCCCAGCAGTAAATTACCCCAGGCACTTGTCCTTGAGTCTGCTTTTCAGAGGTTTTTTTTTTAGAGTTTTTCTCTCTCTTCCTTTGTTCCTTTTAGGCATAGTAACCTGAAAACTGGACTTGTTAGAATTAACTAAAACGTCCCCAAGTGAGGGTCTTAAAGGCACTACAGGGGCCGGCCCAGTAGTGTAGTAGTTAAGTTCATGTGCTCTGCTTCAGCAGCCCAGGGTTTGCAGGTTCGGATCCTGGGCGTGGACCTACACATTGCTCATCAAGCCAGGCTGTGGTGGTGTCCTCTGTACAAAAAAAAAAAAAAATGAGGAAGATTGGCACAGATGTTAGCTCAGGGACAATCTCCCTCACCAAAAAAAAAAAAAAAGAAGCACTACAGTTGAAGTCCATGAATTTTGACTGAATCAGTTTGGATTTCTTAGGTATCTTTTACTCGGCTTCCTCCCCTCTGGTCAAATGAGGTTTTATTCTTTGAAGAGAATGGGAGGGCACCAGGATTGACAGATGTCAACTCTCACTAAAAATCATCATCATCATCATCATCATCATTGTCACCGTCACCATCACCATCTCTTATTTCTAGCAAGTGGATTTTGATGAGATTTGACAACTTCTCTATTCAGATCTCTAGTGTTCAATTAAAATATCTCTCTTGCTTATGAATGATCTTCTTGGGGAATAGCCATTAAGTTATGAATGGCCTTGGATTTAAGTTCAACGTTAAAATAGTTCTGATGTAGGGTTTTAAGTAATTTGCATTTGAATAACATAAAAAATTACGACCTACGTCCCCACTGCCTCCAAATATTCTTTCCCTCGTGACCTTTCTTATTTATAAAATCTGTTATATAATCACTGCTTTACAAAATGCAAGAAAGCACAAATTAAGACCATTTCCAGAGCCAGCCCTGGTGGCCTAGTGGTTAAAGTTTGGTGCTCTCACCACTTCGATGGCTGGGGTGTGCTTCCAGGTCACAGAACCACACCACCCATCTGTCAGTTGCCATGCTGTGGCAGTGGCTCACATAGAAGAACCAGAAGGACTTACAACTAGGCTATAGAACCATGCACTGGGGCTTTGGGGAGGAAAAAAAAAGAGGAAGATTGGAAACAGATGTTAGCTCAGGGCTAAACTTTCCTTGCATAAGAAAAAAAAAGAATATCTCCAAATAGCCACTAGCCCAACCAAATCAGATTATCTACAGGGACCAGGAGAGTAAGCCATTTATTTTGTTTCACTTCCTTTCTTTAATGATAAAAATATTTTTTACTTACACCAATTGAAAGCACATGTCCACATTCCTTTTTCCTGCAGTTATTATATAAAAACACAGATGACAGTCTGAGAAATCAAAACTCTTTCAGTGGCTGCTGTGCAGTTTCATAACATGAAGAGGGAAGTCTCTGCTTCCTCTTTTATAGTGAATGCTGGACATCTTTCCACAGCCTGTTTACACCTGCCAACTCCTGGGACTTAGTAAGCAATAGCTCACTACAGAGACACTTTCAGAAAAAAGGCCCAAGAACTCTATTACTCTATTATATTTTCACAAAATGCTACTGCAGACATAGGAGATATGGAATTGGGAAAGAAGTAATTAAATGAAAAGGTTATAGATGAAAAAGGAGTCTGAAAAAACCAGAACCTTGGGAATAACAAGAGATAAAGTAGCCAGAGGCATTTGGCCTTTTCTGAACAATTTTAGCCCAAAAATGTTTGGCAATCAGTAGACGTGGTTACTCGAACATTCAGCTTTAGCTGGTGAAGCATAAGTTTAATTTCACCAATATATTTTTTACATGAATGGTTTCAAAGATCTTAAATTACTACATACCTCTTTTATGGGTTTCTATCAGTCCATTTTCCCTTCAAATCTATTCATTCACTCATTCTTTCTGCAATATTTATTGAGAATCTATAATACATCAGTTGCCATTCTAGGTGTGATATATACAGCAGAGCACAAATTACACAAATATTCTTTGTCCTCATGGCTCTTGCATTCCAGCAGGAAGACAAACAATTAATGTAATAATTCAACTACAGTGTGTTAGAAAGTAAAGAGTGCTGTGGAAATAAGGCAGAGAAAGGTGGAGCAGTGAAGGGAATCAGGCGTGTGTGTGCATAATTTTAAATAGGATTGCCTTGACTGCTCTCCTCTGAATAATCTCTAAGTTACCTTGTTAATTGAAAAAACAAAGATGTAGAAGAAAGTGACTAGTAGGCTGCCATTTGTATTTTTTAAGACTAAATATATATGCTTTTATAGCATAGCCTGTCTATTAAAGGAATCCAATAAATCACCAACATGGTTGTCTACAGGCAGGAGAACTCCATGTCTGGGGAAAAATGCTTTTTAACATATCTCTTTCATATCATGAATTTTGTACATGTGCATCAGTTTTCCAAATATTTTAATCAATTCTTTAAAATGATGTTTTACATAACCTAAAACAATCTGGAGTAGCTAAATCAATTGTTTGGCAAATAATCTGTGAATATAAAATAAATCATCTACATTTGTATTTCCCTACCAGCATGATAAAGTTTTATAGTTGTCTTTAAGGAAATCCCAAGGAAGAAAAATAACTCTTACCAAGAAATTAATCTTTACTGTCAAAAATATGCAGAAAAAAATGGCCTAATATTTTCATTAGTCTTCTCCTTTTCTTTTCTCCTATGATCTGCTTCGTATTCATCTCATGGCTAATTCTGTTTTTCCATTTGAAGGCAAACAAGCCAATGGATGAAGCTACATTCACTTAGTTTCTATTTGTCTCCACTTTAGTATACGAAAATCCAACTAACCTTCCTTTACTGGCACTAGTCACAGATTAGCTGGAATTGCCTTTACTAAAAATACTTCCAACACTAACAGTAACCACCACCCACTGTTGAATCATAGCTCTCCCAGTAGCTTGATATGTCAGCATGTCTCCCAGGATGCTGGGGTAAAGCTGAGATTGGCTTATCTTCAGTTTTTGAATTACCAAAACATAATACAAAGATAACATCTCTGTTAATACCACTTCTATTTATCAAAACCATAAATGTTTCTCCATCTCTTCAATTTTGAACATCTTGTTCTTTTATAATATCATAGCTAAGTGACCGCCTCTGAGGTGGGCAGGTATGGCTTGGGCCACAACCAGAATTCTCTGGGGGATAGTCAGTCCACAGCCCTGCCAAAATTAACACACAGACTTTGTGACCCAGAGAGTCACAGACCCAGATAAAAAGGAGAGAGATTCCTTGCCTATTTCCAATTCCCAGAAGTAGCTGCCCCTCATCTCTAGTCAATGACTTCTTAAAACGTTATTGTTGCTCATCTCACACCCTCAACTCTTCCACTTTTACCTTCTCTTGAATTCCTTGTGAGAGAGTCAGGTTCTTTAGGGCATGTCTTATTTTTAAACTCTTTGTTGTCATTCCTGACATCATCACCTAGCCCAGTCTCCAATATTGTCAGTGTCTGGCATGTTTTCCCATCAGGACTTTTTTTGGGTACAGGTGGGTGGCAAAATGTTGTTTGGTTTTGCTTCCTGCTCTGTGTTGGCAGGGATCCTAGAAACTGGTTAAAGCCCAGGTCAAAGGCCTGGGTTTCTTTACTGCACCATTTGCAGTTGCACAGTTTGGGGGAGGGAGGTTCGTTCTACTAGCCCACTTCCCAGTAGTGTAGGAAAGAAGTAGAAAAAGAAGTTTGCTGGGATGAGAAATTAAATTTCCAAGTCTACTGGGGAGTAGCTGAGAAACTTCAGCCACAGAGACTGATTATTCACTCAGGCCCCAAATCTACAACAAGAAAACTCAGAAAGGTTTTTTTCAAACAACAAATGACATCCTCATTCTGATTATATGTTGTGATGAAGTTACCTTAGAAAACAGTATGATTGGAGAAGTGAGACTGAGCAGTGCCCTTCTCATCCTACCCAACCCCATTTTATTTGTATAAATAACGGACACCCAATTATTGACTCCTGTAAGTAAAAAGCCCAAGGTATAGAGCCCTCTTCAGGGACGGCGCTTCAACAATTTCAGAAATCTGTCTCTTTCCATCTCTTTGCTCTCCTTTCCCTTGAAGTGGCTTCTTTCTCAGGCTCACTCTCTCCTCACCGTGTCCCAGGTTTACATTCTAGCAGCTCAATAATGCTGTGTAAAGAGTGTGCTTCTTTCTGGGTTGTCCCAGGAAAGATTCCTATTGGCCCAGCTTAGGTCACACGTCATTCCTAAACCAATCATTGTGGTCAAGGCTGTGTGCTTTGATTGGCCAGGCCTAAATCATGGGTCTATTCCTGAAACCTGAGCTGTGCTGTCACTTCCACCTGGACCACAAGGACTGAGTTTGTGCAAGGCTGTTTCTCAAAGGAAAATGAAGACATGATTAGCAGAAAGGGAAATCGATTCCGCAAGGCTGGGACAAGAGGAGGTCAGCAAAGCACCAACAGGACAAAATTTAAGGAGACACTCATGTTCTGGTTCATGCAGTGTTGGTTTTGAGAGTGAGCCCCTCCTCAAATTTTGTGCCCTAGGCTCTTCAGTCACATCACACCAGTCCCGGCCCTGGATGCTAGGCAAACAGAAGACAAAATATTCATTATACCCATATACAAAAATATCTACCAGAGCACCTGAAATCCCCACCATTAGAGATTCATTTCTTTGGGTTAGGCAGAGGTATCTCCAGGAGTCCTTCAATTTTATTTTATTTTTTTCAAAAACAGCTAGGGGGCAAATCTTTAAGTCAATAAGAGTTTCCCATATACATGTTAATTATAGATTATGAAATCAGTCACCTTCAGGGCCAGCACATGTTGAAAGCCCCACCCCCTAATAATGTATGGGACACTGTAAGGAGAGGGCTTGGGGAAGAGGGAGGAGTGGCTAAGGCCTGAGACTGTACACAGAGGGGTCCCGGAAGAGGAGAAAAATGACATAGAAAAGGAGACACAAGATGTTAAAGGCACACGTTTATCAACCACTTAATAACATTTACTGAACACTAACTCTAGGCCTACCTCATCAATTTTCTTAAAATCTGCCATGTGGAGAAAGTGAGGTAGCAGGCTGGCAAGTGAGGAAGTAGCAGGAAAGACTCAGGGCACCATAAACGTGGGCTTCTCTCAACAGGAGTTCTTTGGTAGTGTACCCCATCTGGGAAGGCTTCTCTGGAGTTCTGATGTTAAGGCTTCAGGGAGAAGCAGGAATCCTGCCAACGGCAAATTCTTGGGTATTCAGGCTGCTGGCATCTATGAAAGCTTAATTTTCCCCTACGGCAAGGGTTTAAGGAAAGACTAGGAGAGTTATGAATTGTGTGTCCCTCCTAGGACCAAGGGAAAAGTTAATCTTTAAACCATAAAATAAATAAGTCAAGTACCTCTTAAGTTTAGTACTAATAAAGACAATTTTTTCCATCCTTCATATTTCAGTAATTTAATCTTCCCTTTCTGGGATTCTAGTTGCTTTTGGCAAAGAAAAGAGTTTACATAACTGAAATATATCTGCCTCTGTTAAAAATCAGGTTTTAAAATTTTTTGTCCACCTAATAATGATAAATATATAAAGCAATGATTCTCTTATTAGTTGGAGGCTGCATTTGGGAATATGATTGTTCATTATGTCAGCTCATAACAGATACAAACACTACTCAGAAACCAGAGTGACCCGGTCCGTAGACCCCAGCTGTCTCCTTCTGGGTCTTCTTCCTTGCCCAAAGAATACTATCAGATGATTTTTCTGCAAAATACAATAATTGGAAAATTATTAATAAGTAAAATAAATATTAAGTACCTCTTACATGCAAAGCACTGTGCTAGGTGTCGTAGAAAATTCCAGGCTGAAAAGGATAGGGTGTTAATCCCCGGAGCTTGCAGTCCAGGAGAGGAGATCTATACACAGTAATAACTCTCTAAAGAGGCAGATTGTCCAAACTGCTGTATTAGAAGCATCAGCTAAACTATATGGAGAAAGAAAAGATGAAGTGCAACCAGTGGCTTAGAGAACAGGTCCCAGAAGACATGGAGTCTCAGCTGACTCCACAAGATGCTCTGCGGACAGGGGCAATCCAGGCAAGGGGAGGGTTGGCTCAAAAGTGCTGGGAACAGGCCTCAAGTGTGGCTGAACATCTGTACCTTGGCAAGCATGCCATAGAACTTAAGACCAGATGGCTGGCTGAGAAACAGATTGGGAGGACTCTGGCTTCTCGACCCCAGAGGTTGGGAGCGCCAGGGTGCTTCGCCCCATAGGTTAACATTAGTCAAATCTTAAACCATCATAGCTGTGGCTTTTGAGGGTGTCCTACAGAGAAAGACATACCAATCCAATTGTGCATGTGTACAGAGAGAGAGAGAGAGAGAGAGATATACATAATTATGCAATATATATTATTGCATATTATTATACAATATTACATATAGGTATAGATTTATATTAACAATACGTTATCTTCATCATCATCATCCCTCTCTTTCATTTGGCTTGTTTGTTTTGAATGATTTAGTCTACCTAAATTAAAACCTCTAAATTCAAGATCATCCAAGCTATGAGCCCCACAAGAACCCAGGGCTTCCAAGCAGAGGGGAAAGATCTCACATTTTAAGCAGAACTGAGACAAAATGGCAACAGGATAAATATCTAGAAACCTACACCAGGTGTTGTTTTCTCAGCTATTCAAAGAGGCCCCACTAGTCCTTCGGGAAAGGAGTCCTCCTCAGCTTCTCAAAGCCTCAATCTGTGTGGGATGCACAGATCCCAAGGGCTCTGGGGAAAACCCTTACAACTCCCGCTGGCCAGAGAACAGCGGCAGGGGCGGCACAGGAAGGTCTCGTCCTTCCACCTGCCCGGGATTCCCGGCGTGAACTCTTCCTGGAAACGCTTTCTTCATCATTTATCTTGCGTAATCTAGCGGGCCCTCCCTCCGCTCTCTGGCTTCTTATAACTGGAGAGAGCCGCGCGGCCGCAGCCCAGCACCGGAGCGCGGCGAAGCGTCGCTGTCCCAGCCTGGCCCGCGGCGCGCCGGCCGCAGCTGCACTAGACCGTAGCCGCCTTGGAAGCTCCTCTCCCGCAGGTGGGTCACGTTGCTGGCTCACGTTGCTGGCTCTTGCCTTGTACCTTTCGCCACACGGTCCCCCTCCCTTATCTGCTTCAGCCCTCCTCAAGCCTTGCTTCCAGGACCCCACTCCCCAAGCCTGCTGGCACTGGGAAGAAGGTACTCGCAAACTCCGCGCCACGCCGCCGCACTCCTCTCCGGAAAGGCCACCCTCGGTATCGCGCGATCAGTTAAGCAATTCAGTAAGCCACTGGCTTCCCGAAGTTTTATCACTCGTCTGGACCCCAGGGTGCAGAGAAGCCCAAAGGAGGAAGATAGGGGTTTGGATTCCACTTTGTATCTTACTTCTGGATAAAAGCAATTTTGAGGCGCCCATCAGGAGGGAGCCTAGAAGAATGTGGTTTTGGCAATCTCCGCAGTCGCAAGACCTGAAGCCACTTCTTAACCGCGAGCTGAAATTTGCACTAAGATGTGCAACCACTTCCATGCTTGATCTTGATTTAAATTTCCTCCCATAGTTTAGCGATTGCTTTTCCAGAGAAATACTGTTTGAAATGTAATTTATTGTGAAGCGTAAAAAAAAGCCTTGGTTCGTTGTTTGTCCAGAGGCAGATAGAAGGTAGTTTTTACTCTAGACAGTAACTTGGAACTGTCTTTAAAAGACAACTGGTGTCATGAAAAGTGATTCAGAGGGAGAATAGGGCGAGGGGGTTGGGGAATTCCATTCCTAGTTCTAACTAGAAGTTTAATACCTCAGCCTCAGTTTCCACATATGTAAAACAAAAGGCTGTTGGACCGGATTATCCACAAAGTACAACTCTAACAAGGTGAAAATCTATGACGAAAGATGCTTGCAGGTTTTGTTACCAATCAAGCTCTCCCCAACCAGGGAGACACCAGAGGAAGAGCCCCTTGCCCTTCCTTACAGGGTTCCTTGTCTATTCGGTGTCACAAATTGGAACAAGGCTGAAGCTGAGTGTTCAACAGCACAAGCTTTATTCAATGGGCAAAGAATGGAGAACTGGGAACAAAGTTCGCAAATCAGCTTAGCTCTTGGGGCAATCAGGCAGCTGTTATAAGGTGTCAAGGTAATGAAGGGGAGGAATATTCATAGCAATATGGGGAACTGGGCAGGCTTTTCTGGGAAATGGGGTGTCACCCCTTTTCTTCCCTTATTTGGTCTAGAATTTCCTGTCATGGCCACCTGTAGGTGTTATGTAGCATGATAATGTATTACAATGAGTGTGGAATGAGCTGCCGGATCTATGTCAGGTCAAGTCAGACTGCCTTGTTGCCTTTAACCAGTTTCAATTGGTTTTGACCATATGTCACAGCCATCTTCTCCTTCCTCTCTTTGTGGTTTCCTGTAAGCTAAAGGTAATATGTTAGGCTTGTTCTGAGCAGGGCTGTGGTTAATGTCTTATGGGGTTGGTGGGCTAGGTAACAGTTTCAAATATATTGAAAATCTCATTAAGTATCTCATAAGTATAAACAAGTAATTACTTTCTTCATAATAATGCAGATTTCATTTTTATAGGGAAACTACACAGCTGTAGAGAGACTCGTACCTCACAAGTATCTTAGACTTCTACCACACTTATCATTCAGAGAATACTCTCAACTTTCAAAACCATTCTTCACCTTTGCTATGTGAGAATGTCCTATTGCCTATAAATGGCAGTCATATAAATGTCACTCACATGAAAGAACATTTTTTCTGATACAGTAGGTGTAATTTTATAAAATGGCACATTTATTTGAAGCAGTAACTTTTTTGAGATATGGCCTTTTGCAAGGCCCTGAGTTTTCCAGAATGCTGTGATTTCGCCTGGTATGAAATTTACCTGCATGTATTCTCCCTGCATGGCAAACACGGCCAACCCAGAAAACAAGATGAAGCACTCCCTATTTATCAGGCTTTAAGGCCGTAAAGTAAATGGTACATGTGTATAGAGAAATTGGGTCATCATACTTTCTCCACTTGGCAACACTTATGGTTCTGCTGAAGCTCACACAGCGACTTAAGGTTCAGAAACTAGTGTGTACAAGGCCTGACCCTTAACTTGAGAACAATTTCTAGACTTCTGCCTTACATAAGCTTGCTAACTGTTGTTGGAAATAACCAAATAAATTTTTATAAACCTGTTAATAAATTGAAAACCCTAGGCCTTGAGCCTTGTTCTGAACAGTATTAAGAAAAATAGATTCATTTGTCACAGAATTTCAAAACTAAAGAAACCCTGAGTGGTCGCTCTGTAACTCCCTGTCTCCTGAAGCACCACCCTACATCACTCTACCATTATTAACACCATTGTGAAAGCAATAGAGATTCTCCTTTTAAAGTCTTCTTTTAAAGTAGCTGATTTTGCAGTCACCTCAGAAACACAGTCCAGTGTTTCGTGATCCTCACCATCTAGTCCTCTTTGCAAGTCATGTGGATCTTTTCGCAACTGCTATTTAAAGATCATTTCCTTTTAAAACCTTAAGAAAGCTAGTAAATTACTGGCAACAACAACAAAAAAGTCACCCTTCAGACTTGAAGAATTGCTAGGGTACCTTGTAGCTGGTTTGCTCTGGGTTGTTCTCCAAGGATGAGGTCATTTGTTAAATCTGCATCTACATCCACCTATAATTCCTGCTGTGCAAACCTGGGACAGACTATGGGTAATGAAGTTTTCTGAGTGGGATTTTTTGTTTTGAAGTTGTAGTTAGGCAGAAATAATAGAAATAAGATTTACAGACAAGGCCTGTGAAGTTACCTGTTTGACTCTGTTCTTTGTACATTCAAAGAGAATGGGTCATTAGTTAATTATGAAGACTTCCTGAGCAGTTCCACATGATGTGTTAAACCTACTCAAGATGTTTAAATGACTTTTAGGTCATTTCCAAAATGATTTAAATTAGCCCTTGTTCTTTTGTGAGAAGAAATCAGTCCTGGAAGGAACTAAGCTAAGGAATAATTAATACTTAAAACAATGCATGATAATAAAACATACTTGGCCTATATACTTAAACAGTTTGTTCTTCCAAAATCGTTAAGGAAAAAAGAACAAAGAATGCTTGCACTGTTTGAAGATCATCTTTCAGAAATCTCTCTCTGCAAAAAGAATGCAGTGTTCTGCTAAAAGAAGTATTTCCACTCCAATTACCTCGGCAGGCCATTGACATCCTAATCTAAATGCTTCTCCACAATGTTCTAGAAGAGTTTATTTAACCACATGTAGAGAAGTCTTACCATACTGTACTTTGAACAGTCGCATATTTCTGAAAACATTTTGAGAGAAATATGTTTCTTTTCAATGTAGATTATATGATCGATCCTAATGTCAGGATGAAGTAAAGTTCACTTTTCATCTTAAAGGGAGGAAAATGTATTCAAAGGCTTATTTTGAAAGTTAGGAACTATAATTCTGAATAAAAAGAAAGATAAGAGGTAACAATATAGCTGGATAGCACACCTCTTATCGGATTATTAGAACATAAACTAGATCATCTCTTTTGCCTCAGCTCCAAATATTGGGGGGAAAAATGCATTAAGAACAGAGCTGAGGGCTCCAAACAGGTGTTCAGTGGAGATGGCACCAGCACTGAAGAGCGTGGGAGTAGGAGGGGCCATTAACGGCTGACTAAGATGCTGATTATGCATCTTTCATCTATACCTGCTGTTTTTACAGGATGTGGAAACAGCTTTGAGCCCAGGCTAAATTGGTCTGAAGCAGTTTGGCACAGACTTTGGTAAGCTTTATTGCCCTGCTTCCCAAGCAGATTAGGTCCGTTCTCTGGCCGGGGATCCACTCTGCACATTCCTCTGCTCGAGTCCTCACACATGATATTATAGCCATTTGGTTATGTGTTGCTACATCCTCCCCAAGACTGAATCCTCTTGAGGACAAGGACAGTCTAATTCATCCTTTATCCCTCTTGTGTAGCACAGTGCCTGGCACAGAGAGGCTGTTTAATAAATCTGTCGAAAACATGAATCCTACCAAGACATTGTTGGTAGCACTGATTTTTATTTTTGGAAAATGCTGACCTTTATAGGCATAGTAGGTTATGAGGATGGATGCCCCCTGCACTGTACTAGTTAATAGAGTCAAAGTGTACTGGCAAAGTCCAGATTTCAACTGCCTGCCATTTGGGGAGATGCATGAGATTGCTCTGTGCTGTACAGTATGTGTAAAGTAAAAAGTGGAAATTATTATAACAGTTTTTAAAAAGGAGAAAGAAATTGCAGGAAGCTTGGTGTTTTTTTGCATTAACCTTAATTTTAGTAACCCTATTATGTTGTAATAATGGGTAATAAATTTCATAATAAATTTGTAACTATAATACTTTGGAGTCAAATTCATTGTAAAGAGTGATATAGTGTAATTAAAGTATTTAACTGAGGTCATGAAAATTAGAATATTGAATTTTTAAAGGTTTTAATTAGTTTAACTTAAGTAAAACATTTTGGCCCTTCTTTAACACCTGAAGGCATGGTGTAAGTTACGAAGCCTATTGAACAGTTCAAAGAACTAAGTTTTATCAAATCATTCTTATACCAAAAAAAATTATCATGCCTCTAGTTATTTCTTTTCCAGTGCCCAAGTGCTAAAATAATTTCTTCATCCTGTTCAATTGCCTTGATGAAGGTGGTGTGGGAAATGGGAGGAGGTCAAGGAGAAAGCAATTAGCAGGCTGGTAAATGGTTCATTGCAGCCAGTAATGCAAGTGTGCTAGTTGCTTCGGGTTTTCCGAGTCTGAGACTCCAAGTTGTGCTTTTTTTTTTGAGGCATGTCTGGGAAATTGGAAGATATGTATCTGGGGAAGATACATATTTGGGGAAGAGACGTAACAAAGGTGTCCCTATATCTATTTCCCTGAGGGAACTAGGAGTCAAGCAGTATCAGATTTACAGCCAAAATTTGTAAACATTGAGATAATTCCTAGTGGCCTCAATGTGAAGATAAATGACTATTCATAGGAAATTTATTTAAACAAAGCTAGTTCAAAATTGAAATGATCAAATCACTTCCAAAATATTTTTGACTACAGTAGTCCTAGAAAATCAAAACCTACTAATTGAGACTATTAAGTGGGTTGTTGTGATTACCAACTCATCCAATAAGCAAATGTTCGTGTAGTGTGTTCAAGCCACATGCCACCCAATCAGTGACTGAGAGTTGTTTTTCTGATGGTGGCAATCCAGGTCCTGGTCCTGATGTTGAATCTTTGGTGAACCACAGATTTGTAAGAAGTTGTTCAGGATTTAGAATGTAAACGGAGGCCAGGGCAAATTAACTCAGACATGACTGAATCCCTGACCTTGTCATGAGCCCCAGGCTTTAATCAAATGAACTAACCAGCCTAGACAGTGGATAATTAACCTACATGATGAAATTCTTGGCCAGGGAATCATAAAACCATCTTCGTTTATCTTGACAGATGCAGCTGAGATCTAAATGTGAAAACATGTATTAAGATTTTAATTGAACTAGAATTCCACCAAATAATTTAAGTTAAAAATAAATAACTTTTTTCCTAAAGTACAATTAAGATCAATAATATAGATCTGCACTACGTTGCTCTCCTGATAATTCATTGGGTAGTAGTGAAATGTTACTCATAGAATCATTTTAGTTGCAGCACATGCCATAGCTAGTTCTGGTTATTAGCAATTTGTGTGGAAGTATATGTCCCCACAGAACATTGATGCAAAGGTTGTATTTAGTTATGCTCTTGTGACTTGATCAAACTGTACAAGAAAAAATTACTGTTTTCTTTTGTGTTATTATATTGGCTAGCATAAAAACTAATCATCAGTAAATTAGGTTGCGATGAAATACATAATAGTTTCTCACCAAACAATTGAAATAATCAGTTTTTTGTAAGTAAAGTGCAGTATTTTATTTATGTGGATTAAGAGCTTAAATGATATATTTCTGTTAGTCTGTGGCTATTACTAACAAAGCTACTAACAGGGGTATTTGTAACTACAAGGCTAAGATAAAAAATATACTATATTTTCAAATAACATGTATAGACTGAAGATTGAACCATCCAAAACAACCAATTCGTAGAAGAATTCATTGATTATGGGCACATTAAATTTTTTATAAACTGTAATCAGTGGTCTTTTTAAACCAAAGCCTTTTGATTTTGCTTCAGTAGTATATACCTCTCAGTGAAAGAATACATGCTGAAATGTGAACATGCTCGTTTTCCCTAAAGAGCCTTGACCTCACTAAATACAGAACTTACTCAGTGAATAAATTGGATGGGTTCATGTGTTAGTGTAACGTTTTAAAAATTTTTTTTAATGTTTTTTGCTTTCCAGTTGTCCCTGGGATATATTAGAACAAACGCTCTGAATCATAAGAAGGCTCATAGAGTTGCAGAACTCCCTCTTGCCCTAATGCTTTGTGATGAAAGGAAATATTTGATTGATGGGCTTCAGCTCATTGCAAATATGTTGTCAAGTTATCCAGGGCTTTCAGGTTGAAATGCAGGAGGAATAATAAAGCAGAAGGAAGGACTAAAAAAGAAAAAAAAACCCCTGTTTACAGGCATCAAATTAAAATAAAAAATCCTTTCACATCTTACGGAGTTGAGACGTGTTATTTGTATTCTGACTCCCCGGAAGGTGGCAGGCCAGATCACTGAATTTGTGTGCTACAACACCAGTGGGGGTGGACAGGGGGAGCAGAGGAGGTACTGTCAGAGGAATTCAAAATCTTGTAGGAACAATCATTTCAGAATTCAAAGCTTAATTCTCAAATGGAGAAAGGAGCAGAAGGTTTTTAATGAAAGTTTCACCCAAATGATAAATGAGATGTGGTATGGCACTATGTGAGAGTTGCTATGAAGGAGTACTGTAGTAGATTTGTGGGTAGATTTGATCAACCTATTTGTAGTTCATTGAAGACAGTTCTTCAAGGTTTCCTTGAGAGAATTAAAGAGCAAAGCTTACACATAGTCTCAAACCAAGTCTTGAGTCTGGCTCCCTTGACTCTCTTCCTTGTATGACCTGCACATTCACTCTGGCCTCTGGTTTTCACAAAAATGGGAATTCCAGCCTCTCAGACCCAGCCAATGATTACTTAGGAGAAAAAAATTGTAAAGCAGGTGAAATGTTTCTGCCGCTCCTTACAACTTCATCAGTACCCTGTTCTCCCTCTGTCTTTCCCTTCCCCACGATCCCCCTCCAAGAAAGATACCCCTTATTGTTTACCACTTTCTGTGGTTCTCAGGCCTTGGTACTCCTTATAATTGATTGTTTGGTTTGGTTTGGTTTTTTAAATATAGAAGCCTGGGCTTTACCTCAGACCCATTGATTCAGAATCTCAGGTGGTGGTGACCTAGCATTTACTAGCTCCCAGCTGATTTTAAAATGTGACCAGGGAAGAGAACCAATGTAGCAGGCCATTAACCGAAAGCTGACAGGCAATGGTTCGCAATCTTGGCTCTACAGTAAAATCACCTGGGAGAGCTTTTTTAAAAACAAACAATGCCCAGGCTCTACCCTAGACCAACTGATTCAGATGCCCCAAGAGTCCAGTCATCAGTGTTTTGTAAAATTTCTCCACGTGATTCTCATGTGCACCAGGGTTGAGGACTACTGGTTTCTAGAGTAATCCTTTGCAGAGTTATTTGCCTTAGTAATTCTAAGTAGCTTTGAGGATTGAATGAAAGATCGCAAAGAGTACCAGGAAGACATCTGTCTGTCTGTACCATCACCACGTCCCCTCTTCTTGCATTTCCCTCCAAACCAAACCATATAGATGAGTCCTTTTTGCCTACTTAGGATTTTATTAAGGCTCCCAGCATACTATTTCTGTTACTCAAAATCGTGTGTTGTGATGATGATAGTTTTGTCTTTATAATTGTTTTTGTGATTATCTCTAAACCTTTTTTATGTGAAACATTTTTTGCATTTTTAGTTTGTATAAATATGTAAAATTGGATGGGCTAAAAGACAAATAAGACCCCTAATAATGTGTAACTAAGGTTGAATCTTTACATAAAAGAATATACCTTAATTTGTATCTTCTGTGTATTTCTGAAAATAAAAGATATAAGAGGAATTTATGAAGGCTAATTTTTCCTTTCAGCCTATCTGCACCAGAGAGAGAGAAAGATTTTCTTTCCTTTTTCTTATATACATAACCGTGTTTATATATTTTCCTCTTCATTCTATGAAAACTTTAGAAAAAACAAATGGCCTATTTTCCAAGAACAAGGCAAGAAAGTGCCCACCTTTTAGAAGGTGCATGACTGGGTTGCTGATCCCTGTTCTTCTTACTAAGAGGATTGGGGAATAGGATCTTTTCCAGGGCATGGGGGGGTGGGGGGGGGGAGAAGGGTCATTTTCCCCCTGGCTGCTGATACACAAAGGACTTTAGGATTTTATTTTGATGTATTCTCCAAGTGAGGTCTACACATATACAGAAATATACTGCTAGGACGAAAAGAAGCCCATCACACAAATTTGTATCCATTTATCAAATATCTGTACACTGCTATTATGCTTTAGTATGAATTAATATTTTAATATAGGCTGCAGTTATCACCTACACAAAACAAATAGGTTGCACAGTATTTTTAGAATATGTTAAAAAACATTGACTTGTTAAGCATAAGCATTTAAAATGTTTAATTTTTCATAGATATGGACAAGATTATCCTAAAACTTACACTGAAAGGCAAAGGAACTAAAATATCTAAAACAGTTCTGAAAATTAAAAAATAAAATGGGAAGAATCAATCTACCCAATTTTAAGACTCACTATGTAACTGCTTCATCAAGACCGCATGGTATTGGCAGAGAGCAGACACATAGCTCAATGCAACAGAAGAGAGAACCCGGAAATAGACCCGCACATGTGCAGACAATTGACTTTTGACAAGGGTGCAAAAGAAATTCAATGAAAGGATAGTCTTTTTAATAAATGACAGGGAAGTAATTAGATATTCATAGGCAAAAAAAATGAACTTTGGCTTGAACCTCATACTTTATATAAAAATTAACTCAAAATGGATAATGGATTTAAATGTAAACTATGAAACTATGAAACTTTTAGGAGAAAATATTCAGGACCTAGGGCTTGGTGAAGAATACTTAGACATGACATCAAAAGCACAATCCATAAAAACAAAAATCCAGTAAATTTAATTTCATCAAAATTAAAACTTTTGCTTTGTGAATGACCTGTTGGGATGATGGAAAATCAAGCTACAGACTGGGAGAAAATATTTGAAAACCACATATCTGACAAAAGGGCTCATATCTATAATATATAAAGAATTATAAAAACGCAATAGTTAAAAAACAAACAATCCAATTAGAAAATAGGAGAAGACATAAGGAGATTTTTCACCAAACAGGACATACAGATGGCAAATAAGCAAATGAAGAAGTCCATACGGTGGACTACTTGACAGTGAAAAGGAAGGAACTATTGATACATGCGGCAACGGGGATGGATCCCAAGGGCATTATGCTCAGTAGAAAACAGCCAATATCAAAAGGTTATATTTCGTGTGATTTCATTTGTATAACATTCTCAAAATGACAAAATTATAGAGTTAGAGAACAGATTAGTGGTTTCCAGGGGTCAGGGCAGGCAGAGACAGGGGTAACTATGACTATAAAGGGGTCATGCTGGACTAGTTCTGTATCCTGATTGCAGTAGTAGATACACAAACCTACACATGGGATAAAATGACATAGAAATATACATGCCCATTGTACCAATGTTAGTTTCCTAGTTTTGATATTGCACTATAGCTATGTAAAATGTAACCATTGGAGAAAATGGTGAGGGATGCACAGATCTCTTGTACTATCTTTGCAACTTCCTGTGAGTCTATAATTATTTCAAATAAAAAGATTTTTTTTGTTAATAGCATAATAGCATATGCTTTGTTAAGTATAAGCATTTAAAATATGCAATTTTTGTAATCCTATTTGGACATTTCCATGTTTTCAGTATGGTAGAATCCTCTAAAGCTGGCAGTGGCCTGGCCTCTCTAATCTCTGTCCTCTGGGAGATGAGAGAAGTAAAATGCTCAAGGAAGTCTAACCCTAATATCCACATGGGATGCCTAGTTGGGAACATCCCAGAAGAATGCTGCCTTAGGTTCCCAAGGCCTGGAGTGGGATCTGCAGACAGAGGGAGATGATGGGCAAGTCTCTACATGACCCACACCCGGTCCCCCTTTTATGCCTCGCACACACACAAGCTTCTCAGTGGCCTTCGAGGTCATCTTTGCCACCTTTGTATCCGCCTCATTGGTTGCCAATCTCTGATCTATATAAACACCCTGTGGATCACTTTACCTGTCTTGGCCCTCTTAAGGAGCCTCTCTGGGAGATGCTTCCATAGGAGGCAAAACTGGTCCTGGAGATTTTCCAAACCCGGAAATATTCTTGCTGTGTTTCCTGTTACATAACTGAGGTTTGTAAAGAGCTGAAGGAAGGAGAGGAGACCACTATGTTATAACTATTTTAACCCGTCTTTCCCTTAATAACTCTGCTTCCTGTTTACCACCTTTCGTATTTTCTTTATTCCTCCCATCCTACATCTAAGAGTAAAATAGGACTAGGAAACTTTTCTTTAAGCCTTTCAACAAGAAACCTTACTGCCTCCATAAATCCGTGTCTACACACGGGAGCTATTTTGAGTTACAAATAGTCTGAAATGGGTGTAACTCCTTCTTTACATACTTACTATAAATGAACCCTCAACTTGATCTACCTATGGTTTACAGTACACATATATCTTCATTTTTATGAACTCCTATTATTAGGATATTTTTCCAAAAGTTCAGAATTAAATTCTTCCAAGGAATTACTCCTTTTTACATGTTATTTCATCATACCAGTTATGGTAACCTTAGGTCTGATCATTTTTATTTCTCCATTAAAATAATAATAATAATAATAATATTGTATTATCCTGGGTCAATTTGCAAGCAGAGCCTGTTGAAAGGCTTGTCTGCAGATAGCTTATTAGGGAAGCGATTCCAAGGAGCAGGAGTGAGGGGCATGGGGCATAAACCGGGGAATGCGGGAAAGACAGGACAGGCACACATTAGGTTGGCCACTGTAGCAGATGAGTGGTGCTCTGTTCCACTGGGGCTTTCTGAGGAACCTTATGAAACATGTCAGGACTGTGTGCCAGAAGATGAAAGGGGAAGCACTTATCCAGGGGGTCCTGTCCTCCATCGGTCTATGGTGGCCCCATGGGTTGTACATGTCTGAGTGCTAAGCAGGTACAGGATCAGAGAAGCCCCAGGGCAAGAATCAAGACATACAAGATGTGGGGCTCCAAGTGAGCCTCTGTTAGGTAGGGGAAGCTGAGCAGAGCTCAGTTACTGCCCAAGGACTGGAAATACAACCAGGAGGATTTGAAGTGGAGCTCAAGATGTGGCCAACAGAATTATCAACTTGTAACTCTATAACTTGATAAGGAGTAACTAACTGCCCAATGGAATAACTATATTTCTTTCTATTGTCAACCAGTGATATCTCCTCAATGTTTTTGCATCTTCAATTCCCCCAGGATGTCTCTGAAGGTTTAGGAGTGAAAATAAATTTTAATGGTTGGGGTAACAGCCCAAGTGTGTTACATTAGATTGCCAAGCTACACTTTAAGAGAGAAATATTAAAATAAAATGTGAAAGAATTACAAATAAGAGAAAGTCACACTTGAGCTGTTTTTATGCCTGTGTTTTGATAAATTCATATGCCCTAAGGCCATTTCATATAAGGTTTTATTTATAAGAAATAAGTGAGGAAAGCAGAAGCTTCTTAAGAATTATTGAATGCTATTTCAGATAAATTTTATGTATTTCCAATAATCACAGTTATTGAAGCATAACTGACCCTTAATTTATAGAATACATATAAAGGTTACATTAGTTAATTAACAGATTATTCAATAATCTATTAATAATAGCCAATTTATTGAGTACTTATGTCTCAAGAACTGTCTTAAGATACATTAATTCATCTGATCCTCACAATGTCTCTAAAGTAGCGACTATCAACCTCTCATCTTAAAGATGATGAAACTGAGACACAAAAAGTTTGAGTAACTTACCCAAGGTTACACTGCTAGTAAGAGATGGAACAAAAACTAGTACCGTGTAGTCAATATCTTTGTTTAAAAAAAAAAGTTTATGGCAGGTTAGAATAACTGAATGTAGTGGCCAAATAGTCAAAATAAAGTCTGGAATCACTCTTTCTTTGCAATGATTAAGATCACCCAAGTGAAAATATGTCAATAAAGACATCATCCATCTCATACAGGACACCGGCAACTTTATCAAATCTGTATTTTGCTTGCAAATGTCCATCCAAATATAGGAAAGAGAAAAATAATATATTGGGATAAAAGAATGGAGAAGAAGTGAGGGGATAGTCAGGCAGACTGACATTCTTTCAACACACTCACAAATGAGTTCTACGAAGTAGAATAATCAAGGTATCATTCAGCAGTTTGAAAGTTTGAGTTATAACAACTAGTTGTTAACTGATTAGCAACTAACCAATATAATATAAATTGCTAAATTAGTTTGCATTTGTAGATGCTACTAAGAATTTTTCAAAGACACAACTGTGTTTCCATAGGATGGGCCCTGCCCATCTCCAGGTGCTTTCCTATATATGGTCATGCCCTTCCCCGACACCATTTAGGATATTAGTCACCGGCTAGTATATAAAAGGATCCAGTTGCTGTGCTTAATTCAATGATTCAGAGAGTTTCTGTTGAAGTACAGGAAAGTCTTGTATTTCTTGTCCCTATCTGCCATGACTTCTGACTACCCACAAAACCATGAATGGTCTGCTTGTAATACAGGTACACACCTTTGGATAAGCTCAGGTAAGAATACAAGTGTTTTCCATAGGCTAATATGGAGTGGGCAAAATTTCTGAAATCCCTTTAAAAAGGTGCAAACTTCATATGCTTTACAATCTACATGAAATCCATTATGCAAGAATTGAATAGTGATTAGATCTAGTTTGAAAATCCACATCAAATTCACTGAGTTTTACTTTAAACTCATTTGGACAAAAGAAGTAATGTCTTTAAAACATCCTCCACCTCGACTTCTCTCCTTTTCCCATACTCTTTTCCAGTGGCTTGTCTTGAATCATTCAGCTTCCTCTTATTATGTATCTCACACTGTGCCTGGCACACAGTAAACCGCCACTTCCAACTCCTACATTCCACCCTTCTCATATCATTTGACAAATATGTATCAAGAAGTGCCTAGTCTATCATAATCAGTGCTCTTCTTAGCACTGAGGGTATGTCACTGAACAACAGAGACCAAAAAAAGGATTAACCGAAAGCTTAAACTAAATACCGGGAAGAGAAGAAGTTTTGAGAAAAAAAATCAGTACTGAAAGAAGAAATAATATTCTTTTTTTAAAGATTTTATTTTTTTCCTTTTTCTCCCCAAAGCCCCCTGGTACCTAGTTGTATATTCTTCGTTGTGGGTCCTTCTAGTTGTGGCATGTGGGACGCTGCTTCAGTGTGGTTTGATGAGCGGTGCCATGTCAGCGCCCAGGATTCGAACCAAGGAAACACTGGGCCGCCTGCAGCGGAGCGCGTGAACTTAACCACTCGGCCATGGGGCCAGCCCCAGAAATAATATTCTTCAAAATATAGATAGCAACCTAGATTATTTTATGAGATCATAGAAACTTTGAGAACTTTTATTTGGTTTTGTTTTTAACTTATATTTCACAAACTTTTAAAAAGTAACACAGTCACATGTTTATAATAGTGACTCAGTTTAGTTTTAACTGGCATTTCTTTTATTCTAGGTAAGATTAAAGGTCTTTTACTATGTTGAAAAGTCTTTCATATTTCCTTAGGATGAAGTGTCAGCTCATATTTTTGCCCACTTTTCTAATGGGAATTTTTTTTTCTTATTGATGTGTATGAGTTAAAAAAAATTTTTTCCAGCTTGTTGATTCTCTTCTGACTTTGCCTACAGTGGTTTTTGCTTTGCAGCTATTATTTATTTTTATGCAATCACATTTATCCTTTTATTCTTTAATGGGTTCGGGGATTTGTGACATAGGAAAAGGGCACTGCCCCTCTAAGGCTATAAAAGAATTCTCCATGGCTTCTTCTAGTTCTATTATAGTTCCATTTTTAAAATATATATATATATTTAAATCTTTAATATATTTTAAATTTTACCTTTAGGTGAAGTACAAGGTATAAATTCAACTGTTTCTTCTAATTGGCTATTTAGTTGTTCCAATATTAGCTACTGAATAATCCATCTTTTCCTCTTTGACTTGAGATGCCATCTTTATCACAGGTGTTTAGGTCCATTTGTGTATTTTTTAACTCTACTCCACTGAATGTTTTTATTCCTGTGACATTGCTATATCATTTCATCATTTTAGCTTTATAATATTTTAATATTTAATAGAACCAGCCCCATATTCATTACTCTACTTTTCAGAATTTATATATTAAATTAGGGAAAACTGACATCTTTGTGGAGCTGAGCCTTCCCATCCGGGAACATGCTGCACGTGTCCATTTACATAAATGTTCTTCTCAGAGTCTTAGGGGAATTTTAAAATTTTTCTTCATAGAGATCCTGTACATATCTTATCTTGTTAAGTTTATTCCTAAATATTTTTTATTTTTGTTGCAGCTATAAATAGGGCCCTTTCTTCTATTAAATCTTCAAACTGTTTTTTTTAATATATGAAGAATATTGATATTAATTGGTTTCCCAGACAAGATGTTGAATTATTTTTATATGTATGGTACTTTTTCAGTTGACTCTCTTGAGTTTTCCAAGACTACAATTTGATTATCTGCAACACCTTTTGAATTTCTATTCCTCTGTATTTCTTTCTCTGATAGTTGTGTTAGCTAGAATTTCCAAACAATAATAACTAAAGCGGTCATAGCAGATATATTTTTCTGGTTTATGACATTATTGGGAATGTTTCTAGTAATTCTCTTTTAAGCATGATACTAGATTTTAGGTTGACAGAGATACTTAGCATGCTAAGGAACGACCTATTTATTCCTTTTTTACTATGAATCAAGAATAAATGGGGCCTTGCCCAGTGGTGCAGCAGTTGAGTTCACATGGTCCACTTTGGCGGCCTGGGGTTCACCAGTTCGGATCCTGGGTGCAGACCTATGCACTGCTTGGCAAGCCATGCTGTGGCAGGCATCCCACATACAAAGTAGAAGACGATGGGCACAGATGTTAGCTCAGGGCCAATCTTCCTCAAAAAAAAAAAAAGAAGAAGAAGAAGAAGTGTCGAATTTTAACATTTGTCCAGTTAGCATGCATCAATATAACCATATTTTTCTCCTTAAATCTTCTAATATGGTAACTTATATTAATAGACTTTCTAATATTAAATTTACAAAATTTTTACATTCCTAGAATAATCCCCATTTGATCAGTGTGCACTTTCTGTTTACAAGCTGCTGGATTCTGTTTGCTAATGTTTAATTTGGGATTTTTGTGTCACTAAACATAAGTGAATTGGTCTATAATTTCCTTATTAGACCATTCTTTGTCATATTTTGCTCTGAGAACTTTTGGAACTGTAAGTTTTCAATAAATGCAATATCATTGCAATACAAGACCATAGTTTAAAACATCTACCAGTAAGCGTCTTGGTTTTTTACTGCATCTCCTTATCAACAGAAGAAGTTTTTCACCAATGATTTTGTTAAATAAGAAACACATGAGAATATATATGACAATTTTTACTCCTTCTAAATTTTGTGGGGAATACACTTGAGATAATTCATTAGAAGATTAGAACAACATCAGTCAATCAGTGTTTCCTGGATATAATTCTTATTAATTTTTCGATGCCTGGAGCATTCATATTTTGTTGGGTATCTGTGTTATTATCTTTCAGTTATGGAGAAAACGTCTGCAGATTCACTTCCTCTTACTGTGAATTCTTCAGAAAAGCAAGAGACTGTATGTATTTTTGGAACTGGAGATTTTGGAAGATCACTGGGACTTAAAATGCTCCAGTGTGGTTATTCTATTGTTTTTGGAAGTCGAAACCCCCGGATGTCCAGTCTGCTGCCCAACGGTGCAGAGGTCTTGAGCTATTCAGAAGCAGCCCAGAAATCTGACATCATAATCTTAGCAGTCCATAGGGAGCACTATGATTTTCTCACAGAACTAACTGAGCTTCTCAATGGGAAAATATTGGTCGACATCAGCAACAACCTCAAAATCAATCAATATCCAGAATCTAATGCAGAGTACCTTGCTCAGTTGGTGCCAGGAGCTCACGTAGTAAAAGCATTTAACACCATCTCAGCCTGGGCTCTCCAGTCAGGAGCGCTGGATGCAAGTCGGCAGGTAAGATTAAACAATGAATTTACACTCAGTCTTTAAAAAGTGAGTGTTTTAATGTGCACTTACCTTAAAGATTCCAAAATATAATTCCAAAATAAAATACCCACTAAACATTTTGTTTTGTTAATATGTGCCATGAATAATATTCTCAAGTTTGACCGAGTAGTCAATTGTTGTGATTTATTTCCCACTGTCTGCACCCTCAGCTTTTACCTTGATGGAACCCAATGGTGTCAGTCTCTGGAAGCCTCTGGTCAGTACTAGAAAATAACATAGGTAAATTGTTGATGGATATCCTTTCCACTCCCATTACCTTGTATGAAATTGGTTCCATTTATTCACTGAGATTAGAAGTAATCCCTTAGTGACATGGCACCCACGAATACAGAAGAAAGATCAAACTATTCACGCTGCAGAGAACCAAGTTTTAGCATATCAATGTGATGTGCCTAAAATCACTCCCAACTTAAAACCCTGGTACTTAACTATCCAGCACACGTGCAAGTTTAAAACATCATCTCGTTAAATATGTTGACTCTACATCCTTGTTTGAAAAGCAGTTCACTACTACATGTCATTGTTCTGCACGGTGCTTATATAGTCTTTCAAAATAATTATTAAAGAATAAATACAAAATTAATTATTTTTAATCTAGGTGTTTGTCTGCGGAAATGACAGCAAAGCTAAGCAAAGAGTGATGGATATTGTTCGTACTCTTGGACTTACTCCATTGGATCAAGGATCTCTCATAGCCGCCAAAGAAATTGAAAACTACCCCCTGCAACTATTTCCAATGTGGAAGTTCCCCTTCTATTTGTCTGCTATTCTGTGTGTCTTCTTCTTTTTCTACTGTGTTATAAGAGAAGTAATCTACCCTTATGTTTACGAAAAGAAGGATAGCACATTTCGCATGGCTATTTCCATTCCAAATCGTGTCTTTCCAATAGCAGCACTTACACTGCTTGCCTTGGTTTACCTCCCTGGTGTGATTGCTGCCGTTCTGCAGCTGTACCGAGGTACAAAATACCGCCGATTCCCAGACTGGCTTGACCACTGGATGCTTTGCAGAAAGCAGCTTGGCTTGATAGCACTGGGATTTGCCTTCCTTCATGTCATCTACACACTTGTGATTCCTATTCGTTACTATGTACGATGGACATTGAGAAATATGACCATTACCCAGGTAAATCTTTACGCATTTATATTCTCCTATTCCTTAAATCAAAGAGGAATCTTGCTACATCATAGTCCATTTCACAATTATAGAAAAAAATCACTCTTCTAAGCATCTTTATTTTTTAAAGTAACTAGAATTAAACACCTCATGTCTCTCTCGTTTTTAAAAAATGAATACAGTTGAGATCTCATACAACTATTAAGAATGAAAATTAGATTCCCAGGTTCACTTGGGTCCAGATCTATATTTGCAGGACTCATTGGGATACTGACAAACTGACAGATTTGGGGGCTCAGGAAAACTAAAGATATCTACTTGAATTCCTTTAGGGGGCAGTCAATAAATGTAAACCGATGTGTTTTCAAGCTTCTATTTTTATGCATGTTACTTCCTTTTGGAAGTCAAAACCAACCATCTTATAAGTAGCAGGGCTGTTCAAACATGTGTCACAGAAATGTAAACAAATTCACAAAAGGAAGCTTATAACCCCATTAATGTTTGACTTGTGGGAAGTTGTCCTCAATAACTGGAAAGCTAAACAATTCTGAGCAAATGTCAAATACTATTTTCTGCATAGTCAAAAAGTTCAGAAACAATCAGCTTGGGCAGTCTTAAAGCAGTCCCAGAGAAAGTACTGTACATCAGTTCTAGTTTGGAAATAATTGGTTTTGATCAATCTTACTGCTGTCTCAAAGTTTATTAGTCAATAACTCATTGATGGCGCTTCTGAGGATTTCTCTACATTATTTCCGTAACAAATACATGAGAGGTTCTTGGCTAAGAGTCACATTACAGGGGGGGTGATTTTTCTCAATCTGTGGTGTGACAGACTTGATGCTATATTACAACATAGTAAACATGAAAGAACCCAAACTTTGTGTGTGTTAATGTGTGTGTATATAAAGCAGAAAAACAGAATCCTGATGTAATCATTTGAGAACATCAAGTTTTGCTTGGGGAACAATAAGCCATAAGGTAAAGAAGGTTTAAGTAAATGTTTACCTTGTTTTAAGATTTATAGAGTCAATTAAAACTCCCCACACAACTCCTGGAGTCAACTATTATAATAAAGTCCCAGCAGAACTAATTACATTTTCTACAAAAAAAATTCTAACTATAGTTTTCTCTATAATTATTTTCAAATGATTGTTAACAAATGTCATACAATTTGCCTTGAGCAAATAAACCATGCAGAGGTATTTTTCAGTCCCTTTCAAAGTTTGGGCAGTCTGTAAAAAATGTAATTTTTAAAAATTGCTTCTAATTTTTCTTAGGCAACAGCCAAGAAAGAAAATCCATTTAGTACCACTACTGCCTGGCTTAATGATTCATATATATCTTTGGGAATCCTGGGATTTTTCCTGTTTGTACTCTTGGGAATCACTTCCTTACCATCAGTTAGCAATGCGGTCAACTGGAGAGAGTTCCGATTTGTCCAGGTAAGGACTTCAAGATTTAATCTACTTTATATTGCAAAATGAGGCTGGCTTTACAAATATTTTCATTTTTCTCTCATACCATGCATAAATTTCATTTTGCTTTATCACTTCCCTAGCAATCTCATAAAAATAGCAACTGAAACAAGTTCAAATTAGAAAATGCTAAACTCTAGTACCAAAAAGCAGATTCCATAATGGTTTGCCTTCCTGGCAGGGCATCCTTTGCCAAGATTCCTGAACTCCCAGAGCCACAGTGAAGAGATAGAGTAAAAAGCATTAACCATTAAACTTTGTGTTTGGAGATATCCTAGGTGGAAGGTAAAGAGAAACCCAAAGATAAAATTTCTACTTCTGAAAATCAACCTTAGAATATGGACATATTGATATGGAAAGGTACATGTTGAAATAAAGTTTAAAACCTTCAAAGTAAGATACACTAGACTGTCATCATACCAGACTCATTGCTGGTCTGTCAGGGGGAAAAATCAGTTTTTTCCACACACCAACCATCAGACACCTCATTAAAGCGGTTCGTAACTATTCTTATAGACCAGTGCTCCTCAAAGTGTGCTGCCTGGACTAGCAGTGTCAGCATCCCCTAAAATCTTGTTAGATACACAAATCCCCAGGCCCCAACCAGACCTAATGAATGAGAAACTCTGGAGGTGTGGCTCAGCAATTTATTTTAACAAGCTCCCCAGATGATTCTGATGCATGTTCATTGTGAACCAGTATAAAAGGATAGACCATTCATAACTGAAACTAGATTTGAATTTTATAGATCTATTTGAATTTCAAGTCTTGCAGTTTCTTCCAGGGACCAAATGCAGTCAATATTTTCTCATGTTAATACTTTTTTCAAGGCATTAAGGCAAAAATAGACATTGAGCTTTAGTATTTAGGCCAAAACAAACAAAAGTAAAGTTTGCTAATTGCTCTTTATTGCAATAGAAATTAGCTACCATCTGCTTTTAGTCAGTAATATATAGTAACATGGTGCTCCTTGAGGACATACTATATCTCATTCATCTCTGGCCTTCAGAAAAGGTGATCAAGGAAAGAGTTTTACCATTGGGGAAGAAGGCAAGATATATTATTTATTCTAATTCAAAAGAGTTTAGTCCTGGGAAACTTTCCCATCCGGCCAGGTTCAGATGAAACCACTATGCCATTTGTAAGTACAATCTTTTTTTAAAATGAAATATTAATCATCCTGAAGGAAGGTTAATGCTTTCTTCAGGACGTAGTAGAGTGTTCTAAATATTACGGGTTTCAAAGGTTTGTGGTTGTTGACAAATATCCTTCATTGGTTTAGAGTGTTTCTCTTTAAAATGTAAATAATGTTAACGTACATATTTTTGTTTCTTGCTTATAGTCCAAATTGGGCTATTTGACCCTGATCTTGTGCACAGCCCACACCCTGGTGTATGGTGGAAAGAGATTCCTCAGTCCTTCGATTCTCAAATGGTATCTTCCTTCAGCCTACGTGATAGCGCTCATCATTCCTTGCACTGTGTTGGTGATCAAGTTTATCCTCATCCTGCCATGCATAGACAGGACTCTTACACGGATCCGCCAGGGCTGGGAAAGGAACTCAAAATTCTCGAAATTGGCATTGAATGTAAAAACACATATTTAGGGCAAAGTTCAATTCACCCAGACTTCTGAACCATAGTATAGACTGTATGTTTGGAGAAGAATAATGGGTATAGTTGAGAAAGCTTTTTCTTCCACCATGGGGTGAAGTTTGTGAACAAAGAAGGATACGCTGCCTGACTTTGAGAAAGTGATAGATGAAAAGAGAACGCCATTTTATCTCCAGTTAGTGATGAATCAGGGCAGGTCCCTGTTTTTCCTCTTCCTGGAGGCAGAGGGCCTGAGATCACAGTTAGCTTTGTGGTTTCACCCTAGGAAGCTTCTCTGTTGTGGGCAACATGCATGATTTAATGTCTTGCAACATCCAGGGGAAGTACTTGCAACTTCCCTTTCTAGTTCAAGGCCTGAGTGGAGTGAAAGAGAAAACAGTAATATGGTGGCCACTGATAAAGGCTTTATTAGGTATGCCTGAAGAAGAGGACCAAATAAAGTAAAAGGAATGAGATTTTTTAAAATTGAATTTTGGAAGTGAAGGTGATCATAAATATTTCCATAGTGAATTCTGTGGTCAAATGTGCTCTTTGATTTCATTTTACCAATATGTATGTGTACTGTAGGGAACTATTTTATAACACAAAAATATCACAATTGATTGTAGGTAACCACAGGTTAGAATATATGCAAATCTATGCAGTTGTCATAAGATCCTTCCTCTACAAGGAAAAGGTAGGAAAGATGGAGTTAAAATTGAGGGATATCCACTTGGATTTTCTCAGTGTACAATAAGCAAGGAAGGATTGATAAAATCATTTGCACAAAAAGTTCAAATAAACCAGAATTTTAGACAGTAAGCTAAATAAATTTTGTAAAGTTGCACTATATTAGGTTTCATATTATTTAGGTATTGTAGTATGCTTTGTAAATAATATATTCCAAATATTGTCCAACATTAATCACTATGAAATGAATTTCTAGTATAAAAAAGTAGCTTCCAAAATTTATCATAGTTTATTATAATGTTCAGTAGTGAAATTAAATGAATAATGAAAGTGTTAGTTTGACAGATGCACAGATGAGAAAAAAGTATAGAAATGAAAGTCAGGGCAGAGACGTGTGAGCAGTAGTTGTAATCTGAGACTTTGTTCTTTCTCAAATCCTTGCTAGAAGGCAGAATAAAACGGTTCTCTCTGTTTTCTGTGCTGACAGTGCCATCTCCAAGATGACCTTCTGCAGGATTAGCTTTCCTGGCTCATGCATGGAGCTGAAGGAGCCTTATGCACGATCTTCCCACATACCAAAATAACCAAAAGCTTTGGGTTTGACATTTTTCTGCCTGCTCTACAAAGGCCATTTATTTCCTCTTTTTTTATTCTTATTATCATATATTCTACATGACATTACACAAAATGATTAAAATAGACTAAAACATTACCCACAACTCAGGATACTTTTCTATAAAACTTTTTGAAAATAGTTCTGTCTATACTGTATATTCAATTTTATATCCTTCCTTTTTCACTTACTATATCAGTGGCTTTGTTCTCTTACTTACACGGTATACATATTTAACTAGTGGCCGCATAATATTACATCAAATGGGCATTTATTTAACCACCGCCCTAATTAAACATGTATGTTATATCCATTTTTATAAAAGCAAATAACATTTCAGAGAATATCTTAGCACTTATAACTTTTTTCCATATTTTAAATTATTTCCTCAGAATACTTGCCAAGAATTGGGATTACAAAATTAAAGAACTTCTAATAGCATTTGATATATATTGCCAAATTATTTCTTAAGTGACCTTGTCAATATCATCAGCATTGGACAAGAATATTGGTTTCCTCACACCCTTTAGATTTTTTAAATTTCAATTTGCGTTCACTGAGAACATACACAGAACATGCTCCATTAATTCATCCTTGGTTCACCCAATCAAGACAGAAGCTGGAAGACTGTGAGCAGAGCTGTGGTGTGTGGTGCTGGCCTGAGAGCATCAGTGGGAAGGACAGGGAAAATGTCCCTGCTCATCCACTCTATTTTATGCAAAACAGCCAAGAGTTCTAGGGTTGGAGCCTGTTCTTTGGCTACAGGTTGGTTGATTGAAGATTAAGTACTACCAGGCTGATCAAGCAAAGCCTATGGGGTTAACCATGCTCCCTTTTGGTAAAAGAGTAATATGTTTTTACTGGCTCATAGTTCATCACTAAAAATAGAAAATGACACACCTAGGTAAAAAAGCTTCCCTAGAGTAAAAAGGACTCTACTTTTATAACCTAGTAAAAATGCTCTTCCGGAGTACTTAATAAAAGCCATCCATGAAGCTAAAGAGCGCCCCTGGTGGTTTTGGCATAACAGTGCATTGCCAGGTCCGACCCTTTGCCTCAACCCTAAGGGCTCCAGGCCCCACCTTTCCTTCTTTCATCCCTCCCAATATCCCTCCCTCCCCAAACCATCAAACCAGTTTGACCATCCTAACATAGCTGATGCCTCCACTCTACTTCAGGTGGAAAGAATACGTTTGCAACGGATGGAAATAGTATATTGGGTAAACTGTATTCCTTTTAACAAGTCCAAACTGTTCTACCTAAAAAAGTTAGACTAAACTTCTTCACTGCTGGTATATTTCCTATATTCTAGGAAAAGTTTTATTAAGCTCATAGATCTTTTATTTTTGTATGTTTTCCCCAAGTTAGGGGATGACTGCCTTTGTAAATGTGTACTCATTAAACATTATTTAAAAAATATTTTCTCATTTTGTTTAATTCTGGTTTTGACTCATCAGCATTCCAAAGAAAGTGAGTGAAAGGTTTTGAATCACAGTACTTCCAGCATCTGGAACTAAAAAAACCTGTCTTCAGGGATAAGACAAAGGAGAGGCCATACATAGGTTTAAAAGCACATTAATGGCACATTAAAAGCACATATAGGGAGCCGGTCCAGTGGCGTAATGGTTAAGTTCATGTGCTCCACTTCAGTAGCCTGGGATCCGTGGGTTCAGATCCCAGGCATGGACCTACACACTGCTCATCAAGCCATGCTGTGGTGGCATCCCACATACAAAACTAAAGGAAGATTGGCACAGATGTTAGCTCAGGGCCAATCTTCCTCACACACACACACAAAAAGCAGATATAAGCACAACTTCATGCAATATATGCTTGAGCTCAGTGGGGTGGTGCATTCCGAGACTCTGCATGTCTCAGTTCTACCCTTAGAGAGAGGAGAGCATCAGCTGGCCAAACAGGGGTAGGAGTATCCTATCCCACACTGGACTTTTGTGAAAAGTACCCCAAAAAGGCTTGCTTTCCTCCAGGTGGCTGCTATCCGGACAGGGCTAACGACTTGATGAGTAGACTGACTTCAAGTTGGACTTCAGCCTGTGGGACCAGACATTAAACACCCTGCATAACTGGAGAGCTACAGCTCTGATAGGTGTTATCATTCTTTCAAAAGCAAAATAAAAATTGATAAATAGAGGGTTGTCAGCCTGGACTAAGCTGGAAGCAAATTGAAAAGCCCCTACTCAAAGCTACTTTAATTAGAAATTGCATTAAAGAGCTCTTCATGCGTTTATTGTTCAGGGATCAAAAGGGAACCATGATAATGATGAAAGTATACAATAAATTTTACCTCTGGGAGCTCAAAAGATTCTCGACCTCCCCCCCGAGTCAAGGTGGAATGGCAGTCAAGGTGCTGCACACAGAGCTTGCAATTTTCATTCTTCATCACCACAACCATCATTCACACCACCACCTGTCTAATTCACACACACCACAGATAACCTCATATGATCCTACTCCAATTGTCTACAGGGAGTTAAGTTTACAATGTAGAATAATCTTCCACTCTTCCAAAGATTTGTTCAGTAGAATTTAGGAAAAGAGAATAAGATACTCTTCTGTGCCTTAGCTTTCCTGAAGCTCAAGGCAAAACCCTGAAGATAAGAGAATGGAAGAAAAGGATCCAAAGGAAGGAGGAGAAGGGTCAAGGGTGAAGGAGAAAGGAACGGGGTTAGAGAAGGGGGAGATGGGTGCACAGGACAGCGCTCCGTGCCCTAGCTCACCCAGGACAAAAGCACCCAGTTCTACATCTTGCCTGCTATGAGGGAATCTTGGACGGCTTTTAATGATATTTATTGTATAATACTATGATAGGAACAAAGCCTGTGCTAACCACTTGATGGGCATTATCTTATTTAATCCTCATAACAATTCTCTAAAGTACTCTTATTATCCCCATCTCTTCAGAAGAAGAAACAGCTTTAAAATCATTGAGTGCCTTGCCTAGGAAGAGGCAGAGCTGAGATGTGAATCAAGGCAGTCTGACTCCAGGGCCATTCCCTTTTAACATCGCAACATAATGGTGGACAATTATGCTGTCCTCCAAAATGTCCCTTTGAATACATACATTAGGCTGGATGGCCTGAACCACTGGAAACTCTTTTTTTGAAACATTTTTTTAAAAAGGAAGCTCATTAGCACTTTAAATATTCCAGTTGCGCATCCTTAACACTCCACATTTGCTTACTGTTGGTTTTAGCACACCTTCTAATGTTGTGGTGATGTGCAATGTATGGTTTCAACATTGAGTTCAACTCTGTCGTAACTGCCATTCTAATATTCCCACTCCAGTCTGGTCACAAGCTTTCCTTAGCAACAAAGGGAGCTTTGTTCTGTGGAGGTAGGCAAAACCCCATGACTGGAGGGCTCAAAGGAGAAGCCAAGGAGAGTACAGCTCTTCTCCAGGAGCTGAAAGGCAAATGTTTTCCTTTCTCTCTGGTTTTACTTTAGTACCTTGGGTACTGAGTGAACTTATTGTTCCTGAGATTGATGATTCAGACAGGAAATCTCATAAGACTTTTCATTTAGCATTTTAATACTAGTTGAGAAACCTTAGTGTTTGAAAAAAAAAGAAAGATTCAGTCCCATTACCTATAGTTGCCAGATTCTCAGTTTTGTAAATATGAAAGGCTATTGGGATGGAACTCACGGTATATCAGAAACTATCAGAACAGGATCAACCAGGATTACACTTTCCCTTATGATTTTTAGAAAGTCAACAGGTTTTTAAGGAACACAACCAGTATATTATTTTCATCTTTACTAATCCTCTCTTTCACAGAAAGAGAAGAAAAAGCATGACAGAATTACTGTTCACATTTCACTAAGGCAGAGTAAGAGAAGCTGTTAAAATGGAAGAGATGTGCCACCAAACTCAGGATTATTTACAGTCTCAACAGCCAGCAAGCTACACAGGCTGAACTCTTCTCATCATGAGAGGGTTAACTGCCACCAAAAAGAAATCTCTTCAACTTTTAGGCAATCTGGGCAATTAGAAAAATCTTTCTTATATCTAACCAAAGTTTTCCCAGTTGTACTTCCATCCATTGGTCTCAAGCCATCATTTAAGATTGTGCCTCTCCAACCATGGGAGGTAGAGGCCAGTTTGTTTGTTTTCGTTTTTTTTTAATTCATCACTGACCATTGTATGTATGTGCGTGTCTGTGTGTGTGTGTGTGTGTATAAAACACAAAGTCACTAAACCTAAATTTTGTGGCAACATCACATTGCTATAAAAGTTTCTAAACATTGAGCTCAATTTCTGAATTTATCAGACTGGTAACAAACAGTTCACAAACCAGCGCCATCTGCTGACCATACTTTGAGCAGCACTCAAAGATAGGCCTAACAGCCAGGCTTGGCTTGGGTTCCTCCAGAAGCCTACCCTGAAGCAAGGATTCTAATGCAAATAGTTTATTCAGGAAATGAAATCATTAAGTACTGGGAATGGAGTAGGAACATATAGTGAGCAGGGAAGGAATAAAGTGTGGGTTTTCAAGCCAGTTACTGCTGTGGGCTCAACTCCACTGGGAAGCTCTAGGAGACAGTGTCAAATATACCTGAGAGTTATCCCATATAGGGGAAAGGAAGATGGGGGGCTTTATGCAACAAATCCCTGTTTGTAATTGAAAGAGACAAGTTTCTAGGGCATTAACTTTCTGGCTCCTCTGACTTTTCCTATACGTTTGCCACATACGCCATGGTGGCCAGGAAAAAAAGTCTGCAGCAAAGTGTTACAGGTGTTCACACAGCAGCTTTCGGCCTGGAGAGGGGAATGCCAAGAGGATGAGAGTGTGGCACAAACAACTGCTACACAATCCAGTAGAAAATTGTGCAAAGGGTGTGAACACAGAGTTCACAGGAGGAAAAAGTCTCTTCAACAGATGAAAAGATCTTCTGCTTCATTCATAAAGAGATGCATGAAAACCGAAACTGCACTGAGATGCCATTTCTCATCTAACAGATGGGCAGAAATCCAAAGTGTGAGCACACAGCCAGTGGAGGAGGCGGTGGAAACATGCATTCTTAGATATTGCTCTTGGATGTGCAGACTGGCGCCACCCCTATGGAGGGCAATTAGGCACTATCTTCCAAAATTAAAAATGCATAGTTAAGTTTTGACCCAGGACCCCCACTCCTGAGGATTTATCCTATAGATATGCCTGCAAGCAATTGAGATGAAAAATAGGGATTGCTATTCATTTTTCTTGTTTTTTGTGAATGATAACATTGTGAAAACAGAATATGGGCAAGAACTCAAGGATTCATCTTTGAGACTGGTTAAGTAAACTATGATGCTCTCACAGAATGGAATTCTATGCAGCTGTTTACAACAAATGAACTACCCTCTTTATACATAGATCTCCAAAATATATAAAGTAAAAACACTCAAGATGCAAAATAACACGTATACTTTGATTCCTTTTGTATATGTGTATTTCCTTGTAATTGCCTAAAGAAACACTGGAAGGATTCAAAAGAATAATAAAAAAAATCATACCTAAACAGGATGGGGAACAGTGGAATGGAAACAGGAGAAGAAGCACTGTATATCTTTTATATGAGTTTGATTCTTTAATTATACGAATAGTTTACCTAATTTTAAAAATAAATTTAATTTAAAAAGTAATTGTTTACATACCCCTGCTAAGTCTTCTCTTGTTTAGGCTAAACCTCTCCAGCTCTTTCAGTCTTTCCTCTTATACAATAATTTCCAAACCTTTCATCACCTTGTTCCCTCTTCTTTGGATCCCCTACAAACATTTCAACATTCCTTTTAAAGTGTTCTCTGAACCAAAAAGATGAGGTATAGCCAGGTTAGAGTACAATATGGTCGTTGCTTCCCTTGTTCTGGATGATGTGTCTCTATTAATATTGTTAAGCTTTTATTATTTTTTTGATAGTCACATAATAGCAGGATCACATCACATAATACACCTAAGTTCTTTTCACATAAAATGTTAAGTCCAGTTTCTCCACAACGTGCCCCACTCACCCCATCCCTGCCCTCTTCCAGCACCAATACCGACTACCCAACACTGGCATTTTTAAACTTAAATGTAAAGCAAAAACAAATAAACACTCTGCAGTATCTTTGCAAGAATTCTGTAAATCTAAAACTGTTCTAAAATAAAAGGCTTACATTTTAAAAACAAACAACTCATACTATCCTTATTGAAGTTTATCTTTTACAAAGTAACCTATCCTTCCAGCCTGCAAGATTGTTTTAAATATTAATTGCATTTTCCAATATATGTGCTGTCCACACATTTCCTAAATATAGTTTCCATGTCTTTATTTTAGTTTTTGATAACAAATATAGAAACATTTTATCCATAACCTCCAACTTCAACCACAATATTTCATGGACTAGATGAGCCCTGGAGATTATTTAATCTAATAAACTCATTTCACAGAAACTGAAGCCCTAGGGGGTGAAGTAATTTCTGCACGGTCACACAGCTACATCGTAACTAAGGGGAATTAGACCACAGATGACCTGAATCCCAGGCTAAGGGTCTTTCTGGTCCTTTTGGAAGCAAGTGATTCAGTTGAAAACAAATTGGTTGTAGATCAAAATCAAAGGGTCAAAAGGACAGACTGATCTGAAACAGGTATATCCATTAGCAGCTTTGGATGTTTCATTCAGTAATAAAGTGGTAAAGTACTTTACCATTAAAAAAATGACGAATAAGAGTAAAGGAACAGCCTTATCTAACGGTGTGTTTAGGTTGTGTATGATTATTAGGATGATAAATGATAGTTTTACCTCCTTTAGCATTCTCTAATTAAATTGTATTTAAATTCTTGGTAGACATTTTAGGAATATCCAACAACAAAAACTTGTCCATTATTTAATCCCTGTTGGAATTTTTCTCCCATATGAAGAAGACTTTATCAAACTGCTTTAATTTAAAAGAAATTTACAGTAAAAATCGCTTTACTGGCTAAATATGTCAAGTGGGCAGCAGTGGCAGCCATGGAAATGACTTACTCACATGTCCCTTCAGGAGAACCTGCTGCAAGGGAGCATAGCTGATTGACAGCCTCCAGCTGCCACTCTTTGGAAAGTACTACCTCATTCACAGGATCCAATTGCCCCTGGGCTGCTCACAGACAATGACTGTCCATGACAGAGGCACCAGAACCAAGCCATTACCGCCTCATGGAAGATTCCTCTAAAGGGCAGCTTTTGCTTGGTTATTTCCCATTGACCCAGCCAAGAGTTTTTCACAACTGCACTGCCATCTGAATCTCTTCCTACCCAATCTTGCCCTCACTTTTGTTTCTCACAGGAGTAAGACCTGCATTGCAGTATGAAGGCTCCCTCCCCCTATATACTTCAAGGCATTTCCTCCAATACATCTCTTATCCTGTCTTGGTGTCGGCTTCTTGGAGGACCTAACTGACAAAGCATCATTGGCAGAAAAGTTGCAAAATAAATTCTTTTGTTATAATATATCTTAATGATCATAATATTTTCTGTCTTTCATTTCAACCAAATATACCCTTCAAAAATTAGTTTTACTAACTACTGTATATTAGAATAAGCTAGACATAAAAGAGTGAAAATGTACATCCCAGAGTGTGTTAACGAAAGTGCTAACTAGGGTTAGGATCTACTGTCCCAAGCTCCAATCCTCTACCCATACAAAGGAAGATAATATGTGTTTCTAAAGGTCTAAAGGTATAAAATACCCTTAAAAAATATATACACAAAGAAAAAAACGTGTTTCTATTTCACTGAAAATTATGAAGCTGACAGTCTCAGAGAGGGGCTAACTGTGATGAGGGGATTTGTGAAGGTAAGAGGCTTGGGCAACAAAAGTTGAAAATGATCAAATCTGAGAGAAAGGGATGGATTTAACCTCTCCTCCACCTGGAGACTGAGGCAAACAGAGGAATGAGCATTGTGGAATGAAGCATCCCAAATGCTGTGAGATGCCTTATTAAGTTTTAGTAAGACACAGAGGTTTTAGTAAGAATCTTCAGTCAATGTGGTAAAATGTTCTAAGAAACATCTCTCAGGCCACCTGAAGCAAAGTGCCTAAATTGAACCAACTCTTAACAGTAGTATCCTGCAGCCAGAAGAGCCAGAATAAGTATGTCAACTACCATGGGCACAATCCAGACCCCCCTCATCTTCCAGCCACAAATAATTCCTGGATTCTGCTTTGATAAAAGAGTGAGGGAGAATAAGCCACAAAGAGTTACTTAAGTTAAATCTTCTATTGGCTAGGTGAGTGGTAGCTCCACAAAGAGTTATTCTGATTTAGAGGATTAAAGAATTGTAGTATTCTTTATACACAAGAGTTGTGCAACAAAAGTTATGGAAAGACAGGAAATGAGAATTGACAAATATCAAGAATGAATTGGAAAAAAAAGGAAAAATGGGAAGGAAGGACTAAATTATAAGGTACATACAAACAAAGAGACGTCATGAGCACACAGTAAGAAAAATAGAGAATGGAAAGGAAAAGTGCAGCAACTCAAACAAAGATAAAGTTTTTTTTTAGAAGATTTAGGAGAAAGTAATAGAAATACCCAGCAGACAAAGGAGATCCAACATAAGCGTAATTGGAGAACCATAAGATAACACCTAGGAAATGGAAGTCTAGAAGCTATGAGGTAAATTACTGATAAATCTAATTATGTTAATTTTTCTTAAAATATGGCATGACACAAAAACAACATAAACAAAGTTAAAAGGCAAATGATAAACTGAGAAAATATATCTGCACTTAAATGGCTAATATTCTTAATATATTAAGAGTTCCTACAAACTGAGAAGAAACAGACTAACAATCTGATAGAAACGTGGCAAAATATATGAGCAGACATTCACAGAAGAAGAAATGAGAATGGCACCTAAATGGATAAAAAGATGCTTAAAGTCACTTTTACTTTTTGGATTTCTTTTTTTTCCCTTCTTCTCTCCAATGCACCCCCAGTACCTCGCTGTATATTTTAGTTGTAGGTCCTGCTAGTTGTGGTATGTCGGACACCGCCTCAGCATGGCTTGATGAGTGGTGCTAGGTCCGCACCCAGGATCCGAACTGGCAAAACCCTGGGCCGCCGAAGCAGAGCACGTGAACTTAACCACTCAGCCATGAGGCCAGCCCCTTAAACTCACTTTTACTCAGGGAAATGTAAATGAAAACTACAATGAGCTAGAACTTCTCATATATCAGATTGGCAAACATCCAAATTCTGACAATATATTTTATTGGCAAGGTTATAGGAAATGGCTGATGAGAATACAAAATGGTACAACTCATAGGCAAAGGAATCTGATAATATCTAAAAACAATTTCTAGAAACCTCACTTCTAGGAATCTACTTCCAAAATATTCTGGTAAAAATACAAAATGACTTATATGAAAAGTATATTTTTCAATGGCAAGATACAGAATAGTATACATAGTATGATAATATTTGGATAAGAACAGAGGAGATTATTAATATATACACAATTTTGTTATATTTGCAAAAAGAAAAACTGATAAAAATGGTTATCACTAGACTAGTGGTTCTCAGGCTTTTTGTTGTTGGTAGTGACCTCAAATTGGTTCCAATTCCTAGTGACCCTGTGCACAGCAGAGCAGAACCCTGCCTGGTCTTTTGGCTTCATCATCTCACCTTCCAGTGCTATATCAGACAATGCTCCATTGCTATTCATAGGGTTTTCATGGCCAATTTTTTCAGAAGTGGGTGGCCAGATCCTTCTTCATAGTCTGTCTAGTCTGGAAGTTCTGCTGAAACCTGTCAACCATGGATGACCCTGCTGGTATGCCATAGCTTTCAGCATCATAGCAACACTCAGTCACCAAAATGTAACAACAGACAGATGGGTGGGGTGGTTCCCTGACCTGGAAACAAACTCTGGGCTGTGGAGGTAAGAGTGCCAAATCTTGACAACTAGCCCACCAGAACTGGCTCTCAATGAGGGAGGGGCCAGGTAGACGAGCAGCTCAGCTGGGGAGGGGTGCTCTGTTCCTGCCCAGCACTCCAGCCCCACGCTCCAGTCCCACATTTGCCAGGGGCACTGGGCGGTGAGAGAGAGGCTGGTTAGACAAGTGGCTCAGCTAGGGAGGGGCACTCTGTTCCCACCCCACACTGCAAACCCACATTCACCAGGAGAGCAGCACAGTGATGGAGGGGCTGGGTAGAGGAATGGCTCAGCTAGGGAGAGGTGCTCTTGTCCCTCCAGGTGATCCAGCCCTGCGCTCCAGCCACATGATCATGAGGAGCACTGCATGAAGAAAAAGCAGTGACAGGTGGAGCCCTGTGAGTGCCCAGAGCACCACACAGAGAGAGAGGCATCAGTTGAGGGAGCCATGCAGGTATAAGAAAGTGCTCCTTACCCTGCCTGGCACTCCAGTCCTGCTATCACCCAGAGCTCCACAGAGAGTGAGAAGTGGAGGCTGAGAGAAGCACAGACGATAGAGAACACCCCTCCCACTGCCCAGGGCTCCAGATCTGCCATCAGCCAGAGCATCACACAGTGAGAAAAGCAGCCAGTGGCCAGAGCTGGGGATCTCTAGATTGTGCTGGACCCAGAATACACAGCGCCTGATCCTCACCCAGTGGAGGCACATGGCAGCAGTGACCAGATAATAACACCATGTGGAGGCAAAAATCCACACCATTAAGCCATATGAGAAAGTATACTAAATCTCCAGAACGGAAGGAATATGACAAGTACCCAGAAGCCAACTCTGAAGACACAGAAATCCATAATATAAATGACAAAGAACTCAAAATAGCTATCATGAAAAAACTCAATGAGTTACAAGAAAACAGAGAAAGACAAATTAATGAATTCAGAAGCTTCTTCACAAAAGAGATGGAAACTTTGAAGAAGAAGAAATCAGAATTGTTGGAGATGAAAAACACAATGGATGAGATTTTTAAAAATCTGGACTCCCTAAACACCAAAACTGACAAAATGGAAGATCCAATTAGCAATTTAGAAGGCAATACTATAGAAATGCTTCAGAGGGAGAAGAGGAGAGAACTAGACTAAAAAGAAATGAAGAAGCTCTCAGAGAAATATCTGACTCAATTAGGAAATGCAACATAAGGATTATAGGTATTCCAGAGGGGGAAGAAAAGGAGAATGGAGCAGAAAGCTTGTTCAAAGAAATAATAGTGGAGAATTTCCCAAACCTTGGAAAGGAGATGGAAATCTACGCAAAAGAGGCTACCAGAACTCTCAACTATGTTGACGTAAAAAGACCTACTGCATGGCATGCAGTAGTAAAGCTGGCAAAAGTCAATGGCAAAGAAAAAATATTAAAGGCAGTAAGGCAGAAGAAAATAACCTACAAAGGAACCCCTATCAGGCTTTGAGTGGACTTCTCAGCAGAAACCTTACAGGCTAGGAGAGAGTGGAATGACATATTCAAAATCCTGAAAGACAAAAACTTTCAGCCAAGAATACTCTATCCAGCAAAAATCTCCTTCAGATATGAGGGAAAAATAAAAACTTTCCCAGACAAACAAAAGCTAAGGGAGTTCATTGCCACAAGACCCCCACTAAAAGATATCCTCAAGAAGGCTCTCATATCTGAAAGGAAAAAGAAAGAAAACAGGAAAAAAGCTACAAAGCCCTGAGCAAGGAGATGAATAGACAGGCAACAATCAGAAATCGGCAGCTCTCTATCAGATCAGGTTGGTAAACACTTACCTCTTACATCAAGGACAAAGAAAAGGAAAACACCAAAACAAAAATTACATCATCGCCTTAACCACAAACTCAGAACACAAGACGGAATAAGATACGGCAAAAACAAATTAGAAGGGGAAGAGGAAAGGGACAGAATCAGCATAGTCTAAGGAAATAAGAGGCAATCAAAAAATGAACTATCCCATGTTCGAGACTTTTTATACAAACCTAATGGTAACCACTAAACAAATAATTAGAACAGACATATATGATAAACAAGGAGAAAATGAAGAAAGCCAACATAGCAAACTTCCTAATCAAATTGGTAGCCCGACACACATGGGACGAGAAACAAAGGATATGCAGAAGAACTGGAAAAAGTGCAATAAGATGGCAGTATTAAGCCCTCATAAATCAATAATCACTCTAAATGTAAATGGACTGAATTCTCCAATCAAAACACAGAGAGTGGCAGGATGGATTAAAGAATAAGAACCAAAAATATGCTGCCTCCAGGAAACACATCTCAGCTCTAAAGAGAAACACAGGCTCAGAGTGAAGGGATGGAAGACAATACTCCAACTTAATGGCAAACAAAAGGAAGCAGGTGTTGCCATATCTATATCAGACAATGTAGACTGCAATAAAAACAGGTAAAGAGAGACATAGAGGGGCAGTATTTAATGATAAAAGGGACTCTCCAGCAAGAAGATATAACACTTGCAAATATATATGCACCCAACACAGGAGCACCAAAGTACATAAAGCAACTATTAACAAACCTAAAAGGAAATATTACCAACAACACAATAATAGTAGGGGACCTCAGCACCCCACTTACTTCAATGGATAGATCATCCAGACAAAAAGTCAACAAGGAGATAGGGGACTTAAACAAAAACTAGACCAGATGAACATCATAGATATAGAGAGAGTACTCCATCCAAAAACAGCAGAGTATACATTCTTCTAAAGTGTACATGGAACATTCTCAAAGGTAGACCATACATTGGGAAACAAGGCAAACCTCAATAAATTTAAGAAGATTGAAATCATATCTACTATCTTCTCCAACCATAATGCTATGAAACTAGAAATCAACTATAAGAAAAAAGCAGGGAAAGGAACAAAAATGTGGAGACTAAACAATATGTTACTGAATAATCAATGGGTTGTCAAAGAAATAAAAGGAGAAATAAAAAAATGTTTAGAAACAAATGAGAATGAAAACACACCATATCAACTCTTATGGGATGCAGTAAAAGCAGTCCTGAGAGGGCAATTTATAGCAACACAGGCCCATGTTAACAAACAAGAAAAAGCTCAAATAAACAATCTTAAACTACACCTAACAGAAGTAGGAAAAGAAGAACAAACAAAGCCAAGACTCAGGAGAAGGAGGGAAATTATAAAAATTAGAGCAGAAATAAATGAAATTGAAACAAAAAAAAACTGTAAAAAGGATCAATGAAACAAGGAGCTAGTTCTTTGAGAAGATCAACAAAATTGAAAAACCTTTAGCCAGACTCACTAAGAAAAAAAGAGAGAAGGCACAAATAGATAAAATTAGAAGTGAAAGAGGAGAAATTACAATGGATACCACAGAAATACAAAAGATTATAAGAGAATATTATGAAAAACTATATGCCAACAAACTGGACAATCTAGAAGAAATGGATAAATTCTTAGACTCTTACAACCTCCCAAGACTGAATGAAGAAGAAATAGAGAATCTATTCTCAAAGAGATTGAAACAGTTATCAAAAACTACCCCAAAAATAAAAGTCCAGGACCAGATGGCTTCTCAGGAGAATTCTACCAAACATTCAAAGAAGATTTATTACCCATTCTTCTCAGACTATTCCAAAAAATTGAGGAAGACGGAAATATTCCTAACACATTCTGCAAGGCCAACATCACCCTGATACCAAAGCCAGATAAGGACAACACAAAGAAGGAAAATTACAGACCAATATCACTGATGAACATAAAAATCCTGAACAAAATATTGGCAAACCAAATACAGCAATACATTAAAAAGATCATACACCATGATCAAGTGGGATTCATACCAGGGACACAGGGATAGTTCAACATCTGCAAATCCGTCAATGTGATTCACCACATTAACAAAACGAGAAACAAAAACCACATGATAATCTCTATAGATGCAGAGAAGGCATTTGAAAAGATCCAACATCCATTCATGATTAAAAACTCTCAATAAAATGGGTATAGAAGGAAAGTATCTCAACATGATAAAGGCCATATATGACAAACCCAGAGCCAACATCATACCCAATGGGGAAAGACTGAAAGTCATCCCTCTGAGAACAGGAACAAAACAAGGGTGCCCACTCTCACCTCTCTTATTCAACATAGTACTAGAGGTTTTGGCCAGAGCAATTAGGCAGGAAAAAGAAATAAAAGGAATCCAAATAGGCACTGAAGAAGTGAAACTCTCGCTGTTTGCAGACAACATAATTTTATACACAGAAAACCCTAAAGAATCCATCAGAAAACTATTAGAAATAATCAACAACTACAGCAAAGTTGCAGAGTATAAAGTCAACTTACAAAAATCAATAGCATTTCTATATTCAAGTAATGAACTAACAGAACAGGAACTCAAGAATACAATTCCATTTACAATCACAACAAAAAGAATAAAATATCTAGGAATAAAATTAACCAAGGAGGTGAAAGACCTATACAAAGAAAACTATAAGACATTACTGAAAGAAATCGATAATGACATAAAGAAATGGAAAGATATTCCATGTACATGGATTGGAAGAATAAACGTAGTTAAAATGCCCATACTACCTAAAGCAATCTACAGATTCGACGCAATCCCAATCAGAATCCCAATGACATTTTTCATAGAAATGGAACAAAGAATCTTAAAATTCACCTGGGGCAACAAAAGACCCCGAATAGCCAAAGCAAGACTGAAAAACAAGAACAAAGCCGGTAGCATTGCAATCCCTGGCTTCAAAATATATTACAAAGCTGTAGTAATCAAAATAGCATGGTACTGGTACAAGAACAGACACACAGATCAATTGAACAGAATTGAAAGCCCAGAAATAAAATGACCCATCTATGGACAGTTAATGTCTGACAAAGGAGCCAAAAACATACATTGGGGTAAGGAAAGCCTCTTTAATAAATGATGCTGGAAAAACCGGACAGCCACATGCAAAAGAATGAAAGTAGACCATTATCATTCCCCATGCACAAAAATAGACTCAAAATGGACCAAAGACTTGAAGGAAAGACCCGAAATCATAAAACTTCTGGAAGAGAATATAGGCAGTATACTCTTTGATATCAGACTTAAAAGGATCTTTTCGAATACCATGTCTACTCAGACAAGGGAAACAAAAGAAAATATAAACAAGTGGGACTTCATCAGACGAAAGAGCTTCTGGAAGGTAAAGGAAACCAAGATCAAAACGAAAAAACAACCCACCAACTGGGAGAAAATATTTGTAAATCATATATCTAATAAGGGGTTAATCTCCATAATATATAAAGAATTCACACATCTGAACTACAAAAAAATAAACAACCCAATTAAAAAGTGGGCAGAAGACACGAACAGACATTTTTCCAAAGAAGACATACAGATGGCCAATAGGCACATGAAAAGATGCTCAACATCACTAATCAGGGAAATGCAAATCAAAACTACACTTAGATACCATCTTCCACCCATTAGAATGGCTATAATCACCAAGATAAATAACAACAAATGTTTGAGAGGTTGTAGAGAAAAGGGAACCCTCATCCACTGCTAGTGGGAATGCAAACTGGTGCAGCCACTGTGGAAAACAGTATGGAGATTCCTCAAAAACTTAAAAATAGAAACACCATATGACCCAGTTATCTCACTACTGGGTATTTACCCAAAGAACTGGAAATCAACAATCCAAAGAGACTTATGCACCCCTATGTTCACTGCAGCATTATTCACAATAGCCAAGATGTGGAAGCAACCCAAGTGCCCATCAACGGATGATTGGATAAAGAAGATGTGGTATATATATACAATAGAATACTCAGCCATAAAAAAAGACAAAATCGTCCCATTTGCAACCACATGGATGAAGCTTGAGGGCATCATGTTAAGCTAGATAAGCCAGACAGAGAAAGACAAACACCATATGATTTCACTTACATGTGGAATATAAACAAACTTACGGACAAAGAGAATAAATTAGTGGTAACTGGGGGAAGGGGGATAGAGGGTGGGCACAAGGGGTGAAGGGGCACACTTACATGGTGTATGACAAACAATAATGTACAACTGAAATCTATTTCTGAAATCCACAACTGAAAGCTATTACAACCACAATAAAAAAAAATCACCTTGAGAGCCTGACTCCCAAAGTTGCTGATTTAGAAGTTCTCAGATGGGGCCCAAGAATTTGCATTTCTTACAAGTTCTCAAGTGATGCTCAAGCAGCTCTTCTTGAAACCACACTTTGCCCTCAAACTTAAAACAAATGGAAACAATTGAACCTATCACTATAATAAATTAATTACATTATAACATGGAGAAAAGATTTATTTCAGGTGACTTTTGAATATTTTGAGTGCACATCTTAAGTGCAATGAGTTCTAATTAGAAACAGAGCTTCTAATAAATCTTAAATTTAACTCAGTATCTATTAGTAATATTAGTATTAATTTGAAACTAGTTTGTACACATACACATACACACATATATTTATTCATGAAGATAAATCAAATAATAGTATCAATGTTGTTAAGAACCAAAATTATCGGTGTAAGAGAAAAGAGTTTAAAGTTAAAGGAAAATTCTATGGTGTTAAATTTGAATTAAATATTGATATTGACTATCAGTATTATTTCATGATTTTTTGATTTTCCTTTAAAGACATGTATTCCTTAGCTCTATACCTGCAAAGATCTAGAGGACAGTGACCACTCAAAAACAGGAGTCCCCTAGTGCCACATTTTGGTCTCTAGGTAGCATTTCTCACTAAAAGGAACAGAGCTCTATGGCAGAATTCTGATTCCAGATTTGGGGAAGAAAATGCATTAAATGAGTTTGTGATAAGTTATACAAGAAAGCAAGGAGGCAATCAAAGACTAATGGGACATGTCAGAAGAAAATATAAACAAACAGGAGGAAATATAAGAATACCATTGGCAAAATATGAGAATAATGAAAAAAATAGTGACTGCAATTAATTAGAATTCATGAGTTCATTCCATCACTAAAAAAAAACCAAAATGCACACACCAACAAAAATGTAGTAGGTCACCACTATATTGAGAATATTTCTTTACTTTGAAATTGGCAATAGAAAGAAAAGAATTAAGCATTTATCCTGCCTTCTCTGTACTACAGAGTAACTAAATAGCCCTAGTCGACGATGGAAAGTTCTTCTCCACAGGAAAAAATCCAGTGAATAAAAGTAAAAAGAATGAGAAAATTAGAAAATCACCATTTGTCTAATGAAATGGATTTGGGCAGGTTTCATCAGTAGATGAAATTGTTAGATGAAAAGTTGAGGGGTAATTGTATCATGCTAGTATCACAAAAGTGTGATGACCAGACATTAACACCGTGTGCTTTCTGTGAAGCACCCATAACCATGAATGTTTGCCAGTAGAGTTTAACCTGAATCTCACCAAGCCTTGAGTGCTAACTTCAGTTAACAGGAAATACAAAGGGCAGAATAACAAGTTAAATGTCACCAAAAGGAAGCATTATAGACAAATTCAGAATATGGAACATTTACAGGATAAGTAACCCAATTTTTTCAATAAATCAACAAGGAGGATGTGGAACCACTATAGATTAAGAGATTTATCCAAATGTAGAGTGTGGATCTTGTGTGAACCAATCAAATATAAAAAGATATTTTTGGGGGCCAGCCCCATAGCCAAGTGGTTAAGTTCGTGCACTCTGCTTTGGCAGCCTGAGGTTCCGCCAGTTCGGATCCTGGGTGTGGACATGGCACTGCTCATCAGTCCATGCTGTGGCGGCATCCCACATAGAAGAACTAGAATAACTTACAACTAGGATATACAACTACGTACTGGAGCTGTGGGGAGGAAAAAAAGGAGAGGAAGATTGGCAAGAGAGGTTAGCTCGGGGCCAATCTTCCTCACAAAAAAGTATACCTTTAAAAGGGAAGATATTTTTGAAACATTTGGAGAATTATAAATAGTGAATGTATTAGGTTATACCAAGAAATTGTTAATTTTATTAGAGGTGATAATGGTTTCACGATTTTTGTCAAGTCCATTTTTTAGCACAGCATACTAATACATGTCATCATAAAATAACACGATGTTTGGGATTTGTTTTAAAATATTTCAGCAAAAAAGTAAAAATGAATCGATAAAACAAGAAAGGTACAATGTTGATGATTATTGAATCTAGCATATGGGTATTCATTACACCATCCTTTCTATTTTTATGTATATTTAAATTTTCAGAATATGTTTTCAAAGGTAGAATTGGCCCAAAGAACTCTGCTAATTTTTTTAAGCATTTCATGTTACTTTTACAGAAGTGCAAAGGAAGGATCTAGATTACTGATAATTACTGCTTTCTAATCATTTAAGAATTTAATCTAAAACCCAGTGTAATAGAAAATGTCCTAGAATACAAGTCCAGAAAGAATCCAGGGCCAGGTCCTGACACTAATTTTTGAATTTGGACAAATCATTGAATCTTTTCAGATCTCATGATCTGTCAACTTAGGAAATTAGACTAGATGACTTTATGTCTTATCTTTACCTCCAGTCACTAGAAAATAATATGAGTGTACCTTTTCAGGTGAACAGAGGGCACAGAATTGAGTAACAAAAGCATGAAAGAATGGCTTAACCAGAAGTTCCTTCAGTTACCACATATGAAATAAGTGCGTTAGATTAGATTGTCTCTAAGATGTCTCCTAGTTCTAAAATTCTATGAAATGTAACAGCTATAGTCATAGTCTAAACAAATGAGTGTTTTATATCAAATTCTGGCTGCTGATGCTAGTGCTCAGTATCGTAAGGCTGTGGTTTCTGTACTCTACATAGATGGCATACTTATTAATCAATAGGATAGAAAAACATAGATGGACGTTGTTGTCTATAAATGCAGATAGACGTAGCTGTTTTCCAGCTTTCTTACCCCTGGAGCATAGTCCATGGCCCCTATTAAAGAAGGAGCCTATTAATGATGGAGAGGGAGCAAGTTTTTTAGTGTCATATTGCAAAATCTCAAGAGACATCTGGTGCTGTAACCCCAGAAGAGCATCCTTTACAACAGGCTTTCAAGGGAGAAAAAAAATTACAGTTAAGACAACAACTGATACTGAGCTGGAGAGTGTAGTGTCAGCACTTTAAAGGGAAGATCATAATTTAAAACAATCTTGGTAAATGATAGGTATCTTAAAATATCACATTTGATGAGCTGTCATGGTAGGCGGAAGGAGTGAGGGGAAGCTGTGGGTGATAACTAATAGGACAAACAAGTGAAAGCTAAAGGGAAATGCTTTTCACTGAACCCGAGAATGAGAGCGTTCTTATAAGGGCCACTGCTGTCTGAAGATGGAATGGATCTTCTTGAGAGAGTGAGTTCATTGTCATTGAAAGTTGTTTCACCAGGGGTTAGTGGTCATTTTAAAAAGGGATTTCAAGCATCAGACATGGCATAATTTATAAAATTTGTAAATTATAAAATAGTAGAGGTGGGGCTCAAAGAAGCCAGTCCGTCAATTTTTTAACGTATGTATGATCCTGTAGCAGAAGTGCAGTGAAGGGATCTACATCACTAGCAGTTACCATTATTCACTTGAGAAAATTCCAACTCCCAATTAATGGCATTTATAATTGGAAATTCAAAATACTCTATTCCATATATGAAATAAGGAAAGTGGTTATAAATATTATTAAATGAATGAACACTTAAGAACTTATAATGTGAAATTTAGAAGGTAAAATACAATTCATTCAACAGATAGCTTTTGAAAGTCAACTATATACTGGAAACGGGTAAATTTCCTGTTTTCATGGAGCTTTTATCCTAGCAGGAAGAAACAGTTAATAAACCATTTTTAAAAATATGTCAGATGATCATTATGTTGTACACCTGAAGCTAATATAATGTTATATGTCAAGTATATCTCAATTAAAAAAGTATGTCAGGTGGTAAGTTTTGTGAAGAAAAGTAAATCAGATTAAGTGAACAGGGTGGAAGGCTGCTAGTTTAGATAGGGTTTCTAGGGTTTCAAGGCAAACTTGAGCAGAGGCCTGAAAGAATTGAGGGAGTGAACCACGTGGATATCTGAGGGGAACGCCCAGGAAGATGGAAGAGCAAGCGCAAAGACCCCAAGGCGGGGTAGTGTTTGGTGCTCAAGGAAGAACAAGGAGATAAGTGTGGGAGAAGTAGAACGAACCTGAAGGAGAACAGATGGAAACAGGCCAGACAGGTAACAGGCCATTCTGTGAGCCCGACAGGCCAGCGCAAGGACTTGGGTTTCTTAGTGTCTCTGAGAGGGAAGATATTACAAGGTTTTAAATGGAGGAGTAACATGTTTTAAAAAGATCACTCACTTCGCTTAGTGTAGATTAGACTGTGAAGGGGCAAGAGAAGAAGGAAGGAGGAAATTCGAAGACAACAATCCAGGAATGAAATGATGGCAGTTTGGACTGGAATGGTAGCAGTTAATACGGTGGGGCATGGTCAGGCTCGGGAGGAAGAGGTTTGGAGGGAGGAAATTTCACTTTGGACATATCAAATGTGAAATGTCTCTTAGACCCACAGGTGGAAATATCATATATGCAGATAAATATACATGTCTGAACACTAAACTGGAGAGGTAAACTTAGGAGCCTTCAGCATACAGATCTGTCTTTAAAGTCATGGAATTGAATGAGTCACCTGAGGCATGAGTGTAGACAGAGAAGAAGACAGGGCTAATGACTGAGACATGATGCACCCTAACCTTAGCAGGTGGGAAGATGAGGCAGATCCAGCAAAGGAGACGGAGGTAGGACCTGGAGGCCACATGAAGAAAGAGTGGAGACCTGGAGGCCACATGAAGCAAAGGTGTCGGGCAGGAGGGAATGGTCACTACGTTAAGGGCTTCTGATATGCCCTATATGATGAAGGCTGAAAACTGACCACTGGATTTGGCAACGTGGAAATCACTGGTGTCCTAATAACCCTTAGAACTCTGTACTTCTGAGAAATTTTACACACAGTGTGTGCTTAATAAATATTTGTTGACTAAATGAATAAATGTAATACATACCACAGTTATGAAGTTTCCATAGAATTTAGTAGTTGAGCTACTTAAAAACAGATGCAGAGAAAGCATTCGACAAGATCCAACATCCATTTATGATAACAACCCTCAATAAAATAGGTATAGAAGGAAAGTACCTCAATATAATAAAGGCCATATATGACAAACCCACAGCCAACATCATACTCAACGGACAAAAACTGAAACCCATCCCTCTCAGAACAGGAACAAGACAAGGGTGCCCACTTTCACCACTCTTATTCAACATAGTACTGGAGGTTTTGGCCAGAGCAATTCAGCAGGAAAAAGAAATAAAAGGAATCCAAATAGGCAACGAAGAAGTAAAACTCTCGCTGTTTGCAGACGACATGATCTTATATATAGAAAACCCAAAAGAATCCATAGAAAAACTATTAGAAACAATCAACAACTACAGCAAAGTTGCAGGGTATAAAATCAACATACATAAATCAGTAGCATTTCTATATGCTAACAATGAACTAACAGAAAAAGATCTCAAGAACTCAATCCCATTCACGATCGCAACAAAAAGAATAAAATACCTTGGGATAAATTTAACCAAGGAAGTGAAAGACCTATACAACAAAAACTACAAGACCTTCTCAAAAGAAATCGACGATGACATAAAGAGATGGAAAGACATGGATTAGAAGAATAAACATAGTTAAAATGTCCATACTACCTAAGCAATCTACAGATTCAACGCTATCCCAATCAGAATTCCAATGTCATTCTTTACAGAAATTGAACAAAGAATCCTAATATTCATATGGGGCAACAAAAGACCCCGAATTGCTAAAGCAATCCTGAGAAAGACGAACAAAGCTGGAGGCATCACAATCCCTAACTTCGAAACATACTACAAAGCTACAGTAATCAAAACAGCATGGTACTCATACAAAAACAGATGCACAGATCAATGGAACAGAATTGAAAGCCCAGAAATAAAACCACACATCTATGGACAGCTAATCTTTGACAAAGGAGCTGAGGGCCTACAATGGAGGAAAGAAAGTCTCTTCAACAAATGGTGTTGGGAAAACTGGACAGCCACAAGTAAAAGAATGAAAATCAACCATTCTTTTTCACTATTTACTAAAATAAGCTCAAAATGGATCAAAGACCTAAAGATTAGGCCTGAAACAATAAGTCTTCTAGAAGAGAATATCGGCAGTACACTCTTTGACATCAGCTTCAAAAGAATCCTTTCCGACACCATAACCCCTCACATGAGGGAAACAATAGAAAGAATAAACAAATGGGACTTCATCAGACTAAAGAGCTTCTTCAAGGCAAGGGAAAACAGGATTGAAACAAAACAACAGCCCACTAATTGGGAAAAAATATTCACAAGTTATTTATCTGACAAAGGGTTAATCTCCATGATATACAAAGAACTCACACAACTCAACAATAAAAAATCAAACAACCCAATTACAAAAGGGGCAGGTGACATGAACAGACATTTCTCCAAAGAAGATATATGGATGGCCAATAGACACATGAAAAGATGCTCATCATCACTAATCATCAGGGAAATGCAAATCAAAACTACACTAAGAGATCACCTTACACCTGTTAGAATGGCAAAAATATCCAAAACCAAGAGTGACAAATGTTGGAGAGGCTGTGGAGAAGAGGGAACCCTCATACACTGTTGGTGGGAATGCAAACTGGTGCAGCCACTATGGAAAACAGTATGGAGATTCCTCAAAAAGTTAAGACTAGAAATACCTTATGACCCAGCCATCCCACTACTGGGTATCTATCCTAAGAACCTGAAATCGGCAATTCCGAAAGTTCCATGCACCCCTATGTTCATTGCAGCATTATTCACAATAGCCAAGTCATGGAACCAACCTAAGTGCCCAGCAACTGATGATTTGATAAAGAAGATGTGGTATATATATATATATATATATATATATATACAATGGAATACTACTCAGCCATAACAAAGGACAAAGTCGTCCCATTCACAACAACATGGATAGACCTTGAGGCTATTATGTTGAGTGAAATAAGCCAGACAGAGAAAGACTAACTCTGTATGACTTTGTCCATGTTAACATATGGACAAAGAGAACTGATAGGTGGTTGCCAGGGGAAAGGGGGGTGGGGGGAGGGCACTAGGGGTGAAGTGGTGTACCTATAACATGACTAATAATGATGTACAACTGTAATTTCACAAGGATGTTACCTTTAATAACCTTAATAAAAAAATTTAAGAATAAAATAAGCAATCTCTCTGATTTATCAAGACAAAGGTACAATGGAAATAAAACCTACACGAACAGGTTGCCCAAATGCTAGAGATACACATGTGAAATTTTTCATACATGATTTAAAACAATTTTTAGTGCTGATTATTATTTCTATTTAGATAATTTTTCTCGTCAAAAACAAACAAAAGCAAAATTTACTAAATAGCTTGTGGGAGGAGACAGTAATGCGTACGACTAACATAAAAATCTTAGCGTCTAAAAGATAGCTACAGCAGGAAGTGCCCAGCCTCCGGGGTGCCTCATCAACCAGAGACCTCAGGGTAGACTTTCCAAATACCAGCTTAGAAATGGGTTCATTTTTTCAGATCTGTTCCTGTGGTTTTAATTAAGCTAAAGACCATATTGGCATTTATACTTGACATAAGCTATTGCATTTCCAACTACTCTCTAGATTTCTAAATAAGATGCACATTAAGGGTAGAAGACCTTAAAATGTTCTGGTTGACTCTATGTCATTTCATTCAGTGAAGAAGTTTAACACCAATGATAAGAGATGGTGGGGGAATGAGTACAAAATATTAGAGGGAAAACCTGTGAGGATTTTTCTAAAATATCTTCACACTTGACTAAATATGTTAAGTACTTCAAAAATAGAAATTTGTATTTAGCCAGTATGTATCAATTAACAAGTATTTGAAAACATACTATATAGGGGACACAAAGAAACATCAACTTATAGCTGCCTGATTTACGCTAACAAATTGTCCACCTCACAATAATGTACATAATTTGAATTTAATATTTTCTGAGCATCTTATATGGGCCAGAAATGAAAACAAAAATGCAAAATGCCTTCCTTCTCCATGAATTTTGTAAGCTAGTGACTCTGTTCGCCCTTTCTCCGAGGTGAGACCAGGTTGGTTGACATTGCTGGTTCAGGTGAAGGAAGGTAAGCACTCCTGCAGCGTCAGCTTCGCAAGTTAGGAAAGGCCTTTCATGGCGGCCCTGGAAGGAGGGCTCGAGAGCAGCACAAGGTTTGGTGATCTAAAGAGTAAATAAAATGAAGGAGAAACGCAAAGCGTAAGAGATAATTGGGCTAATTTGAATAAGGACTGGGTATTATAATTATTCATAATTATTAGGAAATTTATGTTAATTTTGCTACATGTGGTTACGTAAGAAAATGTTCTTATTGTTTAAAGACGTAGGATGACATATTTAAGGGCAAAATACCATGATGTTATTTATTTAAATCACTTCAGAAAATAAAAAGAGAAATGAAGTGAAAGTGTATCAGATACTTTTGCAAAAGTTTGTCTGTGTGGGTGGCACTTGGACCCATAAAATTGGAGGAATCTTTGACTCCCCAGGCAATGTGCATGCATCTTCTGAGAACCACATGGCAGATGGCAATTAGAGTTCAGCTAGGAATCAAACATGTTTTTAGGCTCCTATCCACGCTGAATAAAATATGTCATATAATCCTATTTTTATCTCCTTCCCATCAGCCTTCTTTTTGTTACTTCCTCTCCCATCTCTTTTTTTCCTTCAATTTTTAACCTTTCTGGATCTCTATATTTGAGGTGTATATATTATAAGAGCATAATACAGATGCTTTTTAAATCTAGTCTATTTTAACTGGAGAATTCAGTCCACTTAAATTGATTGTGATTACTGATATATCTGTATTTATCTCAAATATCCTATTTCGTTGGTTTTTGTTTATGATGCTTTATAATAATCCTTTCTCCGCTGTCTTGCCTTCAGGGTTGATGGACCATTTCCCTTCATTCCATTTTTTCCTTTTCCTGCTTTGAAAGGTATAGTTTATTTGTGTCCTTATAGTAAGTACCCTAGAGATTGCAACATGTATATTTCACTTTTAAAAAGTTTAAAGATAATCAGTGTCTTCACTCTCCTCCTGAATAAAACACAGACCAAAAATGTTTTAACTCCAGCCACTTTCCCCTTCTACTTATATGGTCTTATTGCTTCATTTACTCATGCTGCTTATTTATTTTCTGTCTCTCAGCTCCAAGCCCGCTCTGCTCCGTGCTGAGACTCTGCAGACTGTGTTTCCCAGACTTTCTTGCCCACTGACTTGTGATGTCAGTAGGGACACAAGAGGGAGGTGAAAGGTAAGAGGAGAGGAGAAAAGCATTCCTTTCAATCTTCCAGTTCTGGTCAGCATTGCCCATCAGCAACTTCGTTGGTCTAGTCCTCAGCTTTTTTCATAATTCTCAACATCAGCGTAGGTACTCTCCCTGAGAGCAACCAGCATAGTCCAGGGACATTCCCTCTGAAAAGTCCAAGTTGCATCTTAGTACGAATGGAAAAAATAGTGAGAGTTTAAAAAAAAAAAAAAAAAAGCAAGGCAGGTTCCAAAATAATGTTATAGTGACACCTTGTGGACGGTGTCAGTATAGCACCGAGTCAAGCGTCAGTGAAATGTAACATTAGCTATACCAACAACAAAGATAAGATACTAGGTATTTGGAATTAAAAAAAAGGTACGTCTGTTAAACTAGAAAAATGAATGACAAATAAACATAGGACAATGGAAATCACTTTTATACTCCCTGTGCTACACAGTACTAGATCACTCCTTAAAAAGACGAGCTTTCTCCACTTGTTTACCGCCATTTTAAATTTCCCAAATTTAAAGATCTCTTTTTTCCAAGTAAATCAATGATCCTCACCTTTTTCTCAGAATAAAATTTTGTTCCTATTCATTATATATTTTTTCTAATTGTGTTCTGTAGATTTCTACCGTTTTCATTAAAATTTTCAACTTGTCAAAAAAAAAGACGGAACTTTTAGCAACCTATCCAAATAAAATGTGTTTTTTGTGTGATGATAAAATTAGCCCTGATGTAATTATAGTTAATACATAATTTTTCTAATTTTTCTAAATTTTCCTCTTTTTTAATAACTTTCAGGTTTTGAGAAACCTTCTGTTACTATTTATGATGTGTATGCCAGTTATCACTTCAACAGAATTTAATCACTTCCATGATTTAAAATTAAATTAATATGGGAAGAAATTTAATACACTATATATATATTAGAAAACAAGAGACTTGGTTTGAGAGGACCTAAATTCATGTCTAGCCTCTCCATTTATTAATGAGACCAGGGGCAAGTTACTTCAATTTAATTAGCATCAGTACAGTCATCTGTAAAATGGTGATTACGAACCCGACTCACAAATTTAAAAATATTAAATAGGAAAATGTACATAAACTACTTGTAGAGTATTATACTGATACAAGTAGTTGAAATAACATGCTTTATGTTCAGTATCTTTTTTTTAAGATTTAACAGCTCATCTCTCTGGGTAGTTTTTGGTTTTTTCCTTAAAGATTGGCACCTGAGCTAACATTTGTTGCCAATCTTTTTTTGTTCTTCTTCTTCTCCCCAAATCCCCCCAGTACATAGTTGTATATTTTAGTTGTGGGTCCCTCTAGTTGTGGCATGTGGGATGCTACCTCAGCGTGGCCTGAGGAGCAGTGCCGTGTCCACGCCCAGGATCCGAACCCGCGAAACCCTGGGCCGCTGAACTGGAGCCCATGAACTTAACCACTTGGCCACGGGCGGGCCCCATGTTCAGTATTTTCATTCACAAAAGTCTACTGGTTTTAGAATTTTGTCTGGAAGAAATTTAAAGCAGCCCAGTCCAGGCCTCTGGCAAACAATCATCATGTAATTACTGAGGGTCTATTTTTTGCAAGATACTCTGAGAGACATAAAGACTGATGAAAATAATAAAGAATAAGTTTCCACATATTGAGGTATATGGAGAAGTCATTCTGGTTTAAATCTGATTTGGCCTAAAACTTGTTTTTCCCAGAGCAGCCTGACTTATGGCCCACCAAACATGCACCGTACATCTGCTTCGGACATCTTCCCAGAGCAAAGAATGCGCTCTTTAAAGACAGAGCTGTACTGTCTCCCTCTCTGACGCCAATGCCAGCACTTCTTTGAAGATAAGCTTTTCTTCCAGAGAACTAAGATCAAGTTGACCTGCTGTGTATGTGCTAAACTTCGGCAAAACATCTCCTTGTGACTTTGGGGAAAAAAATTGTATTCCTATCCTGCTTGACGTATGTTCTTTGTTCTGAAACGGTATATAACCATGCTGCAAACCACGCTTCCCTGGAGCTCTTCTTTCCCTGGGAAAAAGAATGCTTCCAGACTAGTCCTCATCTCAATCAATATCACTCTGTCTTTCTTATCTATAGACTGGTTTATTTGCATAGACAAGGTGAATAATTCCCAGTGACTGCCTTTAAAGTTTTATAAATCTTTGAGGATTCATGTACACCTGATAAGCTAAATTACAAAGAGGGATTTAACTAATCCTTACACGACATCACAAAGGAAGTATTCAGCTGGGTTTGGGATAGAACATAGATCAGGAGGGACATTAAGTGATGGAAAAGGGATATGAACAAGGGAATACTTTTATTTTCCCTGTCTTAGCACTGCGATAGTATTTACTGTTAACAAATACTATTCTTAACTTTTGGCGCCTAACTATATGTTCCTTTAACATATAGTTTTGGCTCCTAACTAACTTTTGTCTCCCAACTATTTAACTTAGGAAATCTGCATGTATGTTTAATTAAGCTTGATCCATGATTTTCTTTTCTTTTTCTGATCTAGTCTTGAATTGTTACCAATGTCACGTTACCTTATTTTAAATGAATTGGATAGTGTCCCGTCTTTTTCCAAGTTTTGTAATAGTTTGTATAAGATGGGAATAATCTATTTTTTGAAGACTTAGTAGAACATGTCATTTGCTGGTGGCAGAACTTTGCAATACCCATTTTCTTTTCGTGATAATTCTTCTTTTCAGATTTTCTACTTCTTCTTGGGCTTATTTTGTTCAAACTTACGTCTAGAAAAGTTATCTGTATTCTAGTTTCACAAATTTATTGGTAACATAGTATGTTAGTCAGCATAGCTGCAATAATGCTATGCAATAAACCACCCCAAACTTAGTGGTGTAAAGCAACATCTAATCCAGCTCACACACCTGCAAGACAGTTGAGCGCTGGCTGATCTCAGGGCTTGGCTCCACATCTGAGGATGTGCCTCATGTCCTCCTTGGACCAACTGGCTACCAAGACATGTTTTTCTCATGGTGATGGGAGAAGTACAAGAGGGATAACTGGAAATACGTGATGCCTCTTACGGCCTAGTTTCAGAACTGGCACACTGCCACTTCTGCTCATCAGGCAAAGCCAGTCAGGTGGCCCAGCCCTGTATCAGGAATGGAGGTGGATTTCTCTACCTTTAACAGGAGAAGCTGCAAATTTACATGACAAAGGGCACTGATATAGGAAGGGAGAAAGCACTGAGAACAATTAGATTGTATTGTCTTAAAATGTATTTTTAACTTTCCTGTCCCTGTTTTTTTTTTTGCTCCTGTTCCTCTCTTCTCCTTGATAAATTATACCTAAGATTTTTCTACATTATTAGCCTTCTTAAAGAAACAGCTTTCAATTTTGTTAATAAACTCCAATTGATTTTTTGGTTTATTTTCTTTTCCACATTTATTTCTCAAACCTTCAGTCTACTTTATTTGGGTTTATTAAGTTGCTCTTTTTCCCAGTTTCTTTGCTCATTTATGTTCAATCTTTATTTTTTAATTACAAACATTTAAGGATATACATTTTTCACTGAATACTATTTTTGGTGCCTAACAATGTACTCTTTAATTATCCTAGGCCCAAATTTTTATAGTAATTTTTATATGCTATGTTTAACCAAAAGATTATTTAAAAGCATGTTTTTAAACTTACAGCTATGTATAGAACTTTTAAAAATATCTTTTTATTGTTGATCTTTTCCTTTTTTCTTCTAAGGAAGATCTGCCCTGAGCTAACATCTGTTGCCAATCTTCCCCTTTCTGCTTGAGGAAGATTCATCCTGAGCTAACATCTGTGCCAATCTTCCTCTATTTTCTATGTGGGTCGTCACCACAGCACGGCCACTGACAAGTGGTGTAGGTCCACACCTGGGAACAGAACCTGGGCCACGGAAGAAGAGTGCCCCAAACTTAACCACTAGGCCGTGGGGCCGGGCCCTGTTGATTCTTTTTTAATTCCATTGTGGTCAGTGAACAAGATATGTGTGTATGTTTTGGGTTTTTTTCAGCTTTTACGGACAACTTCCTTTTTGGTCTATTCCATAATCAGTTTTCAAAGATATTCTATGTTGAAAATAATGTGCATTCTCTTTTTGTTGGGTGCACAGTTGTATATGTATACAAGATTCTGCTTGATAATTGTGTCACTCTAATCTTCTCTATTCTTATTTTCTGCCTAATTGATTTTTTAGTGTCTGAAATGTGTAAAAAGTCCCATGAGGCTGTGTTAGTGCATTTCTCCTTGTACTTCTGTCAGTTTTGTTTTATAAAGTCTGAGACTGTTCCACAGGATTGCTAGGAGTGAGACTCAACTTGATGGCACTAACAAACAAACAAAATGTATATATGCATATATATATGTATGTATGTATTTTATCAGTCCTTCCTGGAAATTTTTGAGGCCTTTTCTTCAGCTCTGGGAAAAATTCTTCTATCATATCTTTAATTATAATGTGTTCCTTCTGTTTCTTCTTTTATTTCTGGAACATCTGTTTGTGTGGAAAGTGTGGCAGAGTGGAATCCTGCCTGGTCTTTTCGTGCCATTCCCTCACCTTCCAGCACTATAACAGACAATGCTCTGCTGCTATTCATAGGTTTTTCATGGCCAATTTTTTTTAGAAGTGAGTGGCCAGGTCCTTCTTCCTAGTCTGTCTTAGTCTGGATCCTCCACTGAAACCTGTCCACCATGGGTAACCCAGCTGATATTTGAAATACCAGTGGCATAGCTTTCAGCATCACAGCCACACACAGCTGCCACAATATGACGACCAACAGATGGGTGGTGTGGTTCCCTTACTGGGAAAGAACCGAGGCTGTGGCGGTGAGAGTATCGAATTTTAACCACTAGACCACCACACACACACACACACATATATATATACATACATACATATATATGTATACACACACACACACACATAGCCAAGGTACAGTCTAGAAATCCCTAAATTCCAAGAATAAAGTGAAAACCCTACAAGCATTCAGACAGAAGAAACAAGTTGCCAATTAATGAGATTGGCAATGAACATCTCATCTGCAACATCAGAGGACAGAATGGCATTCACAGACCAGTGACAGAAAAGACTTGTATTACAACTATCCCATGCTGGCCATAGATTTGTGGATATGCAAAGATTCAGAAAAATATATCTGATTTAAGGAAAGATTCCCAACAATAAATGAACATGAACAGACTATGCAAGATAAGGGTCTATGAAGAAGAGAGGAAAAGAGTAATGAGCAATTAAGTTTCCAAAGTAATTGTCTTTAAATTTAAATTAATAATGATAAACTGAGGATATGGAAACTAAGTAAAAATAAGGAGCACTGAAATAGAAGAGACATAATGCAAGAGCTATTCTAATAACAGTCATGAATGAAAAGCACTGAAGGTGCTCAGCAATTCCTAGGAGCAGATGGTTGGGACAGGAAAGAAGTAAAAGCATTTCAAAGGGGATCCGAGGAGGCCAGTTGAAGAGCAGGGATGACAAACGATCTTATCTTATTGGAGATGGGCAGTGAGGAAATTGAACATTCTGGTGGGAGGAATGCTGGGTATCATGTTTTCAAATAATAGAATAGAAATAGATGTCTAATTATAAGTGCTGAAAATTGAAAAGTATAGGGGAATTTACAAATTAATAAGAGGGAAAGAAACAGGAGAGAATCAAGTAAAAATAAATAATAAAGTATATGGAAGGAATATCAAGAATATTGGTTAGGACATAATGCTTCTACAAAAACTATTATGAAAACACACAGATTCAGTTGAAACAAAAGCTGGATACAGGCTGTTTACAAGAATAAAACAGGAAAAATGACAAAGAAAGGCCGAAAATAAAGAGAGAGACAAAAAGATACCAGAAAAACATAAATGTGAATTAAAAAGGGACAGGAAGGGCAATATTACTATCAGGAAAGATTAAAGTTAAAAATGATACACTGGTAGGTAATGCAGATGTATGCAGATAGAGATATGGATGTGGATGTGGATATAGATAAAGATATAGATATATGGATATAGATAAGCTTTTACAAATTGTAACAATAAAATTTCCAGTGGGAAAAATGTCAAAGGGCAGAAGTAGAAATTTTCACAAAGAAGCAAATGGAAATAGCCTGCAAACGTTAAACAATGTTCAAACTCTACCAGTCAGGGAAATACAGAGTAAACCATCAACCAGCCGTCAATCTACTCCCAGCAGATTGGCAAAAATTAAACAGAACAAGGACACATTTCTATCAGGGATATATAGAAAGAGGCGGGGTTTTCTTTGACAATATGAGTAGAAATGTGAACTATTACAGCTTTTCTAAAAAGTCGTCTGGCAAATCGACTAAAATTTGAAATATCCCTGATCCAGCAATCCCACTTCTGGGAATCTCTCCCATAGAAAAAGGAACACTAGACGGTATACATATACGTACACAGATGTTTATTGCAACACTGCATGTTAAGTTGCACAAAGATAATAGAGGAATGGTGTATAAAATACAGTGCATCCACACCACGGAATATTATACAGTCATTTACAAAGTATAAATTAGAGCTGTACTCGTTTTCTTGGAGATCTTTCCAGGTAGTATTGTTAACTGAGAAAGGCAAAAAGCGGAAAAGTGTACAAAATACCATCCCATTAAAACACATGCACATTCAATCCTATAAGTATGTGTAAAACATATGATTCTGTAATATGACTATTCCATCGCGGAAGAAGTAGAAATAACAAAGAAACAAACAAAAAGAGAACTTTGGATCCAGAGAGTTAATGGACACAATGGCAGCTTCCCAGAACCTATAGGAGAGAAGCACCGAGAATCATTGCTCAGGTTCCTTACAATGTTAAAAAAGTGTGTGTGGGAGAGGGGCAGGAGGATGGAGAATCTCAAAAAGAAAGAGAGAATCTAGGAGCAATTCCTCAGAGTTTTAAGTCCTATGTAAATAGCAGAATCAACTTGTTTTTGCTTTACAGCAGAAACAAAGAATAAGCTTACAGGCTTCAAATGTGTAAGCCCCGAGGGCACTTAGATCGAGGGCAGTGACTCTTACCCTGGGCGATTTTGTCCCCCAGGGACATTTGGAAATATCTGGAGACATTTTTGATTGTGACAACTGGTGGTGGGGAGTGTCACTGGCATCTAGTGGGTAGAGGCCATGGGTGCTGCAAACATCCTCCATTGCACAGGACAGTCCCCCTATTATCTAGCCCCAAATGTCAATAGTTCCAAGGTTAGAAATCTTGCTAGGGTGCCCAACCATCCTGGTCTGCCCAGGACTGAGGGGTTTCCCAGAACTGAAGACTTCCAGCTCAGAAACCAGGGAAGTCCTGGGTTATTGCAAATAAAAATGATTGGCAAAAAATGTGACTGTGTTGAGAGCATTTGGGGCACTCAAGACACTGACATGAATTGGACTTTTCTCTCTCTCTCGACAGATGGCTTCATAGCTAATTAAAGGTAACTTGGAGCTACAAATACAGAAAGATGAGTTTACCCCATTTTTTCTCTCAAATAAAAGCTAAAATTAGGACAATGTCCTCATAATTTTTTTCCTTGATAAACTGGCATAAGGACTAATCCATAAAGAAGTATGCATTTGTCAAAATCAAAACTTTATATTTTAAAAAGTGGGGTTTTACTGTATGTAAATTATACCTCAATAAACCTGACTTTAAGAAAAGAAAGCCTTCACTATATTTTTTTAATAGATATATAGTTTAGATAACTTGCCAAGATACTTAAAGAATAAATTATCCTTTAGAAATCTTCTCTGTTTTTTAGAGATGTTTCTGTGCAGTAAGTAACCCTAAACACTGACGGAGCTAAATTAAGTAATAAGGAAATCTATTTCTCAGAAGTATGGCAGCTTT